>NC_087220.1:15621552-15646552 GCF_015104395.2 Macrobrachium nipponense | reverse complement strand
AGATCGAGTGATATTGCTGATGTGATATTCAGGATAAATGCTTGATAACAGTTAAGAGAGAGAGAGAGAGAGAGAGAGAGAGCGAGAGAGAGAGAGATAGAGAGAGAGAGAGAGCAAGAAAGAGAGAGAGAGAGAGAGAAGAGAGAGGAGAGCATGCTTGTGCATTTAGGCATCCAGGAAACCCTACTGGAAATGTGCTGTTATGTTCCCCCCTCCCCACCATACGCTGTGATGACTCTCAATATTTGCAGATGCTGAAGTATTTGCTCAGTGACACTGCCGGGGAAGGCAGGAAGCCGATGTTTCTCCTTTCGGAATTTGCTCTTCATCTGACACGGCTTTATGGAGTCGATGTCGTTCTAGTCGTCGTTTACGTGACAAGTGATGGGAGCGAGTGCCGGAATCGAACATCAACTACAAAAGAATAAATTCTGACGATTTTTATTTTCAATAACTTCAACAAATATGAAAGATTATGCAATAAAACACAAACGCATATATATATATATAATATATATATATTATATAATATAATAATATATATATATATATATATATATATATATATATAT
This sequence comes from Macrobrachium nipponense, assembly GCF_015104395.2. Taxonomy (NCBI): domain Eukaryota; kingdom Metazoa; phylum Arthropoda; class Malacostraca; order Decapoda; family Palaemonidae; genus Macrobrachium; species Macrobrachium nipponense. The sequence continues at coordinate 15,645,980 of NC_087220.1, read as the reverse complement.
ATGTATATATATATATATATATATATATATATATATATATATATATATATATATCATATATATATATATATAAATATATATATATATATATATATATATATATATACGTATATATATGTATATATATATATATATATATATATATATAGTATATATATATATATATATATATACGTTATATATATATATATATATATATAATATATATATATATATATATATATATATATATGCATATCTATATATAATATATATATATATATATATATATATATATATATATACGTATATATAGTATATATATATATATATATATATATATATATATATATATATATATATTCATATATTGATATATCTATACCTATTCCCTTCCAGATTCTCTTATTGATTTGTCTTTGCAACTTTCCCTCCAGTGGTACCTACCCAGGAGAAAGACGTCCTTTAAGCAATGTCCTTTATTTGCTTTCTTCCTATGCAGTATAAAGCTTCCAAGTTGGGGGCACCGGAGGGTAGCTTCCTCCGTCTGACAAGAATAAGCTGTTCCCTGCTTTAGGGCGGCGGCAGCTGCGGAGTCAGATTGATCAAGTGGGGTGTCAGGCTGTTTCCTGCAGCCGAGGCACTTCTGATAAGGACAGACTGGCTAGTAGCGTATCGGTAGCAGTACCAGTATTAGGAGTTTCCGCCTCAGGTTCGTTAGGGGTCCTGGCTATCATGCTGCGCAGGGGGATCAAGGTGTTCTCTCCAGCAGACGAAATCTTGGCCCAGGGGAAGGGGATATCTGGTCGTGAGGGAATGGACGACTCTGAAGAGGTGTTCTTTGTCTGGTGGAATCAAAGAGTTATTGATTAATGTTATATGTCAATAAACCCTTTATTATGCTACAGCAACCTGGTAATGAATATGATCTTTTTCCGCTCGTGTTGGCTGCTAGTTGTTATGCTCCACCACTGATGACCCTCAGGCAAATCTCCCCAGCTTATATCTCCATTTCTTTGGATAACTAAGATCTTCTCATGGCTACCGATTTATAAAAAAAAAGAGCAGTAACTTTTTTATTTCTATATTATTCGATTCTCTGATGGTGGTAACTTTCATAAGATTTAAACGTATTCTTACCATTATATATTTCATTGTCCATTTTTGAGGGGCCCTAGTATTACTAATAATAATAATGGAGAAACAAATCCACAATTAAGTAAATGTACATATATTTCGTTTCTCTGACATGAATTTCCTGACTTCCAGAGATCATTCCTTAAAGTTAAAATTGAAGCAGCAACTTGGGAAGTTGAGTGCGCTCATTTGGACCTGTGTAGACACATGAGAGAACTAGTACAAGATCTTCTACATCCAGTCATGTTCGAGGGCGCCATAATTGTAAACTTGACTCAAAATGAAGAAATCTGATAGGTGGAACTATAAGGGAGTTATGGACTAGAATTGGCGAAAGTTGTGAAATGTAATTTATCTTCTATGACTATTGCAACAGAACAAAAAGAATTGCTTGGTCTTGGTTTGAATTGCTGTTTAGGGACCAGTAACACAGACCTCTTCAAGGTATTAGCAATATAAACCATTTTAATTTCAGACGCAATGAGTTTATAATCAATAATCAATTACATGAACAAATTGGAATTTTAACTAGAAGGCACAAAATAGCCTTAAAGGAATTATGTGAGAACAAGGACATCAAAATTTTGAAAGCTGACAAGGGAGGGTCACTAATTATGGACCATAACGCATACATTTCCAAAGCGAACTCTTTACATGATGATGGCAGTACTTATATTAAACTTAATGAAATACCCTCATTGACTTAACTGCAATTAAAATTGCTAGCACGTTGACTGAACAAGAACATAAACAAATCGTAATAATTAAGATTACTAATAAAAACTCGAGTCTTCCTTTTTTTATGGCTTACCGAAAATTCATAAGAACACGACACAGATGATGAGTTGCCGTTTTTAGACATACGGATTTACCATGACCCAGTAACTTTCACTTTTAAATTTACAGTATATCGTAAAGAAACCAATGCAGAAACATACATTCAATTTTTCTCCTTATACAATAATGAAGCTAAAACTAACATCTTAGTCAATTTTGTCGTGAGAGCCCTGAAAACCTGCTACCCCGACTTCATTAACAGAGAACTTAAACGCATTGAAGATGTTTTCAAAAAACTTTGTTACCCTACATATTTTATTATTAGCGTCTTTAAAAAGGCCAGAAGAATATTCTACATAGTTTCCTCTAAAGTAAATGACAAAAAGAAGTTTACGAAATTTTCTTGCACTTCATTTAAATCGTCACTTAAACAGAATACGGAAAACTGTAAAAAAAAAATAACAATGATAGAATAGTCTTTATTATAACAACAGCATTCAAAAACTTCTTATACACAACAATAGCACAACGAATCACAATAAACATGTTATTGTTTATGAAATTCCTGTTCAGAATGTGACTAAATATTTCGGGAAAGTGGTAGAGGGTTTGCCCACTAGAATCTGGGAAACACAAAAGAGCATACCAGTTGCATGCGGAAAACAATGTGTTAGTTAGTCAAAGACTCAAGATCGATCACCGCATAAATTGAGAAGAATTTCAAGTAATTTTTAGAAGTAAAGATGTTGGTATAAGAAGGGTAGTGGAGGGTGCAGGGATAGTGGTTTACATATGGAAGGCAATGAATAATTCACACAGGCAGATAAATTTACGATAAGCTTATTTCCAAGAAATATATTAAAGGCTTTAAGAATAAAGATTATTATGATAGTGTTGTCTCTTTAGCCACATCTAATGCTGCGGTTGCCTCTCTTTCTCCTGTTCAGGTAACTCGGCTACTTCCATTAACCGATGCTTCCGGCGCCTATGCTGTTGAAGAAGACCATCAAAGCGACCGCATTGGGCTAGGACCAATTAGATGTTCCAGACGACTATCAGCGGGGCTTTCATCAGAAAACGACGGATTGCCTTATTTATGCTTGACGACCGGTTCCATAGTTCATTAACAAGTCGCTTAATTTGACTCCTGTTATGTTTTCTTTGCTGGAGTGACACAATCAACGTGTCAAGAATTGATAAAGGGGGAACCGAACAGATTACCGCAGAGGTATCCTTAAAAGTTTAAAATCTTTTTTATTATTATGTAAACATTTACATAATTGTGGATTTGTTTCCCCATTAGAAGATTCATGCTACTATGAGGATTTTTAATAATAATAATAATAATAATAATAATAATAATAATAATAATATAATAATCTGTTAAAGATAACGGTAGAATTAAGCGAGTTGATTTTTATATATTTGTTTTTTTCTATTTTTTGTCACAATTCATTTCTCAGCCTCAGCGATGTTTTTGAGTAACTGGCCAATATCCAAATTGCAAATTTCTAAAAAATTAGAATTTTTTAGAAATTCCCAATATGAATATTGGCCAGTTACTCAGAAACATCGCTGAGCCTGAAAAACGAATTGTAAGAAAAAAAACAAAAAAAACTATATAAAATCAACTATTTAATTCTGCCATTCTTTTTAACGGTATTTGCCTAAAGAGGCCTTCAACCAAATAATAATAGTAATTATTATAATAATAAACATAATTATAATGATTTCACTAACATGGCGAAGAAAACCAACAGTGTTGTAGATGCAAATATAACTTTTAGACATATATGTACGAAAAAGAGCTTTCGTAACCTCGTTGATTCTTGTTCTCGGTCTGATTGAAATATATATATATATATATATATATATATATATATAATATAGTATATATATATATATATAATATATATATATATATAGATATATATTATATATATATATATCTATATATATATATATATATATATATAGATATAGATATATATATATATATATATATATATAAATATATTCTATATCTATATCATAGATATATATCCTATATCTATATCGACACATTATAGATATATATAACATATATATATATAGATATATATAAAATCTAGATATTATATATATCTTCTATATATATACTATATAATATATATATATCCTATATCATATAGACTACATACATACATTCATACATACATACATATATTTCTCTTAGCGTAGCGTATGGGGGAATCAGAATCTTTGCTTTAGTTGGTAAAGATTTTGGTTTAATTTGAAGTTTTCCTTTCGCATCTAACCCAATGTCAAAATTGAAGTCAGAGAATTTTAATACAATTTTCCGTTGTATATTTAATTTCAAGTCTATGAATTCTTAATATATCAGATTTCAAGGTATCTTACTTTCAAAACCATCGAGGAAAATTGATAGTTTTCAGTAAACCAAAGACGAAAAAATAATTTTAAAAAATGAAAGTTCGAATTCGATATTCTTTTCAAGATCATCTCTCACCAGAAAGGGGTTTAAAGTTGTCACTGCCCCTCACATGGCGCAATGTAATCCTTATTAAAGATTTGTTCAGTTTTTAGCCTTTTAGTTAACATCCTTCCCGTGTCCACTCTTCCATCTTCCTGTCTAACGTACTCCAAACCAATACATAATGTATAACGTAGAACTATTTCTTTACCAATGGCTTTTCCCGGTGTCTTGACGTTCATACAATTCCTTTTGAGGCCATTTTATCTCAGTAATCATACCCTTCCAAAATACATTTCCATTAAACTGTCTTCATTCACATTTGCTCCAAGAATTTCATGCATATCCACGACGCCATGTAGCAAAAAGAATATCGGAAGGATCCGATTCAAAAACTCCCGCTCTGTTAGCTGACATGGAAGGAGAAACAAGGTTAGTAAAACAGGAATACCCTTGGAATTTCAGGCATTAGACTTCGTGTCTTATGTGTCTCTAAAAGAGCTGTATAATTAAAGTCTAGAGAAAGTCGTCTACTGTAAAACTGGCGCCCTAACCAATTACAAAATATTTTGGCAAATGACCGTGTCTTTCTTGTAACATGAATAAATATATGATAGTCATAACTTTTAATGAAAATGCTATATCCCTTAAACTAGATTTCACTCGATATATATTACGATTGCAGAAAATCTGTAACAGACAATCCAATTTTCACATCAGGGATTCTGTGAAGGCCGTTATTCGTGGTTTATCCTAAAAAAAAAAATTAAAAAAAAGATTCTGTACCGTTGGCTCTTCTTTAGAAAAGCGAATTCCTTCCAAGAGCCAGGCTTCAAGTCATAGAATTTTCCATTTGTGTTGGTCAAGTCAATAACGCAGACTGCGTGTTTCGTAACTGAATTTTGTTTTGAAGAGCAATTTCTTCAACCTGCAACTGCATATTTGAATGTGTAATGTTGAGTCAAAGGGGCGATTAAGTTATTCCATTTTCAAGGGTTCTTTAGTCTGACTACTGTTCGTCTATTCCTTATAAAGAGATTTTAGCGTATCACACAATCTACCCATACGCCGAGTCACTCATTTTATGTTAGTATATAATTTTTCCATCAGAATATATTTGTTATGTTTTCATGCGTGTAAGCTGCAATTAAATAAAACTGATTTTGCATTCTCATTCACAGCCATATACTATACGCACACACACACACACATATATATATATATATATATATATATATATATATATATATATATATATATATATATATTATATATATATATATATATATGTGTGTGTGTGTGTGTGTGTGTGTGTCTGCGTATGTGTGTGTGTGTGTGTTCATGTGTGTGTATCATCCAAAAACAGCATGAAACAAAACGTATTAAGGAGAAAGAACGTTGGATTTAAAAAAAATAATAAAAAAATCAGTATTATTCTCCCCTCCCCATTCCTCTAAGTTCTCATAGATCACTTTAATGAAAACCTGGTAATGAATGGCTCGCGACGACGTCGCCTTCACCGGATTAGAAGAGAAAGTGAAGAGAAAAGTGGTCAGCTTCAAGCTTCTATGAAGCAACTCTGCTTTCCCCTCATGAACAGGAAAGGGAAGAATAAATTGCTGTCTACTTCACACATCTGTGTTTATGAATCGCTATATCTCACTCAAAATTTTATTTCTTATTTGTATTAAGAAAATTGACCCTATTAATTATAGGCAATTTACCGAGTGCAAAGTATCCCCACGTATTACATTAGACAGTGTTATTGCACTACCAAGTGAGTCGTTGAATTGTACCGTTTCCTAACCCACCCAAGATGTCATTGTAAATGCTGTCCTCAAGCTGTAGTCCACAAATATCAAGTTTTTGTTTTCTCCAATATAACATTATGTCGTTATTAATGCAGATATTAATCTCCAACCTAATAAGCTCAACACAATCTTTTTTATGGAAATAGAAAATAGAAGTACAAGGAGGATATTTTCCATAATACATGAAAACGAAAGGAAAACAGTAAATGGAATACATTTCGGGTTCCCTATCTTCATAGCACATATATATATATATATATATATATATATATATATATATATATATATATATATATATATATATATATATATATATATATATATATATAGACATATATATATATATATATATATATATATATATATATATATATATATATATATATATATATATATATATATATATATATATATATATATATATATATATATATATATATATATATATATATATATATATATATATATATATATATATATATATATATATATATATATATATATATATATATATATATATATATATATTATATATATATATATATATATATATATCTAAGTCTTATCGCTTGGCGATAGACTTTTGTGTTCTCCTTACGACTGTCATTCGTAAGTATTTTTTGGTTCCTCTCATCTCCCTTGGATATCTTAGTAGAGAGGTTCTTTCTGGACTAGAGGAGATGATTCAAACAGGCAAGTTGACAAGATAACAACTTTATTCTGTAACTCCATACTAGGAGATGCAGCTCGGTCGGACGACCGATATGTTTGATCGTTGGCGTGGAACTGCCATTCTAAAGCATCGCGTCGATAGCGGAACATTAGCTACCTCAGCAATTCATATAAAAACACATACGTAGTCCGCCGCTCGGAAGTTACAAGTTTCCGGCGTAGGTTAACAGTCAACCGCTTCCCATGGAAGTTGTTGTGCAAAGTTATCATAAACATAAAAAATGTTGACAAAGCTTTGAGCTAGATCAGGCTACTGCAGACAGCGCATAGCGTAATCTAGGTCTGCTTTGGTCACGTAGAACCCTCCTAATGCCATGACCCCAGGTCATTGGTTTATATTTACAGATCTTGTAAATTATATATATATGTAATTATTACATTAGGCTCGGACTGCTACCTATTCAAGCCTTGAATAAAAAAAAAAATTACTTTTAAACATTGTTCATAGGAGCGTGCTTGTACATACGTCTAGGTATAACATAATAAGTGATTAAATGCATAAAAAGGTTCTGTTACATACCCTTGTTGACATAGCATCAAAGATAAATGCATGGAAAATATAGATCCATGTTTGGTAATAATAATGATTATGACCCAAAAATAATAAAAAGTAAAAATCAAAACATGTATACATGATTAATATGATAACAGGTAACCTGATTAAGAATAATGGTTACTAAATAATGATTATAGCATGATCATGGATAATTGTTAAAGAGTACTTGACACTCTTTGTAATAGATAAATATAATTGTATAATAGTATAACAATGTAATTCTGCAGAATTCAATATATAGGGCTGATATTTTATTAGGTGCCCGAAAAATACCTTTAGGAATATATTAATGTATAATATTGGGCTATAATGCTTTATTAGGCGCCCTGGAGATACTTTAACTGTTCAAATGCAAAGGCGTGAGTCTTTCTTGTCCTACATTTTTGCCAGCATACGGACCGCTTTTCACACACAACACAATTCCAGACAATTCCCTAGGCACGAACTGAAGTGGCCAGTTCAGGCGGCCCTAAACGCAAACGACTTGAGTTTAACGGGTACGTCTCTAGACGGGCCAGTACGTTCCCTTGGAGATCCTTCTGTTTACGCCTCAGCCTACGCCAAGCAAAGATGTTGACGGCGATAACCAATATGGCCGTCACGCTGAACACGGCTAGCAGAATGTAGTAGCGAAGATTTTCTCCACCTGCATAAGTCGATGACGCGTGGGTCATCTCAGCCAGTTGCGTCAAACGATGAGCTACTCCGCGCTTGTATGGGAGAGGTAGCGATGGGACGATTGTGGAAGCCCACGTGTAGTTCGCGAAATACGCTCACGTATTATCGTGTTAACCCCTCTGACGGTATAGTTTGTAGTTGTCCCCGTACAACCATCGGCTGCTACGAAGATAGGGGCATGGGCGGTGGTACTGTCCGGACACACGACGTCGAATCCGGCCTTATCATAACGGATCCAGGAACCATTATTCATCCTGTAATTGAATTTATTACCGTAAAAGGAGGGTAAAGTTTCCCCAGACAACCTTCGCTTGTATGAGAGAGAGAGCCGTTTAGCACTATGTCTAAACTCACATGAATCCGTTGATATAGGATAGAAATTCAAAAGAGTCAGCTGTACAAATTTTATTATTCATGGCTTCTGAACAGTGAGTGAGTTTATCTAAGTCTTTAATGACTGTAAATGATTTCTTATCAGAAGAAATCAGTACATGCCCCGTTAAATTGGAATATTACTGGATTTTGAGTTATTCGTCATGAAAGTAGGAAACGGTGCTATTTTGTATGATTGCCAAGCATCGGAAGAATCAAAAGGAATTGTGATCATAATTCTATATTTTCAACGCTGACTGATATTAGGCTATAATAGAATTCTACTTTATGGGCATCTCTAATAAAGGAATATAACCTAGCTTCTCCCGTCCGTTTTTCCAAGTTAACGTCAGATCTTTAATAGGCATGAGGTGAGGAGATAACACACCCTTTGTTGCTAACGTAATTGCTTCTACGTAATCTTTTGACTTTTCAATAAAATGTGATATTTTCACACGGATATGACTATTTTCGAACTATAGTAAGCTAAAGTAGCCAGCAAATGTTGAACTTCCATGACCTGATCGATATTATTTGAATGTTCATTAACGATATTCATTATTTGATTGATCGAAGATAACTGGCTGCGAAGTTCAGATAAGGCCAGTTCTGTTTTGTGTTGCAAAAACTCAATTCTTTTATTTTGATTATTTATCTTGAGGCGATTTGAGATTCCTAAGCCTAGATTCGCGACTGATCCTAAGATGTTTAGTCCAGCTAGAATAAGCGGGTTGCGGCGTTCAAGAGTATTGTGCCGCACATACCACATCAGCAGTCACGAGCGAGTTCTTCTGCCTCGGCGGTTTTATTTTGTATGTCATAAGACAACATTTCCGCGACGCTTAGTGTTTTGAGCTAGTGAAATCTCTGAGTTTAGCATGAAAATTACGTTCGTGCATTTCCTTAAGGGAAATACCAAACCTCATCAGGTCATTCTTTAAGTTAAGGACGTCATCTTCAGGTAAGAAAATAGCATGCATATCTACTTCTATAACAATATTACTTGACACGATGAATACATCGTCGATTCTCTCGATAATCGAGCCATGATTAAATTCTATTTCTTCGTCCTAGCGCTCTTTCCATAACACAAAGATGTCTGAATACACAATATCACTCCTAACAATAACAGATTTCATTTTTTGAAACCTGCAATGAGTAAACATAGGTAATAACTCGCGTAAAAGAATAGGTTTACATACAATATTATTAATAGATATATATATATAAATTATTATACAAGTTTCCATAAATACAACCATTTTTTTCCCTCACTCCATCTACCCTTCTTTAGATTCTGATATGTGCCAATGGACTATTCTCACATCAGTGGGTTTGGATACATTTTGAACCCTAACTCTATTGCCGTTAAATTTTCTAAAATGTTAAACGGGCCTTCAAACTTAGGTGTCAGTTTATTAATTTAACCTTTACGTACGTATACTTGTATGTATACCTGATTGCCCACGGCATATGTTTCTAGTTGGCTTAGCTATTTTATCATGATTTTTTTTCATTATGATCTGTGCTTCTTCTAAATTCTTACGAATTATATTATATCGACTTATGCTTGCATCCATAACATCCTTTAGAGGATTTGATAAATTAGTTGTAGGCTTTAAGATGTGGAAAGGCGTTCGGGCCGGGATACCGTACAGTGCCTCGTGCGGTGTCATTTTAATAGACACATGATACGAGTGATTAAGTGTGCTTAGTACCGCAGGTATGGCAATGTCCCAGTTGGGGTCTGCCCCTCCCCCCCCTAAGGTGACCCTTAAAATGTTTAAAACCTTACGATTTGCCCTTTCCACTAGCCCATTAGACTCTGGGTGATAGATCATGGTATTGATTTTTCTTTATACAAAGGAATTCGCACAAGGAGTTAAGGAAATGATTATTGAACTCCCGCCCGAGTCTGAGATAATGATGTGTGGAATTCCATGTTTACAAATGTAGCACTCGTAAAACTTCCTAGCGCACTCGACCGCGGTTTTTGTTTTAAGCGCTATAAGTTCTGTATATCGAGTCAAAGCGTCTATAATTACTAGGAGGTGCTTATTTCCTCTGTCTGACTCGTAAAATCCTGTTAATAAATCTAAATGTACTCTTTCAAAGGGTTGATTTGGCACGGGGTAAGCCCTAGGCTGACAGGTGTCTTCGTGTGCCCTTTGTATTCTTGACAAGTGCGACAATTTGCTATGTGCTTTTTTATATCTGTAAGCATCGTATGCCAATAAAATAAGGATTTGGCTTTCTGTGACATCAAGGTATAACCCGGGTGTCCGTGCAATGGATTTTCATGCAACCACTTTAAGACAGTGGGTATGAGTGAGATAGGCACCACCACCTGGTTGTTATTTTCAACTGCGGTGTGTTGCGGGTTTTCCTCGTCACGGATCTACACAGGATATTGTCCTGTAGGATATAATTCTGCTGCTTATACTTTAGGTATTCTTTTTCCTCCGGATTTCCGTTTAACGCAATGATGATTTTTTCTATTTGCGGATCTTTTCTTTGTTTCCGTCTGTAATAGTTCAGCACTCCAGCCCAGATCTTCCTGTTCAGATATAGTTTTAACAACGGGCGTGGAGGTTGAGATATCTATTAATTCAGCTAATGGCTCGGTACAAGATGAAGTAGGGGTTGCGTGATAATGCGTCAGCAATGATATTTGCTTTCCCAGGTAAATACCCGATCCTCGCGCCAAAGTCCTGATGATCATGTGCCACCGAGTTCGCTTGGGGCTGTGACTAAAGCCTTTAAAGAAGTCGGTTAGGGGCTTATGATCAGTGAGAACCTTGACGGGATAACCGTATATTATGAATTTAAAGTGCACGAGTGAATTAACAATAGCGAGCCCTTCCTTGTCTATTACTGCATATTTACTTTCGGAAGGTCTCGTTTTACGTGAATAAAAAGCTATAGGGAAAAACTGTTTATCATATTGTTGAAGCAATACCCCACCTACTCCTAGGTCTGAGGCTTCTGTTGCTATGAAAAATTCCTTACCGAAGTCCAGGAATTTCAAGATAGGAGAACTACACAGTTCATCTTTCAATTTATCGAACGCCTGTTGATGATTTCAGACCATACGAAATCTACGCCCTTTTTTATAAGATCGGTTAGGGAGGGGCGGCTATGATTGAGTAGTTGCGGATGAAGCGCGATAGTATCCGCTGCATCCTAAAAATTGCTGTATTCCCTTGACGTTAGTAGGTATCGGAAAGTTACGGATAGCCGACACCTTATCGTGGACGACTTTAAGACCTTCACTAGAACCGTGAAACCTAGATAGACTAGTTTCTGTTTTTAAAAAATTCACACTTACTTATCTTTACCCTTAAATTATGCTGCCTTAACCTTTGTAACACTAACTCCAATTTACGTAATGTTCTTCTAATGTGTTGGAAAAGATTACTAAGTCATCCATGTAGGCATGTAGGATATCTCCCAACAGTCTCCAAACACGACGTTTATCATACGAGTAAAAGTTATAGGAGCACAACGTAAACCAAAGGCATACGCAAAAATTCATAATGTCCCCTGGCTGTGCTGAAGGCAGTGTATGGGATACTCTCTTGTTCCAACGGAATCTGATGAAATCCTTTTAGTAAGTCTAGGCTTGTGAAATATTTATTCTGGCCTAGTAAAGATAGGATATCATCGGTACATGGTACCGGGAATCTGTCAGGGATTGTTTCTTCATTTAAACGACGAAAATCTACGCATATCCGCCAAGTTCGATCTTTTTTCGGTACTACTATTAACGGAAAATTATAAGGGCTGTTTGATTTCCTAATGACTCCTTCTTTTAACATTTTACCTACTTCCTCTGTATCTCATTCTGAAATTTCATAGGAAGTCGGTACGAAGGTACATAGATTACTTTCTGTTTGTCCTTGAGCCTTATTTGATGCTCGATGACATCCGTTTTTTCCTAAGGTTCCATCCGTAGTGGAAAAACATCATGATATTTAGTTAACAGATTCAAAAATTTCTGCTGAATTTCTTCTTCTTGAATGTCCTTATTGATTTTGTTCTTTATAGATTGCAAAAGGGTTTCATCCGCGACTGATTGAGCGTGATTTATCTCAGCTACGGTAAGAATGCGATGTTTATAAACAAACTTCGGCATCCACGATATGTTGATTTTTGTGGATTACTAAAGTGGTATTCAAATGATTACAGACTTCGATGTTACATTGTTGTTGTGAGCCGACTGTATAAACGGCTTGTGTGACGGATAATCCGTGTGTTTTCAGAGTTTCGGAAAGGATTAATGTTTCAGATCCTGGCAAGGTTCTCTTTACACACTAATATATTTGAAGTTACGTTAGGCTCGAGAGTTTGCGTGCAAGCTGATATTACGGGTGAGCGAGAGTTCTGTTGGGTTGCCTGTATTATTTCTTGGTTCATGAGACAGGTGATTGGTTCCGTAATGTAAGTGACAACTCGGTCTGTCTCTTTATTATCTAAAACTGATTTTAGGGTATTAGAAGACCTATAGAATTTCCCTTTGATATACACGCCGTGTTTTGCAGGTGCTAAGATAATATTTTGAGTGCCCATAGACGGGTATCCGATAATTACTGCGGATACATATTAATGTTTTGTACAACGACAAAGGTATCGTTAACGTGCGCTTACCGACCTTGTACTGTACATGAGTTACGCCCACAACATTTAATTCATTATTCCCAATGCCTGAGAGCCTTATTCCGGACTTTTTCTATAGGGAAATTTGAAAAGAGTAATGATGAGTCCTTAAATCCATTATATTACGTGGACTACCAGAATCAAAGAACAAAGTGAATGACTTATGGTCCAAATTTACTGCATGTAAGGTTGGTCGCAACTCGTTTTGACTAATAATTGCATGAATTTGTTGCAAATCTACGGGAACCTGCACGAGATTTTTTTGATTCGGCCGTGTGTTTCATAGGAAAATCAATTGTCTCACAATGATCTGATAAATGATTAAACTGATTATTTGATACAAAAGATGTTGATATTGATGACCCAACATCGCCCTCATCCCCCCTTGGAGTGAACTACGTGGTATTTGTTTTGTTTATCACACCCTGAAAATTCGCTTGCCCTTGCGAGTTCTGGCTAGACGGCCCAGGAACAGAGGTACCTGAAGCACGATTTGTTTGTTTCTGCTGTTGTTGCAGAATTTCCGTTTGGTTGTTTCTTCTTATAGTACTGAGGACCCTTCTTTTTATTTGCACTGGCAACTGGTTGCGTGTTTGTAGCATTTTGCTGTTGATTCCTCGAGTAGCAACGGTTATATGAATGAGTTGAACTATTGTGTATTGAACAAAAACGCGTCCGACAGTCTGAAATCATGTGACCTGGTCGTTTACAGTTATAACAAACCATCCCTGCAACTTGATTATTATTATGTACCACATTTACTTGTTGTGGCTTGTTCTCATTTTTTGCAAAAACTTGAATGAGCGAAGGATCTAGGTCGGTACATTTAGACATGTTTTTTTTGATTTGTTTATACACATCTAATTCCGTACTGTCGGGCTGCAATTTTTTATCAAAACACCGTACTAACGCTTCAGGCAACATTGCAGTGATAGACGTAAGGTAGATCAAACGGATAAAATCTTTCACTTTGATTTTAGCACCCGCAACCCACCCGGAGTTACTTAAACTATCCTGATATTCATTTAGCCGTCGGCATTAGCGCCGCCCGCTCGACAACATTGAGCTGAGTCATGGAGGCTTGGTTAAGGATATTTCTCAATGCCAATACTACATCTAAAGCCTCTTCACCCCCATACACGGCACGTAATCTAATTTTTGAACTCGTCCCATGTAAGCGCCTCTTGAAAGAAACCCCCCTTAGATACGCACTTGCGTCTCCTTTCGCAAAGTCAATGAAGCTCTTGGCCTCCTGTAATTGTACTGCTGGGTCTGTGATGATTTTTGCATTTAAATGAGCGTCTACAGATGAGATCCATGCCTCAACATTTTGAGGCAGGAACCCATTGACCCGACCTTGAAAAGGGACAATCGCTGACCTCTGCGCTAACGAGAGCACCATCGTTGGGGTTGCCAGCCGGAGTAGTTGCCATTTCGGCTTTCACTTTTTTCTTATCACTTCTATTCCTTGCAATCCTATCAAAATATCTATAAGAGTACACTCGACCACTACGTAAACGCATAAGCAATGTACTGTATAAGTGTGTTTATTAATAATAATAGGAAAATCCCCCAAAAGATACAAAAATACAGATAATATGATAAAATATTATACGGAGAAATTCCTGCAAGAAACGGTTAATGACAACGAGAAAAGAAAAAAAATTAATCTGCGGGCGAGAACCTCGTAGTTTGAAGATTGGTTCTGTATGAAGGAAGATTAATATGGCGAACAACTCACCCCCAGAATACTGGACGATCGACTCTTGATGAACAACACTTCACTGAGGAAAAGACCTGAATAGATAAAATGGTACTTAGCTCCAGATTATATTGCGAAGGATTGTTGACATGGGATGACGTCTCAGTTCCTGTCTACGTCTCGCGTCGGAAGTCGTGATGACGTCACGGTCTTCTCTCGGTGCACGATGCGCGGGGAAGTCCAAGATTGATGACGTCACAGCCTCCGTCCTTGCTAGATCGGGTGATGTTCCCTGTGTTTGTTTTCTTCTTTCCGTTGATGTTCGATGCTGCCCTCGTCCGGTGTAGATTCTCGAAGATAAGTGACAACAGTTGCTCAAACGTCAGTGTAAATGCTTGTATTCCTCTCGATGAAGGACATAGTTGCGTCTTCATAAACTGTTTGCGTTGATTGAAGATCCCGTTTCCTCTGTTTAGTTTGATGTTGAAGGTGGAAGTTAGTTCTTGTAGACCTTCGGTCGGCTGATATGGGTCTTGTTAATTATATTTTCCGTTATACGCTGCCACCACATCTAAGTCTTATCGCTTGGCGATAGACTTTTTGTGTTCTCCTTACGACTGTCATTCGTAAGTATTTTTTGGTTCCTCTCATCTCCCTTGGATATCTTAGTAGAGAGGTTCTTTCTGGACTAGAGGAGATGATTCAACAGGCAAGTTTGACAAGATAACAACTTTATTCTGTAACTCCATACTAGGAGATGCAGCTCGGTCGGACGACCGGTATGTTTGATCGTTGGCGTGGAACTGCCATTCTAAAGCATCGCGTCGATAGCGGAACATTAGCTACAAGTTTCCGGCGTAGGTTAACAGGTCACCGCTTCCCATGGAAGTTGTTGTGCAAAGTTATCATAAACATAAAATGTTGACAAAGCTTTGAGCTAGATCAGGCTACTGCAGACAGCGCATAGCGTAATCTAGGTCTGCTTTGGTCACGTAGAACCCTCCTAATGCCATGACCCCAGGTCATTGGTTTATATTTACAGATCTTGTAAATTATATATATGTAATTATTACACACATATATATATATCATATATATATATATATATATATATATATATATATATATATATTATATATATATATATATATATATATATATATATATATATATATATATATATATATATATATATATATATATATATATATATATATATATATATATATACATATATATATATATCTATATATATATATATATATATATATATATATATATATATATATATATATATATATATATATATATATATATATATATATATATATATATATATATATATATATATATATATATATAACTAAAAATATTCCTTGGAACGAACTGATGAATTTCTTGGGAAGTAAGGTCAAACTTGCTCAAAAGAATGGCTTCATGCCTTTTCATGTCACTTGGAGTTGACGATCCACTGATGTTGGAGATGTTGCTCATTTATTTGCTATGCTAGGCTTGGTAAAGATGATGGCTGTGTTAGTGAGTTTTTGAGTGTATTACCTTTACTTGGAAGAACAACGTGTGAAGATATTTTTAATGCACTAAGGACATTCTACTACAAGACTACTTGCCACAGATGGAGCTCAAACAACGGTCGGGAGGCAGAAAAGATTAATTTGTTTTCTCGAACAACAATTGTCCCGATGCATTCACTAATACTGCTTTATTCTTGCGGAAGTTACAGATGCACATTGCAAGACCTATAAACTTTCTCATTTAAAAACCACTGAATTAAGAGGCTTTCGAAAATGGTTACTTGAAGAAATGGAAAGTTCTCATAATGAACTGATGACGCATGCCGATGTTCGCTGGCTGGTCAAAGGGAAAGCTCTTTTCCCGAGTGCTGGAGGCATTTAACGAAGTTAAGGCCTTCTTTTCAGAGAAATGTCGCGGGCAATTTCATGAAATATATGCTGATGACTTCAAATTCTCATTTGCGTTTGCTGTAGCCTTGTTGAACACACTAAACAAGCTGAATTTGGAATTACAAGGGGGAGAGAAGGTAATAACCTATCTGTATGACACAATTTCAGCTATCTAGAGTAAACTATCATTATTCCCTGAACAGCTGGCTGAGGGCTTGGTTCATCACTCTCCTCAACTACACAAAACGCTACAAGAGCACACTAGCAGTCAGTATTCATACCAAGCATATGTAAGAGTCAGCATATATCAGAAGAGGTTTCCAAATTTTGAGGTTCATGCTGACAGATTTCAACTGGGTTCGTTGCCAATGGAATCTACTGAAAAAAAATAAAACAATGTATTCTCTCAGCACGACTTTCCATTTGCTGAAATGGAGTTGTGTGAACTCCAGTTATCCGCATCACTAAAACTTTTGCACAAGAACTAGTCTTGTGAAGGTTTCTGGAAAACCCCAGATACAAAGAGGCTTTCTGTCCTTCATGTTGAAGGTCTTCAAAGTGTTGTTTATTTGGATCTACCTAGTATGTCTGTTACCCTGCATTTTCTCTCCTGAACAATATGAAGAACAAGAAGAGAGCAAGAATCAGCCAGGACCGTCTTGAGCACTGCTTGCCAGTTGCTTTGGCAAAAACTGCGGAAGCAAATATAGAAAAGCTAGCCAAAGCAGTTCCGCATCTGGGTTCATGAACCCACAACGTAGGTGAGAGGTGGACTTGTTTTATTATTATTTATTTTTATATTTTTTTTTCTAATGCTCAACATTTGAAATAATTAGGTTGTGTATTACCACTCAGGAAATAATTTCTCCTTGAAATTTTATTTATCTTTTTTTATTTGTAGATTTTCACGTATATCACAACATGATTAAAATGAGCAATATGATTTATATAAAGCAAACGTATGTTTTAGTTTGTTTTTAAACCATAAAAGTAATTTAGTTACATTTTTATATATAAATACAGCCTGACTTGAGAGGTAAACATGGTACCTGTGAATCATTGTGTGCCGTTAAAGTGCTATGATACCTATGACAGTATTATGATACCTTATGATACCTTATGATACCTTATGATACCTATGACAGTACTATGATACCTATGACAGTACTATGATACCTAGGACAGTTATGTAAAATATGCCTAATTGGTGAATGTCAGTAATTTTTAATAAATATCGAAGCACTAAAAATTTATTTTTGAATCGTCAATGCAAGTAAATTATTTTGTTTAACTTTTAAATAAACGAAAACTTAGTCTTTCACTTACTAATTGTACTGCTTTTTAATTTACAAACTATAACATTATTGTGTTGCTCTCATAGTCATCCAGAAAACAGGTTGTTAGCTTATCAGCTTTCAAAGGTTGGGAACCCTTGACCTAAACAATCACCAGCAAAATTAAAGTATGGTTTACAACCGTCCCAAACCTCTTCCAGCTTCATCTCCGTTGGTCTGGAAGGGTCCAGATATCTTAACTTTCACGATCTATTACACTTATGGATGGCCTTTGGGGAAGGACACTTTCTGGCATAAGGCTGCCTTAATATCGTTTCAGTTTAGGAGTTTTATTTCGGAAGGCAAGAAAGGTTTTCAAACATTTGCCCTCCACTTTGTTACTGCCTTATTTTTTTCCCTTTTTCTTGATATTTATATTTAAAGTGTCTTAATCATTTACTGTACTTAGTGAAGCTATTATCTTTAACTTATAACCATTTGGTTTAATGTAGGGTTTATTATATACATAGCAAGGTCTTTATTTCTTTCTTAATCAGATTCTTTCCCCACCCGCTCCCCCAAAAATAAGAGTTTTTACAAAAAATAGGTGTTTCGTAAAAAAATAAAAACGAAAACCATCCTTTTTCTTCGTACGCCTCAAAAAAGAGATTTTAAAATCTTTGTTGATTTACTTTTTCATTAATGATGAATGTAGAAGTTATTAAGACTAAATTATTCTTACTTCCTCTATCTTATTTCTACTCTATCAATGTAGTTGGTGTCAGTATTATATCTTATAGTATATATGTGAGTGCTAATGCGTTTGGCATGTGTTTGTGCAAGCGTGTACGGCAGTATGTGTCATGGACACATTTTCTAACATATAAGAAACCATACGTCTTTTGGATAGCTCAGAGAAAATGCTTATCCGTGCAATCATTTCTCTCTGGTACGTGTTTCTGATAAGACCCACATCAGTGAACATAAAGGATAACTTTATGGCCGACAACGACGCTGAGGCTCTTGTGTCGGTGCCATTTTGAATGTCTCCTTTATTTCCTCTCACGTTTCCTTTGACCGAGGTACTACAGGATTGAGCGCTCTTCTCTGTAATTACCGATTCTCTGCATTTAGTTTTTGAGAATTGGTAATAAATGCTGATCGATGACTGATAAAAATTAATATTTTGAAGCCTATTGAACCGCTGTAGAAAATATATCGTTTTTGAATAATTAAAGATAAAAAAGGATCTATTCACGTACGTTATTCTTTGGCATGAAAAATTTTCCGTTAATAAATCTTAGTTTTAATCATTGCACTTTGCTGGATCTCTAATCATCAAGTAAAAAACCTCACTGTAACCATGTGATGTTTTTTTTCATTTGTTCTACAGGTTCCAGATGGTAAACGAGACCCTTCTCAGCTTCTTTCTAGACTACCAGGAAGTAGTATGAAAATAAAAGTACTAAGTTGTCTGAGAGATCAGAGGAGCTTGTATTCTGGAGCTCGCCGGCTATTATTTCCTAGAGCTTGAGCCGTGCCTTCACGTAAATACTATAACTTAATAAACTGACAGTAAAATCATAGATACTTAAAGAATGTTTGATTAGAATAATGAGGGAAAATTACCGTCAAGACGCACCAATTATTTTTTTCATTCTGATAAGTATAATTCCTAAAAGTCTATGTTTTTGTTCATTATAGATGACATCAGCACTTAGAAATAAATATAAAAAAAAAAACTTTTAGTTATGTTACTGGTTTGTTTCAAAAGTGTTATTTTGCCAAGTGCTGAATTCGTGAACTGTCAGCTCTGCTAATCACTTCGAAAAGTGGTAACAACTGGAACAGGTACAGGCCTGTGAAGAATTGACGAACGTATGATAATAGTTAAACATCTGTACTGGGATCAAAAACCTTTTGATAAAACACTGCTTATATATATATATATATATATATATATATATATATATTATATATATAGTATATATATATATATATATATATATATATATATATATATACATATACACACATATATATATATATATATATATATATATATATATATATATATATATATATATATATATATATATATATATATATATATATATATATATATATATATATATATATACATATATATATATATATATATATATATATATATATATATATATATATATATATATATATGTGTGTGTGTGTGTGTGTGTGTGTGTGTGTGTGTGAGTGTGTGTTGAGTTATCCAACCTTTCTTGGTGTCATGGGTAAGGATTATTTTGGTAATGGAGGATTACTAAGGGAATGTTTTTTTTCCTTTTGAATAAGCGCAAGTCGAGTGAACATCCAGTACGGTATTGCATGGGCTCCTAACGAGAGAATTGTCATTTGAACGATTTTAGAAGGAATAAGACAACGTAAAGCATATATTTTGAAAATTTTGTTCACTTGCATATAATGGTTAAAAGAAAGAGCACCCGTCTGGTATATTTTCCAGAACTTTTATCTGTTGGGATTGGATGACTTTTATTTGAAAGCCGAATTTGTTTAACAACCAATAATATGGAAGTTCCAAAAGTATTATTGTGAAATTTACCTAAATGCAACAATTATTTTTTGGGGTTTTTATAACTGTTCCTTAATTTAAATCACACGCATACCGAACAGTAGTCAATATCTAAGATTAATTGACTGTTTCCACAAGCATGGAAATATACAAAAGACTTCTAAGTTCTAAATACAGAATATTGATTTCATTACCATACTACAAGGAACTGCCAATTGAATAATGATTCCCAGGGCTTTTCATTTTCTATTATAGAATCAAAGGTGCCAATTAAATCTACTTATATTCACATTGCATTGCGTGTTGTTCATTTATCAAAGCATATCAACGGCATCGCTTTGCATCCTAAAACCTTCCTTTCAAAAAAATAAAAATAAATTAACGCTTGTCGTACTTTTAATGTGAAATAAATTAATAAAGCCTAGATTGCAGAAAGCTATTAATCTCAATCTTAGTTTTTGGATTAAGTAAAAGATGGCGTGAATAATATATGGAGCTGTTGATGTTTGCATGTTGATAATATACGTATGTTGATGATAATGAAATGAAGCTTCAGTGACGGATGAAAGGATTTCTGTTGTGTTAGGCGATATTAGATCGAGCAAGGAATGGATAGACCAGTTTAAAAGTCAGAGAGCAGAAGAATATCTACTTGGAAGTTATCAAGGAACGAGGCCGAATAAGTGTCTGTGAGATCGTTGGCCTTCTTCCCGGATAGACTGTAATTGAGTATACTTAGTGAAACGGAGCCTAATTGACAAATCATATTGGGAAGTGAAATAGATCCTGTTATAATAACAAGTAGAGTGGCGGGAAGGGGAAGATGCTGGAACAGAGAATCCTTAGTCCGGAATGGATGAAGGGACTGAAGCAATGCTGGCGATCCAGTCGTGTATAGGTGCACCAAACGAGAAAAAATACGAACACACCCCCTGTATATATATATATATATATATATATACTATATATATATATATATATATATATAGATATATATATATATATATATATATATATATATATATATATATATATATATATATATATATATATATAGAGATAGAGAGAGAGAGAGAGGAGAGAGAGAGAGAGAGAGAGAGAGAGAGAGAGAGAGGCTAACCATGGGTGCATAAAACGTCTATAGTATTAGCCGCTTAGTACGCCTGCACGCAAAGTTCATCAGTGACATATTCAGCATCCCTATACGCAGTGCTCGATTACTGCTATCTTTCACATAACCTGACTCTTCCAAGATATTAAATTCCTGTCATTTCTAAAACCAATTACTAAGTTATTCATGTGCATCTTTTCCATATGACCAATCTTCTTAAACTTAATACTCAATGCTTACACTATGCTCCATTTTCCCATGATGTCCTCATTTCGCAACCTTTCAGTTTTCCTATACCATGGATAGACAGCAAAACAGTCGATTTATCAGAGGTATGAATCTGCCCATTGTGCATAGCTTGGAAGGTCATATTAAAGTTCTCATCTGTGCAAGAGCAGAGAACGTGTTTGTTCAACAGGATGGGAGTTGTGGGTGGCTTGTAGTTGCTGAAACAGTGAGGATTGCACTAAAACAGCCTATTTTATTGAATATCTATAAACACAGAATAAAGCATTGGGAGAATTAAAGCATTAATGTGTTTCCGGAAAGACTGAATATCACAAATACTTTTTTACTACTGTCAAGTTTGTATAGGACACAGAAGGTGTAAATTTTTATTGTTTTGTTATTCGAAGATGATTAATGGGTTTGAGGGTCAGTTTTGTAGAATTCTCGGTGTAATGATACTTGGCATATGTTTCCTTTTCCAATAATACAGCTATTTCTTTTATTATGCTGCACTTGATAAAGTCCTTAATTTTTTTTACAAAAGAATACCTTGTTTTTTTTAGAATAAACTTTAAACTTACATAACCTTTCCATTTACTACAAAAGAAAAAGGAAACTTATTTTTTCTAGTGAACATCTGTTATGAATGCATTTCTCTCAGCGAAGCCTTCATCTTAGAAAAGTGTAGTTTTGTATTGTCTTCAGGAAGTGAGCTAATGCGATGCTCTATCTTGAAATGGAAGAAACTTTCGGTGTTCTATCACGAGTTTCCACAAAGATATGAACCCACCTTTATTAGTTCCCTTCAACTGACTTTTCTTTCTGTCCTATTAAAATCTAGAAATATATCACAGATACACGTACTATCTTGGTATCTTGTTTTGAACCAAGATTCGTCAACGATTTTTTGTATGTACTGACGTGGGTATCTAACAAACACTCTCTTATTGAGACAACTTGAGGCACATTGTTTTTGTCCATGGTTATAAGCCAAAATGTCACTGAGCAATTTTTTTCTGCTTTTTCCACAGAAAATTACAGTTTTAAGCAACTCGAAAGAGCATAAAAATCGAACATCATTTTTTAGGAAAATGCCTTATGGGATCAACGATTAACCTTTATTCTTAATTTAAATAGTGGGGGGAAATTTTAAAGGATATTGTTTCTCAAACAAATCGAAAACAATAGAAATTCTACTAAGATACTCTTGAGAAGCATAAGAATGTGCCTTTCTATTCTTTATGTTTAATGCTCACACCTGTCTTTCGCCCTTAAATTCGTGCTCCACGTTCATGGTGGATTACATCACTGCAACAAGATCATCTAATAAAGTTATTCTTTTGCTGTCAAAAACTCGATCTACCAAGTCTTTCGGACTTATATATCTCCCTCCTCCTCCTCCTCCTCCTCCTCCTCCTCCTCCTACTACTACTACTACTACTACTACTACTACTACTACTACTACTACTTCTTCTTCTTCTTCTGCTGAACAGGGAATTAATCATGGAAAAAGGAATCATTCCGTTAGTTTTCCGAGATTAGTGTATACTTGCAAAATGATGCGTCATCTTTACACGTGGCCAGTTTCATACGGTATTAGGTATTCTGATGCTACTGCTATGTTTCTAGAGTTCCTACCATCGTAGGTGACCTCGAGATCCTCCACCCCAAGCCGGTCTCGCTAATGTTTTTTTCTCACCGAATACAATTAATATGACTTTTCCTGTACATATTATTTGAAAGACTGAAACCATGATTCTTACGAAACCCGTTAATTTCCTGTCCGTTCGGACAGACAAATTGAGGAGCTTTCCTTTCTCCAAAATCTTTGAGAAATTAAGGTAAATGTTAATGGAAATATCAAAATTCAAGCTGATTTACCTACACAGAACGAGAGAAATCATCATCAGAAACTAAAATTTTCGAGGTACTAAAGGCCAAAAAAATTTGTTTTTCCTGTGGGAATATCTTGAACACGATCAATGTAACTAGATATCACATTTCATTAATTAAAATTGTCATTAAGTATAAATGCGAATCATGCGAAGTTTATTGCGATGCAACCTCTATAGTCGATTTAGTTTTATCTAACACTGCTTGTGAAACAGCAAACAAAATTGAATTTCGACACTTCCCAAATATTTACATAACAAATGGTCCCATGATCGTGCCGTCTTCTTTGTTGATTCTGTATAACTTAAGGTAACAATGTAACAATTCTTATAAGAAATGAATGCATTACAAATAAATGCCAGAGGAAATAGTTTTTATGTTAAGATCCCGACACTGCAGAAAAAATATGGTTCGAGAAAATATCGTGAAATGAAAACGTAATGAATTTCAAAATTTAACTGAAAAATTAAATTTTGAAATTCATTCCGTTTCCATTTAACGATATTTTCAAGAACCACATTTCTCCTGCAGTGGTTCGGGAATCTTGACATAAAA
>NC_087220.1:15609052-15616552 GCF_015104395.2 Macrobrachium nipponense | reverse complement strand
GATTTTCGTAATGATTTTTGTTTTTTATTGTAATTCATTTTTTATAGCTATCCCTTATAAATGAATGAGATATTCCGTTAGATTTTTTTTTTTTGTTTTTTTACTAATGGCTTTTGAATTTTGTTGCACAAAAGGTTTTTTCAACTTTATATATAAGAAGGAAATTAATGGATACAGTTTCAGGGAAAATGCGATAATATCATGAATTCAATAAGAGATTCCCGAGAAAAAATAAAAAAAATTTTTTTCTTAATTTCGTTATTCCTAGAATTCCGATATTCTGAGTCTTGAACATCGCCAAGTACACTTTTGCTAACACACGTCTTTTCTATTATAATTCTTTACTTTACAAATTTACCCATGTGTAAATTAAGTAAAAGCTTCCACGAGAGCAGCGTCAGTTCTTTCCCAGCAAAGTCCAGTGATCTGAAGAGCAATTTTTCGAGTGAACGACAACAAAAGGTTGAGAAAATTAGTCGAAGCCTCTTGAGAGGAACCGACTAGAAAGGCTAACAAGGTGTGAGAAGTCAGTACTCAAATAGAATTTTGTTATCTAAAAGATTTTTATTTTTTTTATTTTATTATTTTTTTTTTT
This sequence comes from Macrobrachium nipponense, assembly GCF_015104395.2. Lineage (NCBI taxonomy): Eukaryota > Metazoa > Arthropoda > Malacostraca > Decapoda > Palaemonidae > Macrobrachium > Macrobrachium nipponense. Next base: position 15,615,957 of record NC_087220.1, on the reverse strand, counting down.
TTTTTTTGTTTATCAGGGACGGCATAAAGGTTTCTCTTCGACACGACTGAAATTCAGAAAATATCCTTGTGGTCTCCATCACATTCAGGTTTTAGTGCCTCAGTGGCGTGGTTGGTATGGTCTTTGCCTGCCACCTCGGTGGCCGCGAGTTCGATTCTCGGGCATTCCACTGTGATGTTAGAGTTGTGTATTTCCGATGATAGAACGTTCACTCTTGACGTGGTTCGGAAGTCACGTAAAGCCGTTGGTCCCGTTGCTGAAATAACCAACTGTTCCATGCAACGTAAAACATCATACAAACAAACATTAAGTTTTCGGTTAAGGGGAAATTAGAATACAACTTCGCTGTGAAATCATTATGAATTCATTTCTTTTTCCAATTCAGGTTCGAGGTTTACTTACAGACTCGCAAGCAAAGTAGGTAACTGCGTCAGTTTGGTGTGATCACTAGCTATAGACAGTAGTTGTTATGTACTTTAGGCTACTTACGAAAATGTTAAGTAGAAAGGTAGCAGTCGAGATTACAGCAAAAGTTGTTAAAAATCTAAATTAAAAAATGCAAAATAACTGGCGGATTATTGAAATTTTGCGTGGACACCAAGATTTTCTTTTTTAAAGAGTGTTAAAATGAGCACTTGTGCCAAACTTCATACTTGTATCACAAATTAAAGTATTTTATACTAACCGATGCACTGTGAGCCACGGATGAAGATCTTGGAGAATATTCAGCTCGACCTGCAATGACACCAATGGACAATGAGTTGCTTCTCAAGATGTGTAGACTCGGTCTTGAATTATGATGATTAGCAAGCGAGCATTCTTATGATATCTCTAATAAAAAGTAAATATGAATTATAGTTCATATTGAAAAAAATTTTTTTTTGTGTAGATGAACAGAAGCACTCCTTGAGCATGATCATTTCTCTGATGCAACGGGAAGATAACAGCATGAATTAGATTAGCATTATAAATCCCAGCTCGCCTGCATTCTTTGATCTTTTATGCCAACATTCATACAATTGTCACTTTAACTTATTATTTGATAAAATGACTATAAGACAGAGCAGGGAGTAAAACTGTGTTCTAGAGAATGTCAGAAAACTGGTCAGCAAAACATACAGACAAAAACGTATTCGCGCAGTCTTTGCTGAACTCAGATTGCAAACAAAAAAAAGAAAGGCGAGCTAATAAGTTTTCTTTTTCAAGGTAAAATAAAATGAAAAAAAAAAGAATGGGTAGGAAATAGATCACGCATACACACTAAAAGAAGGGGATACAGAGAGGAATGGAAAAATATCTGAACACAATTACTGAACCTCTTTCAGCTTATGTGTTCAAAAGGATCCGTTTCGAGGTTCAGGATTAGGAAATTATTTAAATTCTTAAGCGGACTATATCAAATATGAAATAAAATAAACAAAAGCTGTTACAGCATTAAAATGAATCATAAAGGAAATAAGAATAATGAAGGACTAAAAACAATGACGCTTAAATCTTTTTTCAATGAAACTGAAATCAGCGCATCTGTCAATTCAACTTTGGTAACAACTTACAAAATCGCTGTCCGTGATTCTCCGTACGAGATCTTGCAAAGGTTGTCCGGCTAAAAAAAAACATTGATATTCAATAATGTTTATCAGTGGAGAACGTTGTGACTAATATTCATAGTAATATCCGTGTGATCAACATCCACATAGATATTGGCATACGCTTTAGTCTAACCAGGTACTTACCCACACATCCAAAAATTATGCAAAAAGTGCTGCATTTAACAAATTGAGTTTGACCTAGCAGGAGCAGGCACTGGCAAATTATATCATAACCTACCTTATCATGAGTAAAAAAGTACTCTCAGTGATCACAAAATATCATTGAGAATCTCAAGTACTGGGATTCATCAATAGTCAAGACACAATATTCAAAGAAGCTACTTATCAATAACTTCATTTTCTGAAATATAGCTCTATAACAATATTTAGATTATTCACTTGGCGCAACAAAATCCTAATTTTTGCTGTAGAGGTACTCAAGGATGTGAATTCCAAAATGATCCAGATATAGATACGGATATAACATGTCTAATATGGCTGCGTTGATCATGCACTCACCATGTATCTACAGGCGCCTCTTTAAGCTTCTAAGGATGACCAATGACGCATTATATATCACATTCAAAAGAAACTTTACTGTTGAGAGAGAGAGAGAGAGAGAGAGAGAGAGAGAGAGAGAGAGAGAGAGAGAGAGAGAGAGAGAGAGAGAGAATTGGGGGAAGCTCTGCTATATTTAAAAGATCTTTCGTTGCATCAATCGAAGGATTATTTAATTTAAAATCATCGAGAGGAAAACAACCATACAACCTGAATTAATTTTTCGTTTACGAACATAACATAACACGGTTCACGAAACTATTGTAAGCAACTAGGCGCCTGCTGGGTAACAGCCGCTGTCATCTTCATGAGTGACGGTTGGGATAGGAAAAACGGATCGGATGACTCTGTCTTAAGCCTGTTCCAGAGTGCTACAACTGGCAAGCGAAAGCTCCATGTTCGTTCGCCAAAATATTGCTTACTTTAAGCTTTTATTCAATAATTAATTTTATTTTACGAAAGATTTCAACAAATCTCGAACTGCATACATTTTCATCTTGAATACATTGCTTTTAATTTTACAAAAATTCTTTGTAAAAGAAATGTGAGATTTATTATATAAATGCAACGTATCCTAAACTGCTTTAAGAACAATTAAATGTAAGCAGACTTTGTTCATCCAATACCACAATAATCCCATGGCATTTAAATATAAGAAGCTCACACAGGAAAAGGTGAAAGGAAAGATCGTGGGCCCTGAGCTATCGTCTTTATTTCAAAGCCTGATCACAGTAACAAAGTAACCAATAAGGTTGCTATTGTAAAAAAATAAATTCATTCTTAATTGTTGCGAGCTTTTTTGACAAACCTTTCATTTCTTTGCAAAATTTCGGTAGCCTACCTTTGAAAGGCCAGTTTTTCGTAACGAGTTTCCTTAATTTCAATTTATTTATGAAATATTTTCTAACGAACTACAGACTGTTTATTTTAGGAAGAATAAATAAATCTATGTCTTTAAAATATTTATTTGTTTTTCTTGTGAAAAATCAAGCACATGGATGAAAGATAAGAGGATATACGCAAAAACGAAAAAGGCTATTTCAATATTGCATTTTATTCCTAAACGTTTACGACCAATGGAAATGGCTGGTTTGTTTGTGAATATTCATTTAAAGAATACCCAAGAGAGACAATTCATTTTCTCTACCTGTTTCCGTTGAAAACAAAAATTAGTTTGTCTCCTTGTATTTAAAAATATTCAGAGAATTTCCATAAATGGTCCTGCTTTTCAAAACTCATAAGTGTCGAGACGAACCTTTGATCATTTTATGTGTTTTAAGAAGTTTATTATTATTATTATTATTATTATTATTATTATTATTATTATTATTATTATTAGTTATTATTATTATTATTAGTATTATTATTATTATTACAGCGACAGCAGCAACACCTCTAATGAGAACAATATTAATGATCAGAAAAAGATAGTATTTACTAAAGAACTCTTTTTAGCGTCAATAAAAATAATTAATTTCTGGGCCCATTAGTCTACATCACTTGCTTTTATATTGTCATAACGGCCGGAGGTTTTAATTAAAACGATTGGTATTATGGAAGGTTTCAGTGCTTTCCAATAATTTCGTTCTAATTATTAAATCACATAAAATATATAACCAGGTGATGCACTGGCACTATTTATGACCTGAGTCCCAACGTAATTGCGTTTCTTAATTAGGCATCATCTATTGGGATATATCGTCATTATCAAGAATATGAATCCAATGAAAATATATTTTGCTCTCTGTAGAGGCTTTGATTATTCCCGTTGTAAATTACTAATCACCTCTTTTATATTTGCTTAGATTTAACCCTGGGACCTCTTGTCTTCTGAAATGAACGAAGAGTTGGAGGACATTTCATTTTATTCACAGACAAGCTAAAAACATCTCTTCTTTCTACGCATTCCCTGTTCTTTATGTGGCAAGTACGGGTTTTTCGTAATTTTCTTTTTTTTTCTTTTATCCACATGGATTAAATAGGATAATTGTTTTGGAAACCTGTTGACCTACTAGTTCACACAAATAAACACAGGACCTACAACATAATAGTCATGGATTCTTGTTTTATATTTTTTCGTTCTTTGCATGTATAATCAATATATTTTCCTAAGTGATTAGCGCTGTTTAGTCAGTTCTGTAGCTACTGCTATGACTCCCCTCTGAAAAATCAAGCTAACAGACCAAATTCGGTCCGAACTGGGCGAGTAATATTTCTAGAATTTCGTCGTGAAGCATAAAGAATACGCAGACTAACCAATAATAATAATAATAATAATAATAATAATAATAATAATAATAATAATAATAATAATAATAATAATAATAATAATAATAATAATAATAATAAAGTGGCGCCGTGGGGAGGTGTGGGTTAGGTCCTCAATGGACTTAAGTCAAGTTAAGCAACATTGGGGCTGGTCAGTCGTTGGATGGGTGACCGCTCTCCTCGGCGTTGATTCCTTGGGAAAGGATCTTTACCATAATTTCCTCAGTCAACTCAGCTGTAAATGAGTACCTATCCCTGATGGGTAGGGTCCAGCTATGGGTTAAATAGCAAAACTCAGCAATGATGGAAAGAAATGAAGGAATAAACGACAACGACGTAAATGGAACCTCTGGCAACAGATGAACTTCGTCCGGCAACCAGGTATTCAACCCAATTGAAGGGGAAGAACGGTCAGGTACTTGGAGGTTCGTCATCCAGCAACTGATCACCACAACGAAAGTAATCAACAGCCTGAAATTGGAGCTACAGAAGCAAAAGGAAGAAATGGACAAGAGAAGAAAATAAGGAAATATGGAGATGCTACATCAGAAGCAACCCGACAGAGAGAGAGGATAGAAGAAGGGTGGTCAACATCTGGAATGAGAGGAATAACACCCCCCAAACAGAGCAGAGGCTGGCAGACCAAGTAAGGAACATAAAGAAAAAGAACTGGCTCTCCCCAACAGAAAGAGAAGAACTGGAAAGGGAAATGTCACACGACAACGAATTACACGAAGACGAACTGAGAGACGATGCCACAGAAGACGACAGGGAGGATGAGGTATCAAACAACGACACACGAAGAAACACCGACGAAGTAACAGAGAGGACGGAATGGGTAGAAAAGATTAGACAATGGATGGAGCCAGATACAGAGAGAACAAAGATCCCCTCCATGAAAGCCTACAACACCAAGAAATTAAGGGAGAAAACAAGTGAGGTCAATGAAATAATGGGGCATAATACACACCACCAGTATCACAGAAACAAATAACTTGGTATATGCAGGAGCAAGATTAGTAGCAGAACTGATGGGGATTCGAACACCAACACCACCAGCACAACCAACCCAACAGAAACCAAAACAGCAACCTCCTTGGAAAAGGCGCCTGGAAAAGCAAATCATGGTGATGAGATCTGACTTGAGTAAACTGAAAGAGATAGCAGAAAAAAGGCTAAGAAGCAAGAAAACAAGGGAGGAACTCAACGAGAAATACAAAGTACAAGAGAGGGGACTAAACAACACAATAGAAGATGTAAAACCGAGGGGCTTAAGGACAACCACCCAGAAAATTCCTGAAGCCGAACAAAGTAAGAGACTCTGGAAAAACATATGGAGTAATCCGGTATCACACAACAAACATGCAACATGGCTCCAGGAAGTCAAGGAAAGAAGAAACAGAGAGAATAAAACAAAGATTTAGAGATCACGACAGACACAGTCAGACACCAACTAAAGAAAATGCCAAACTGGAAAGCCCCAGGTCCCGATGAAGTCCATGGATACTGGCTCAAAAACTTCAAGGCCCTACACCCACGAATAGCAGAACAACTCCAGCATTGTATCTCAAATCACCAAGCACCCAAATGGATGACCACAGGAAGAACATCCTTAGTACAAAAAGACAAAAGTAAGGGAAATATAGCCAGTAACTACAGGCCTATCACCTGCCTACCAATAATGTGGAAGTTACTAACAGGTATCATCAGTGAAAGGCTATACAATTACCTAGAGGAGACAAACACCATCCCCCACCAACAGAAAGGCTGCAGAAGGAAGTGTAGGGGCACAAAAGACCAGCTCCTGATAGACAAAATGGTAATGAAGAACAGTAGGAGAAGGAAAACCAACCTAAGCATGGCATGGATAGACTATAAGAAAGCCTTCGACATGATACCACACACATGGCTAATAGAATGCCTGAAAATATATGGGGCAGAGGAAAACACCATCAGCTTCCTCAAAAATACAATGCGCAAACTGGAATACAATACTTACAAGCTCTGGAATAAGACTAGCGGAGGTTAATATCAGGAGAGGGATCTTCCAGGGAGACTCACTGTCCCCACTACTCTTTGTAGTAGCTATGATTTCCCATGACAAAAGTACTACAGAAGATGGATGCCGGGTACCAAGTCAAGAAAAGAGGCAACAGAATCAACCATCTGATGTTCATGGACGACATCAAGCTGTATGGTAAGAGCATCAAGGAAATAGATACCCTAATCCAGACTGTAAGGATTGTATCTAGGGACATCAGGATGGAGTTTGGAATAGAAAAATGCGCCTTAGTCAACATGCAAAAAGGCAAAGTAACGAGAACTGAAGGGATAAAGCTACCAGATGGGAGCAACATCAAACACATAGATGAGACAGGATACAAATACCTGGGAATAATGGAAGGAGGGGATATAAAACACAAAGAGATGAAGGACATGATCAGGAAAGAATATATGCAGAGACTCAAGGCGATACTCAAGTCAAAACTC
>NC_087220.1:15531751-15606751 GCF_015104395.2 Macrobrachium nipponense | reverse complement strand
TTTTTACCCTCAATTTCCACAAGGATCTAGCAGAAATACCACGGTATACCTATCTGGAATCGTCTTCTCGTTTAGCTTTCTAAAATCCACACGTTCGAGACTGAGCCATCCTTCTTAGGTATGGTTCTTCTAAAAGACAGTCAAGTTGCTGCATTTACTAAGAATAATAAGAATTTTGCAGCTTCATTCAATGTCAAATTAATTCACACCAAAAATATATGCCTCATCCTCTTTCTCCTTCATCAAAACTTGTAAATTCTCGCAGGATTAGTTCTCAACTTTTAGCCTGGATAAGAAATATAATCTATTAAAGTAGTTTTCTTTCCTCGATCAGTTTCTTAGGAAAATAACAAGAAGTATCAAATATATTATTACGAAACTAAAACTAAGCTTAAGCTTATCAAATGCTTATCAAAAGAGACAGATTAGAGACAGTTATTCGATGGCTGTTGTTTGATTTTAAAAGATCGGTTTATGGATATTACGACGACTTATTTATGCTTTTTTCATAGATAATAAATTCGATCTATGCCTTAACATTCCTTATTGAATATTATGAGAGGTGTTGGACTGAAGTGCGACAGTTGCTGAAGAATTCAATCACTTACATAGATCTTGCAAATTTGCAGAAAGTTTGCCTCAGGTCATTATGTAAATGGCACTAGAGGAATTAAAATCATTTAGCTCACTAGCAGTGTTGGTCCCCTTTTCCTTACGACTTTTTACCGTTGATAAACATCTCTCAAGAAGATTGCAGTTATATGGGGGTACAGCATTCTCCAAGGTGGGCTTCTTTCCTAATTCCTTAGCTAAGTCAGGTACAGGCGTTTGGATATCTACAACGAATGATGAAGAAATTGAAAAAGGTTATGAATGGAAAAGGAATTAAGTATTGTTAGGATTATGAAGATGACTCATCTTAGAAATGACACAAGAAAGACTTTATATGGGAAACTGTTCCTCCTAATAGTTATATAATAGTTTTGACTTGAGCATGCCATTCGAAATTATTTTAGATTTGCCTATTTTGTACAGAAGCAGGTGGGATACCTGTGAGTTGTCCTCAAAATCGCTATATTTAATTCTGTATATTTTTTTTGTATCTTTTTACAGCTTAAATTCTTTTCATCAATTATTTATTTGGCTTATCAGTGAATTGTAGGAGTCAATGGTATCCAAGAATTAAAAAGGAAGAAAATAGATTGTCATCTTCGCAGAAATTCCATTTGTTATTGTTGTTCGAGCAACTATAGTTACTGATATTTTCTGTTTCGAGTGAGTGGTGCGTTACTTAAAAATGATGGTCTGTTTAATGTTTCAAGTTTAAAGTCGAAACTATTTGGTTAACACAATGCTACGAAAAATTGGAGTGTATTAAGGCCTCCACTAAAGTTCAGTTATACCTGCGCATGTATGCCGGCCTGTGCTGGCAAAACTGAACGTTAATGTGAACAACCTACACAGTTTTTCTCGCCTGCGCAGTTGGCTTGGGCAAATAGCTCATCTCAGTCGATAAGCCTCCGGCCAAACTGGCTGCGCAAGCGCATTTCAACGTTAATGTGGGGAAGCAACTTTTTTGGTTCAGTTCGCTTGCTGTCCCTGGGCAAATATTGCATACCAGTTAGGAACAGTGTTGAGTTTTATCGAAATTAAATCTAAAATTTCTGATACCTAAGTGGATGATATATCGGATTAATTTGTTTTTTAATAATTGGTACGGATGTCAAAATTATATATATATATATATATATATATATATATATATATATATATATATATATATATATATATATATATCTATATATATTTATAATTTTAACATTTTTCCGCAGGAACAAATAATTGTGTATAATGACGACTGACAGTAGCAGCATCATTGCTGAATGTCTTGTAGATGTCATTGAAATCTGTATGAATGAGATTTTGCTTGGGAGTTGCAGGTTACGCCTGTGCATGTTTATTCGGGGTTATAAACCATTTTTACAAGTTAGATTTTGAATAAGGATAAATATTCATTATGGCGAAATAATGTAAAGCAAAAATAGGCCTATAATGCGTCTGTTCATGATTTTCTATCATTTATGCAATTCTTTTTTTAAAATGAGAAAATAATATTCAATATTCTAGTAAAAAAATAAATAACATTAGATTGTGTATATTTATTCTTTGCTCACATCCCATGTAAGTTACTTTTCTAATGAAATTAAACTAATAGACATACAAATGAGGCATAGGAACAGCAGTATACTGTGGATGTTCACTCGTAACACATCATAAGAAAGTAATTCTTTAAATCAAATCAAATAAGTATTGACAATTTTAATAAAAAAGAGAAAAACAATTTCGGGCCTATATATGTCAAATTTGAAATTTAAAACAATTACTAACTTAATTAGCACAATGATCTTGGTAAGGAACTCTCCCTTCACTTGTAAACATTATGAAAACCTTTGGAGCCATATTTAAACACTTTTAATAGATTTACATGGGAGTATTGAATCAGTTTTTGTCAACCAGTCTGTCACTGGACGTCTTACCTGAGCATCCATGGCTGTTACGGAGGACGTCTGAGAAACAAGACTGTATCGTTAGTGGTGACGATTTACCTGCACAGATGCAACTGAACGTTAGTAGAGGCCTATAGTGGGAACCGAGAATTGAGTCTATCAGAAAGGACGAGAGACAGAAAATATGAGATTTAAACCACTTTTGAACATCTGGAAGCAACGGTGAAAAGGGCTTCATTGAATATTTTCCTCGGATGGAATGCTGCCCAAAAAGCGTCTTTTCTCGCTGTTTTATTGAGCGATCGATATTATCTTGAGTCATTGCTTTCGTCACAAAATACAAGTTTACAGATAAGATAACAGAATATTCAAAGCGTTTCACTATCTTTGATTATGGTAGGTATGCAGTGCAACTTTTTTTCTAATGTCAATATGACTTGTAACTTCAACTGAAACAACTATAAAAGATAAATCGTGCATAAAAATTAAGATGACTCATTTAGAATAATATCAAAAACATTTAATGGAATTAACGGTTTCGTCGCAGCACAGTGGCAGTGCTCTATGGTTATTCCTAATTTACTAATTTACGCAATAGGATTTATTTTCCATGGTGTATTCGTACCCTTGAAGATTAGATGAAAATTGTAAATAACCTATTTGGTTTTACACGTTAAAATAGAGATAAAAATAGGGATAGATACTTTAAGAAAATAAATTATTCCGACTTAAACGACTGATGAGGCATCTCGTTTGACAGTGTCTTTGGAAATTCAAATCTGGTTATAAAAAATAAGAAAATTACTTACTTCAACAAAAGTGTAATGGATATTTTTTTCTTTTTAAATATATAAGAAGTAATCTCATTAGTTTACCAATATTTAGAACATGTTGGCTTAAGAGAGAAACTCTAACTCATTGGGGATTTCATCTTTTTCAGTCTCTCGTCGTCATCTTTTGGGGTTATTGCGCTGTAGATGGACTGATGAAGTGTTAAAATGACCTCACGGAAGTACACTACTGTCTTGGGTCATCCTCACCTGCCAGGGTGAGTAGAGGATATCGTAAACAGGAATGACTAGGATTCTCCACTGACAAGGGATAGGTTTGGACGGTACTGTGTTTTTCATTGTAACCCTTGATTCGTTCTAAAACTTCACTCGTGGAGTATGAGCTGCGACAAATGCTTAGCATTTCAGTCTGAATGACCGTCACAATTTCTGTCTTAGATGTATATCACTTTTACCAATTTTACAAGTTATTGTATTAGGGTTCATTTTAAGGCCCTGCTTATTCTTAACACAGCACTATTTAATGAGCTTGTGTACGACACCCCTTTTCAGTACTGGACTGCATTTTGGATGAAACACGTAAAATGAAGAGAGAGTTGGAGTATCAAATCCAAGAAAGTGAAATTCATTTTGTTTTTTATAATTTCTGTCTTAAAACCTCAACACCACATCCCAACACGGTATGATGCAAAGATCCTCGGAAACTCCACAATTCATGTCCTTCCTATACTTTGACTTCCACAGGATCCCATTCATCTCCAGCATACCGCCTCATTGTTTATGTCCAAGTAGGTCAGGGTCTTCCTACTCTTTGATTCCCACAGGACCCTAGCTGACACTCACATGCTCTTCTCATAGGGTTGTGCGAGGAACAGTGTAGGTTATTATTATTATTATTATTATTATTATTTTCTCTATCACAGTCCTCCAGTATGACTGGGTGGTATTTATAGTGTGGGGTTCCGGTTGCATCCTGCCTCCTTAGGAGTCCATCACTTTTCTTACTATGTGTGCCGTTTCTGGATCACACTCTTCTGCATGAGTCCTGGAGCTACATCAGCCTCTAGTTTTTCTAGATTCCTTTTCAGGTATCTTGGGATCGTGCCTAGTGCTCCTATGATTATGGGTACGATTTCCACTGGCATATCCCATATCCTTCTTATTTCTATTTTCAGATCTTGATACTTATCCATCCCTCTTTCTCTTCAACTCTGGTGTCCCATGGTATTGCGACATCAATGCGTGATACTTTCTTCTTGACTTTGTCAATCAACGTCACGTCTGGTCTGTTTGCTCGTATCACCCTATCCGTTCTGATACCATAGTCCCACAGGATCTTTGCCTGATCGTTTTCTATCACTCCCTCAGGTTGGTGCTCGTACTACTTATTACTGCAAGGTAGCTGATGTCTCTTGCACAGGCTCCAGTGGAGGGCTTTTGGCACTGAATCATGCCTCTTTTTGTACTGGTTCTGTGCAAGTGCCGGGAATTCGCTTGCTATGTGGTTTATGGTTTCATTTTTCGTATTGCACTTCCTACATATGGGGAGATGTTATTTCCATCTATCGTTCTTTGAACATATCTGGTTCTTAGGGCCTGATCTTGTGTCGCTGTTATCATTCCTTCAGTTTCCTTCTTTAGCTCTCCCCTCTGTAGCCATTGCCATGTGTCATCGCTGGCTAGTTCTTTAGTCTGTCTCATGTATTGTCCGTGCATTGGTTTGTTGTGCCAGTCCTCTTTTCTTTCTGTCTTTCTCCTGTCTCTGTATATTTCTGGGTCTTCGTCTACTTTTATTAGTCCTTCTTCCCATGCACTCTTTAGCCACTCGTCTTCACTGGTTTCAGATATTGCCCCAGTGCTCTTTTCTCGATGTTGACGCAGTCCTCTATGCTTAGTAGTCCTTCTCCCTCCTTCCTTTCGTGTTATGTATAGTCTGTCCGTATTTGCTCTTGGGTGTAGTGCTTTGTGTATTGTCATATGTTTCCTGGTTTTCTGATCTATGCTGCGGAGTTCTGCCTTCGTCCATTCCACTATTCCTGCGCTGTATCTGATTACTGGCACTGCCCATGTGTTTATGGCTTTTATCATATTTCCGGCATTGAGTTTTGACTTGAGTATCGCCTTGAGTCTCTGCATATATTCTTTCCTGATCGTGTCCTTCATCTCTTGGTTTTTTATATCCCCTCCCTCCGTTATTCCCAGGTATTTGTATCCTGTCTCATCTCTGTGTTTGATGTTGCTCCCATCTGGTAGCTTTATCCCTTCAGTACTCATTACTTTGCCATTTTCTATGTTGACTAAGGCGCATTTTTCTATTCCAAACTCCATCCTGATGTCCCCAGATACAATCCTTACAGTCTGGATTAGGGTATCTATTTCCTTGATGCTCTTACCATACAGCTTGATGTCGTCCATGAACATCAGATGATTGATTCTGTTGCCTCTTTTCTTGAGTTGGTACCCGGCATCCATCTTCTTTAGTACTTTTGTCATGGGAATCATGGCTACTACGAAGAGTAGTGGGGACAGTGAGTCGCCCTGGAAGATCCCTCTCCTGATATTAACCTCTGCTAGTCTTATTCCAGAGCTTGTAAGTATTGTATTCCAGTTGCGCACTGTATTTTTGAGGAAGCTGATGGTGTTTTCCTCTGCCCCATATATTTTCAGGCATTCTATTAGCCATGTGTGTGGTATCATGTCGAAGGCTTTCTTATAGTCTATCCATGCCATGCTTAGGTTGGTTTTCCTTCTCTACTGTTCTTCATTACCATTTTGTCTATCAGGAGCTGGTCTTTTGTGCCCCTACACTTCCTTCTGCAGCCTTTCTGTTGGTGGGGGATGGTGTTTGTCTCCTCTAGGTAATTGTATAGCCTTTCACTGATGATACCTGTTAGTAACTTCCACATTATTGGTAGGCAGGTGATAGGCCTGTAGTTACTGGCTTTATTTCCCTTGCTCTTGTCTTTTTGTACTAAGGATGTTCTTCCTGTGGTCATCCATTTGGGTGCATGGTGATTTGAGATACAATGCTTGAGTTGTTCTGCTATTCGTGGTGTAGGGCCTTGAAGTTTTTGAGCCAGTATCCATGGACTATTCGATCGAGACCTGGGGCTTTCCAGTTTGGCATTTTCTTTAGTTGGTGTCTGACTGTGTCTGTCGTGATCTCTGTGAATCTTTGTTTTATTCTCCTTGTTTCTTCTTCCTTGACTTCTTGGAGCCATGTTGCATGTTTGTTGTGTGATACCGGATTTCTCCAGATGTTTTTCCAGAGTCTCTTACTTGATTCGGCTTCAGGAATTTCTTGGTGGTTGTCTTCCCCTCTTAGTTGGCTGTATAGTCTTTTCTGGTTGGTTCCAAATAGTTTGTTTTTTTCTGTTGGTATCCCTTATTCCTGTTCATGTACCGTTGGATCTTATGTGCTTTGGCCTTAAGCCTCTGTTTTACATCTTCTATTGTGTTGTTTAGTCCCCTCTCTTGTACTTTGTATTTCTCGTTGAGTTCTCCCTTGTTTTCTTGCTTCTTAGCCTTTTTTTCTGCAATCTCTTTAAGTTTACTCAAGTCAGATCTCATCACCATGATTTTCTTTCCCAGGCGCCTTTTTCCAAGGTTCTGTTTTGGTTTTTGTTGGGTTGGTTGTGCTGGTGGTGTTGGTGTTCGAATCCCCATCAGTTCTTCTACTAATCTTGCTCCTGCATATGCTAAGTTATTTGTTTCTGTGATATTGGTGGTGCGTATTATGCCCATTATTTCATTGACCTCACTTGTTTTCTGCCTTAATTTCTTGGTGTTGTAGGCTTTCATGGAGGGGATCTTTGTTCTCTCTGTATCTGGCTCCATCCATTGTCTAATCTTTTCTACCCATTCCGTCCTCTCTGTTACTTCGTCGGTGTTTCTTAGTGTGTCGTTGTTTGATACCTCATCATCCCTGTCGTCTTCTGTGGCATCGTCTCTCAGTTCGTCTTCGTGTAATTCGTTGTCGTGTGACATTTCCCTTTCCAGTTCTTCTCTTTCTGTTGGGGAGAGCCAGTTCTTTTTCTTTATGTTCCTTACTTGGTCTGCCAGCCTCTGCTCTGTTTGGGGGTGTATTATTTTTCCCTTCTCATTTTCCAAAGGGATGGTTGAAAACCAAAAAAAACCTTCTTCTATTTATTTTTTCTCTCTCCGTCGGGTTGCTTCTGATGTAGCATCTCCATATAGCATTTGCCATGTTAATAGACTGAGCTTTTTCAGAGGGTGAGTAATAGCAGTAGCTCCAGAATTGATTAAACAGCTGTAATAATTTAAGAAAACATATCTATTATGCATGTAAAGAACGAAATCAGAAGATAAACCACGGACTCTTGTTACCAAAAAAAAATATAAAACAAGAATCCATGACTATTATGTTATATGTCCTGTGTATTTATGTGAACTAGTAGGTCAATAGGTTTTGCAAAAAAATTATCTTATTTAATTCAGGGAGATAAAAGAAAAAAAAAAGAAAATTACGAAAAACACGTACCTGCATTATAAAGAACAGGGAAGGCGTAAGAAAGAAATGTTTTTAGCTTGTCTGTAAATAAAAAGAAATGCTCTCCAACTCTTCGTTCATTTCAGAAGGCGAGAGGTGCCAATGTTCAATCTATGCAAATAGAGAAGAGGTGATTAGTAATTCACAACGGGAATAATCAAAGCCCCTGCAGAGAGCAAAATATATTTTCATTGGATTCATATATTTTTTTTATATATGGCGATATATCTCCCAATAAACGATGCCTCATTAAGAAACGCAATTACGTTTGGAACTCAGGTCATAAAAATAGTGGCAATGCATCACCTGGTTATATATTTTATGTGATTAAATAATTAGAACGAAATATTGGAAAGCACTGAAACCTTCCATAATACCAATCGTTTTGATTAAGCACCCGAACGTTATGACAATATAAAAGCGAGTGATGTGACCTGATGGACCCTAAAATTAATTCTTTTTATTGAGTCTAAAAATAGTGCTTCAGTAAATACTATTTTTTTCTCTCATTATTAATATTATTCTCACCGGAAGCATTGCTGCTGTCGCGGTAATAATAATAATAATAATAATAATAATAATCAATAATAATAATAATAATAATAATAATAACTAATAATAATAATAATAATAATAATAATAATAATAATAATAATCTTGAACGCATTATACTCAAAGGTTTGTGTCGACACCTTATGAGTTTTGAAAGCAGGACCATATATGGAAATTCCCTGAATATTTCATATTCAAGGAGACAAACAAAGTTTCCAACGAAAACAGAGAAAATAACATTCCTCTGTCGAGTGTTCTTTGAAATGAAAATTCACAAACGAACTAACCATTTCCATTTATCGTAAACCCTTTAGGAATAAAATGTAATTTTAAAATAGCCATTTTCGTTTTTGCGTATATCCTTTTCCTTTTGTTCATGTACATAAGTTTTTCAAAAAAAAACAAAAAAAAAACATGTTTTAAAGAACTAGATTTGTTATTATTTCTGAAATAAGCAGTCGGTAGTTTAGAAACAAAAAAAAAAAAAATATTTCATAAATAAACTGACACCAAGGAAAACTTAGTACGAACGAAAACTGGCCTGTTCAAAAATAGGCAACCGAACTTCAGCAAAGAAAATGGAAGGTTTGTCAAAAAAGCTCGCAACAATTAAGAATGAAATAGATTTGTTTCAATAACAACCTTCTTGGGTACTTCTTGCTATGATCAGGTTTTGAAATAAAGACGAAAGCTCGCGGCCCACGATCTTTTCCTTTCACCTTTTCGTGCGTGAGCCTCTTATATTTATTTAATTTAATAATAATATGCCACAGGGACCATTGTGGTATTGGATGAAATAAAAAAGTCTGCTTAAAGTTCTGTATAATTGTTCCAAAAGTAGTTTGGGATACGTTGCATTGATATAATAAATCTCTCATTTCTGGCACAAAGAATTTTTATTTAGTACGAGATTTGTTGAAATCTTTCGTAAAAAAATATTAAACAAAAGCCTTGAGGAAGCAATATTTTGGCAAATGAAGATGGATCTTTCGCTTGTTAGTTTTAGCATTCTGCAACAGGCTTAAGACAGAGTGATCCGAACCGTTGTTCCTATCCCAACCATCACTCATGAAGATGACAGCGGCCGTTGCCGAGCTGGCGCCTAGTTGCTTGCAATTGCTTCCTTGCCCCGTACACATGACACCAATAGTTTGGTGAACCGTGTTATGTTATGCTTGTAAACGAAAATTAATTCAGGTTGTATGGGGACTGTAAATTTAAGTTTTCCTCTTGATGAATTTAAATTTAATAATCCTTCGAATGACACAATGAAAAACTTCTAAATATAGCAGAGCTTCCCCTAACCCTCTACTCTCTCTCTCTCTCTCTTCTTCTCTCTCTCTTCTCTCTCGTCTCTCTCAAATCAATCTCATCTCTCTCTCTCTCTCTCTCTCTTTCGTTTAACGTTGGACGAGTGGATTTCGCGCTCGCCTACTAATACGGTGGTCCGAAGTTCGATTCTCGGCTCGGCCAACGTGGAACCAGGGGAATTTATTTCTGGTGATATGAATTCATTTCTCGATGCAATGTGGTTCGGATCCCACAATAAGCTGCAATTCTCGTTGCTAGGTAACCAACTGGTTCCTAGTCACGTAAAAAAATATCTAATCCTTCGGGCCAACCCTAAGAGAGCCGTTAATCAGCTCAGTGGTCTGGTAAAACTAAGATATATATATTTTCTCTCTCTCTCTCTCCTCTCCCTCCTCCATCTGTCCCTCCTCTCTCTCTCTCTTCTCTCTCTCACCCTCTCTCATTCCTTCTCTCTCTCTCTACTCTCTCTCTTCTCTTCTCTCTCTCTCTCTCTCTCGCTCTCGTCTCTCTCTCTCTCTCAGCAGTAAAGTTTCTTTTGAATGTGACATATAATGCGTCACTGGTCTTCCTTAGAAGCTTAAAGAGACGCCTGTATATACATAGTGAGTGCATAATCTACGCCGCCATGTTAGACATGTTATAGCCATATCTGTATCTGGATCCTTTTGGAATTGGCCTCCTTGAGTGCCTCCACAACGAAAATTTGTGCACTATTAGGATTTTGTTACGCCAAGTGAATAATCTAAATATTGTTAATGAGCAACTTATTTCAGAAAATGAAGTTATTGATGAGTAGCTTCTTTGAATATTTTGTCTTGACTATTGATGAATCTCAGTACTTGAGCTTCTCAGTGACATTTTGTGATCACTAAGAGTACTTTTTTACTCATGATGAGGTTGGTCATATTGCAATTTGCCAGTGCCTACTAGGTCAAACACAATTTGTTAAGTGCTGCACGTATGCATAATTTTTGAACGTGTGGGTAAAGTACCTGGTTAGACTAAAGCGTAGACCAATATCTATGTGGACTTTCATCACACGGATTATTGCGTGGATATTGGCTGCATGATTTCCACTGATAGACATTATTGAAGGTAAATGTTTTGTTTTTTGTGAATTAACTGGACAACGTTTGCGAGATCTCGTATGGAAAAGCACGGGCAACGATTTTGTAAGTTGGTTTTACGAATGCGCTGATTCAGGCTCATAAATTATAGATTTTGGCGTCATTGTTTTAGTCCTTCATTGTTATGTTCCTTTGGATTCATGTTAATGTTGTTAACAGTTTTGTTTATATTATTCCATACTTGTTTAGTCGCGTAAGATTTTAATAATTTCCTGTCGTGTCTGAATACTTAAATATTTAATATTCCACTCTTTCCTGCAGCACAACTTAGTTAGTTAGTTTGGAGAGATGTTCTGTTTTCCTTTATATTCCTGGATCTCGAAAAGTATCCTTTGAACACTTAAGCTGAAAGAGGTTCAGTAATTGTGTTAAGATATTTTTCATTCCCTCCATATCCCCTTCTTTTTGTGTGTCCGTGTATCTATTTCCTTTCCATTTTTTTCTTTCATTTTATTTTACCTTGACAAAACTTATAAACTCGCCTTTCTTTTTTATTTTTGCAATCTGAGTTCAGCAAGAATTACGCGAACAAGTATTTGTCTATATGTTTTGCCTGACAGTTTTCTGACATTCTCTAGAACCCAGTTTTACTCCCTTCCCTGTCTTATAATAATTTAGACAAATAGTAAGTTAAAATGACAATTATATGAATGTTGGCATGACAAATCAAAGAATACAGGCGAGCTGGAATTTATAATCCTAATCTACTTCATGCTGTATCTTCCCGTTACATCAGAGAAATGAACACAAGGAGTGTTTCTGTTTATTTATACAAAATAAGTTTTTTTCAACATGAGCTATAAATCATAATTTACATTTAGAGATATCATAATTCAAGACCGAGTCTACACATCTTGAGAAGCAACTCATTGGCCATTGGTGTCATTGCAAGTGGAGCTGAATATCCTCCAGATCTTCAACCGTGGTTCACAGTGCATCGGTTAAGTAAAAAAATATTTTAATTTGTGATGCAAGTATGAAGTTTGGCACAAGTGCTCATTTTAACACTTTGAAAAAGAAAATCTTGGTGTCCACGAAAAATTTCAATAATCCGCCAGTTATTTTCCATTTTGTTAATTTAGATTTTTGACAACTTTTGCTGTAATCTCGACTGCCACTTCTCTACTTAGCATTCTCGTAAGCAGCCTAAAGTATACATAACACCAACTGTCTATAGCTAGTGATCTCACCAAACTGACGCAGTTACTTTCCTTGTGAGTCTGTAAGTAAACCTCGCACCTGAATTGGGGAAGAAAATGAATTTATAAATGATTTCACAGCGAAGTTGTATTCTAATTTCCTTAACCGAAAACTGAATGTTTGTTTGTATGATGTTTTTACGTTGCATGGAACCCATGGTTATTCAGCAACGGAACCAACGGCTTTACGTGACTTCCGAACCACGTCGAGAGTGAACTTCTATCATCAGAAATACACATCTCTAACCCCACAGTGGAATGCCCGAGAATCGAACTCGCGGCCACGGAGGTGGCAGGCAAAGAACACACCAACCACGCTACTGAGGCGCTAAAACTGAATGTGATGGAGACCGAAAGGATATTTTCTGAATTTCAGTCGTGTCGAAACGAAACCTTTATGCCGTTCCCCTGATAAACAAAATAAATAAATAAATAAATAAATAAGTAAATAAAAATCTCTTATATAACAAAATTCTATTTGAGTACTTACTTCCTCACACCTTGTTAGCCTTTCTAGTCGGTTCCTCTCAAGAGGCTTCGACTAATTTTCTAAACCTTCTGCTGTCGTTCACTCGAAAAATTGCTCTTCAGATCACTGGACTTTGCTTTGAAAGAACTGACGCTGCTCTCGTGGAAGCTTTTACTTAATTTGAACATGGTTAAATTTGTAAAGTAAAGAATTATAATACAAAAGACGTGTGTTAGCAAAAGTGTACTTGGCGATGTTCAAGACTCCGAATATCGGAATTCTAGGAATCGAAAGAAAAAATTTATTTTTCTCAGGAATATCTTATTGAATTTATGATATTATCTCATTTTCCCTTAAACTGTATCCATTAATTTCCTTCTTATATATAAAGTTGAAAAACCTTTTGTGGAACAAAATTCAAAAGCCATATAGTTAAAAAAAAACTCTAACGGAATATCTCATTCATTTATAAGGGATAGCTATAAAAAAGAATACAATAAAAATCATTACGAAAATCAGTGTTTAACCAAAATAGATTAATTCGTGTAAGTAAACCAACCGTATGGTCTAGAATTTATGGATCAAATACAAATTGAGAAAAACATTCGAGGAAAAAGAGAAGTGAAAACAACTTTAAATTTGGAAGCTGCTCCTAATTTGGGCGATCCTGAACTTGACAATAAATGTACTTCCCATTTACAAAGTGCATTATTTATATTTTGAATTTTCTATGCCTGGTAAATAATATTGCAACGTCAGCATGTTCCATGGTCATAGGAACAACCGTTAGTTAGGTGATATGATCTTTTAATTAAACTCAATTCATTTATTAAACTATGAATGCTTGATCAAAGAATCTTAATATTTTTAAACGACATGAACTAAAAAATGTAGTACGTCTTCTGTTTGAAATAATCCAAAAATATAAATTAAAAAGAATCCTTTTTTGGTATCGCGAAAGAATCCAGTGGAGATCTCATTCCCGCCGGGATTGGAAGAATCTATTCCAGAATGCGTCTGCGCTTCTGGCAACCCTTTAGTAATTAATAAGCCATCTGTTACAATTACTGGAAACCCATCCGACCTTCTTGTCTCATTCAGTCTCTGCGACGATTGCGTGGCACTACTCCATCAGGGGAACTTTCGTGTTACTAAGCGAGTGTCGTCGTCACCTTTAAGAAAAACTGAGGTGGGAATGAAACCTGCGGTGCGTATGAGACCATTGAATCAAGCCTCGGCGTCGCCTAGTTGATCTCCTTATTACTTACGCACAGGATGCCTCTGCTGCCTTTTCTTCCGGCATTTCCAGGGAGTAAAACCAGGACGACACCTGACTTTCCCAAAGTACGGAGCTCATGTGGTGCATCGTGGGTCTTTACTCTCATAAAATGTTACATTTCTCTTATTGTTATTAATGTCCAAAGCAATAGACACTGCATACACTTTTTGAGGCAGCAATGTCCATGTTTTTAAATTAATGCAACTTTATTTGTAGTTGACTATAAATTGACTTAATATTTGTGTATCTCACACGACACACAAATATATATAATATATATATACATATATATAATTATAAATATTATATATATATATATATATATATATTTATATATTATATATTTATATATATATATATATATATATATATATATATAGATATATATATATATATTATATTATAATATATATATATATTATATATATAGATATATTATATATATAATATATATATATATAATTATACAGTACACAAAAAGTTTCAAAATCGTTAAATTATTTTCATTTTCGTATAACTTCTCAAGTATCCGCGGCTGCTTCATAGTTGCTATTGATAGATTAACTTGATATTCGGTTTCACCTATCATATTAGTCCTGAGCTATAGGATGCCAGGTGTGCTAGCTGCGGGGTCTATCACTAAATAACCGTGCTGGTTACCAGATAAGGCATTCTTATATGAAACCTCGGCCAATATTTTGGAGCATTTAAAAATCAATGGAAAATATGTTTACTTGTTATCATGGGAAAAAATACCTAAAATCAGGAATAAGTACGATAAACGAGTTGAGAGATGTGAGGCAATTGAATGCCATTACCTTCGCCTGTGAGTAAATTGGTTGTTTTGATGTCATTCATTTTTCAGGAATCGCAGATTAAATAGGGATAGTTTGCGTCTCAAAAAGAGTGGTAAACAAATTTTAGTTTTAGCTATTTGAATAAATATACGTAGAGAAATGAATATGGTCAACTTTTGTTTTATTTTCCTAAAAGAATGCATCATAATTTTTAATATCAAAAAGAGAAACGAAGACTAAGGAGAAAAGTTTTCCTATTTGCGTAGAGCTTGGGCGTGAGAAGACCTAGTTTTCTTTAAGATCTACATAACTAGACTTTGGTTTTCTTTAGACCTTGCGCTGACCAACCTGTTAACATATTGAAGATTTCTCACAACACTTGTTGAATACTCCAATCGCTTCTCGATGAAGTCCGTTGCTTCGTACATTCGCATTCCTAACTACCCTCGTAGGCAAGTAATATCTGTTTCTTTAATTTCTCCCTTCCTATTGAGAAATGGGGAAAAGACTAGATTTTTTTTTTATATAAATTTGCGAGATTCAGTGGAAAACAAAAGAAAAAGGAAGAGAGAGAGGAAGAGAGGAGAGAGAGAGGCAAGGCGCCTGTAGAGACAGGATGAGAGAGAGAGAGAGAGAGAGAGAGAGAGAGAGATACTTCACCCGTGTGACCTGCTTAAATAAAGATTTTATCTAAATCGGTCAGCATTCGGAGTCAAGAGAGGGAAAGAGGGAGAAGAAGGGAGTGTCGGAGGGTAAGGGGGAGGGGGAAGGGACAGTATGGTAATCAAAACTAAATGCATGGTGCATTCAACAAATCACTTTACACGACCTTTATCAAATCACAAATCAATTTGAGGGGACATGAGGGAAATGCTTCTACTTGTCATCATTACTACTATTTATGTGAGAGAGAGAGAGAGAGAGAGAGAGAGAGAGAGAGAGAGAGAGAGAGAGAGAGCAATTTTGTTGGTGAAGTGGTCTTGGAGCAGATTCTTGTAATTCCTCTACATTTCAATCATCAGGTAGGCTTTCTGGTTCCTTCTTTTCTCATTAAGCCAAGGTGAGAATTATAATTTTATTTATTTATTTATTCATTTATTTATTTATTTATTTATTTTTTATTTATTTATTTATTTATGTATTTGTTTGTTTGATTGTTTGTTTGTTTGTTTGTTTGTTTGTTTGTTTGTTTGTTTGTTTAAAGAAAAATAAGTTTACCGGGTTTTGGAGATTTTCCACGTTGAAAAAATTCGGCAGACTAAGTTATTTTTAAGTTAAGGGACGATAATAAATGCATAGGACTTATACATTATCAAAATGAAATTCAAAATATCTAGATTCATTCCATTACTAGAAAACTAACTGGTTTCCAATTCTTCAAAAAGAAAAAAAATATAAAAAATTTAATATTTTATTCAGCTTACAACCCACATAACCAATGTGGGAAAATTCTCAAAACTTTGCATATATGAAAAGCGAAATGGTTGCGAACATCAATCCCGCACCCGTTTGATGAAGCTAAAAAAGATGGAAATGAAAAAGAAGTCAAATGAAAGCGATAAAATTTGCATTTTTGTACCAAATGCGAAATTGAATGATGAAAGACGAAAATTGCCTATGTGGGTCACCGGAAAATTTGAAGTTTACTGTAATAAGTGAAAAATATTTATGTTATTAATCCTTACGACAAGAATACATATTTTTATATCTTTCTCTAAACTGGCAATAGCTATCTTTATCACAACAACAACAAAGTTGAAATCTGAGATCCTTACATTATATCAGGCTGAAAAGAAATACATATCTAGTCCTTTGTCAATAGAGTTTTATACACATTTTGGAAGTTATTATTACTTCTCTCCTCTGTTCTGACGGCTCTGTAGGTTTTAATGTTATGGAAAAGTTACACTCTGTGACTTATTTTTCAGTCTACTCTTCTCTCAACAGTATCCTGTTTACTCGTATATCATCCTGAGTATTATCTGGAAATAAGGCTTGTATGGTTATTTCACCTTTAAAACTATGCAAGACATTTTTTTCTGAATCTGTGAACCTGAACTTAAATCAAAGAGTATAGAGAAGACAATAGATGAAACTCGTGCCTTTCCTTTGCAACTGCGAGTTGGAAGATATCAATAACATGACGGGGACACTGTTCTGTGCTGCAGTTAACTGTCAGAATTCAAGTAAGAAAAGGTCTGAGTTATTTTTTCGACTCCCCAAAGACAAGGAAAGGTGAGTGATATGTTTTTAGCTACAATTTATCAAAACATTAAATGCGTTTTTCTCAGTTTATAAAAACGGCGTTGGCGTCCTTGTTCGGCTTTGCGCCTGAATATCTTTACTGCAGTGTGTCACATTTGTAAGAGAAAGACGGATATAAAAGGACCCAGCAGCCACATAAGGACAGCTGACACAAGCCAGTGGGAGTTTGTCTGAAGGTTTACTACGTGATCATTCATACCTAAAATGTTTTAGTAGAGCTTCGCTTTGAAGTGCATCCATAAGGTTTTTTCATCCTTTTAAGCTTGAGTTGATTGAAGAATCTTGAACAATCTGGGGTTCATAGGACAGATGCAATTAATTGTTTAGGAGATGATTTATTAGTCCTCCGGATTTATGTGAGATCCTCATCTTTGTAGATTCATTCTAGCAATGTAATATTTTAGAAACTCCCCAAATATTTTCAGTTAAATTTTGAAATTAATTACGTTTTCATTTCACGATATTTTCAAGAACCATATTCTTCTGCAGCGTCGGGATCTTAACATAAACTATTTCCTCGGGCATTTATTTGCAATGCATTCATTTTTTTTATAACAATTGTTGCATTGTTACCTAAAGTTATACAGAATCAACAAAGGTCACGGCACGATCAGGGGACCATTTTCTATGTAAATATTTTTGGAAGTGTCGAAATTCAATTTTGTTTGCTGTTTCACAAGCAGTGTTAGATAGCACTGAATCGACTTAGAAATTGCATCGCAATAAACTTCGCTTGATTCGCATTTATACTTAATGACAACTTTAATGAATGAAATTTGATATCTATTACATTTATCGTGTTCAAGGTACATATTCCACAGGAAGAAAATTCTTTTTTGCCTTTACTACCTCGAAAATTTTAGTTTCTAATGATGATTTCTCTCGTTCTGTTATAGGTAAATCAGCTTGAATTTTGATATTTCCATTAACATTTACCTTAATTTCTCAAATGTTTTGGACAAACCAAGGCCTCAATTTGTCTGTAACGGGACAGGAAATTAACGGGTTTCGTAAGAATCATGGTTTCAGTCTTTCAAGGAATATGTACAGGAAAAGTCATATTCCTTATGTTCGGTGAGATAAATATTAGCGAGACGGCTTGGTGGAGGATCTCGAGGTCACCTACGATGATAGGAACTCTAGAGCATGGCAGTAACATCAGAATACCTCATACCGTATGAAACTAGCCACGTGTAAAGATGACGCATCATTTTGCACGTATACAATTAATCTCGGAAAACTAACTGAATGATTCCTTTTTCCATGATTAATTCCCTGCTCAGAGGAAGAAGAAGAAGAAGAAGAAGAAGAAGAAGAAGAAGAAGAAGAAGAAGAAGAAGTAGTAGTAGTAGTAGTAGGAGGAGGAGGAGGAGGAGGAGGAGGAGGAGAAGGGAGATATATAAGTCCGAAAGACTTGGTAGATCGAGTTTTTGACAGCAAAAGAATAACTTTATTAGATGTTCTTGTTGCAGTGATGTAATCCACCATGAACGTGGAGCACGAATTTAAGGGCGAAAGACAGGCGTGAGCATTGAACATAAAGAATAGAAAGGTACATTCTTATTCTTGTCGAGAGTATTATAGTGGAACTTCTATTGTTTTAAATTTGTTTGAGAAACAATAATCCTTCTACTATTTAATTTAAGATGAAGGCTACTCGTTGATCCCATAATGCATTTTTCCTAAAAACGATGTTCGATTTTTACGCTCCTTTCGAGTTACTGGAAAACATATTACATAAGCTGTCATTTTCTGAGAAGGCAGAAAAAAATTTCTCAGAGACATTTTGGCTTATAACCATGGACAAAAATAATGTGCCTCAAGTTGTCTCTAAGAGAGAAGTCTTGTTAGATACCCACGTCAGTTCATATAAAAATCGTTGACAAATCTTGGTTCAAAACAAGATACCAAGATAGTACGTGTCACTGTGATATATTTCTTGATTTTAATTGGCCAGAAAGAAAAGTCAGTTGAAGGGAACTAACAAAGGTGGGTTCATATCTTTGTGGAAACTCGTGATAGAACATCGAAAGTTTCTTCCATTTCAAGATAGAGCATCGCATTAGCTCACTTCCTGAAGACAATGCAAAGACTACATTTCTCCAAGACGAGGGCTTCGCAGAGAGAAATGCATTCATAACAGATGTTCACTAGAAAAAATAAGTTTCCTTTTTCTCTTGTAGTAAATGGAAAGGTGCTGTACGTTCAAAGTTTATTCTAAAAAAAACAATATATTGTTTTGCAAAAAATTTTAGGACTTTATCAAGTGCAGCATAATAAAAGAAATAGCTGTATTATTGGAAAAGGAAACATATATGCCAAGTATCATTACACCGAGAATTCTACAAAACTGACCCTCAAACGATTAATCATCTTCGAATAACAACAATAAAAATTTACACCTTCTGTGTCCTCATACAAACTTGACAGTAGTAAAAAAGTGTTTGTAATATTCAGTCTTTCCAGAACATTAAAGCTTTAATATCTCCCAATGACCTCTCCTGTTTTTATGGATATTCAGTGAAATAGGCTATTTTAGTGGAATCCTCAGTGTTTCAGCAACCACAAGCCACCCACAACTCCCATCCTGTTGAACAAAACACGTCTCTGCTCTTGCACTGAGGAGAACTTTTATATGACCTTTCCAAACTATGCACAGTGGCAGATTCATCCCTCTGAAATCAACTGTTTGCGGGCTATCAATGTTATAGGAAAAACTGAAAGGTTGCGAAATGAGGACATAATGGAAAAGATGGAATATCAGCATAGTGTAAATATTGAGTATTAAGTTTTAAGATTTGGTCATATGGAAAAGATGGACATGAATAACTTAGGTTTTAGAGAGGAAAGGGATTTAATATCTTGGAAGAATCAGGTTATGTACAAGATAGCAGTAAATCGAGTACTACGTATAGGGATGCTGAGTGTGTTATTGATGAACTTTGCGTGCAGAGGTATTAAGCGGCTAATACTATGGACGTTTTATGCACCCCGGGTTAGTCTCTCTCTCTCTCTCTCTCTCTCTCTCTCTCTCTCTCTCTCTTTCTCTCTCTTTCTATACAGGGTGTTCGTATTTTTCTAGTCACCCACTAAAGGTAAGCAAAGACGCGCACACATACACGTTCGGGTCTTTGTTTACCTTTAGTGGGTGACAAGAAAAATACGAACACCCTGTGCGCCATTTGGCACACCTATACACGACTGGATCGCCAGCATTGCTTCAGTCCCTTCATCCATTCCGGACTAAGGATTCTCTGTTCCAGCATCTCCCTTTGCCATCTACTTGTTATTAAACGAGATCTGTTTCACTTCCCTCACTTGATGCGCCAATTAGGCAGCGTTTTCACTTAGTATACTGAATTATATTCTATCCGTGAAGCCAAATGATTTCATAAACACTTTATTCGGCCTTGTTCCCTCTGATAACTTCCAAATAGATATTCATCTGCTCTCTGACTTTTTAACTGGTCTATCCATTTCCATACCTCATGGTAAGAGCTTACATTTTCCTTTTTTATCTAATATCGCCTAATACTCACAATAGAAGTCCTTTCATCCGTCACTGAAGCCTCATTTCATTTCCATCAATAAACGTATATTATCAATATGCAAACATCAACAACTCCACATATTATTCACACTATTTTTTACTTACCCCAAAAACAAATCATGTGAATAATAGCTGTCTGCAATTTAGGCCTCATTCAATTATTTCACATTAAAATTACTACAAAGTAAATAATATGTGAAGCTGTATTTTTTTCGGTCGAAAAATAAGGTTTCAAGAGGCAAAAGATACCGTTAATGGGCTTTGATAAATTTTGAACAATAGGCAATGGAAAGTGAACATAAGTAGATTTAGTTGGCACCGTTGATTCTATAACAGAAAATGAAGAGCCCGGGGAATCATTATTCAATTGCCAATTCAATGTAGGTGATAAAATCAACATTCTGTATTTGGAACTTAGTAGTATTTTGTATATTTTCATGCATATGGAAGCAGTCAACTACTCTGAGATACTGACTACTGTTCCGGTAAGTTTTGAGTTCTGTAGTGAATTAAGTTAAGAAACAGTTATGAAACAAACAAACAAAAATTTTCTTGCATTGACGTAAATTTCGCAAAAAAATACTTTTTTGAACTTCCATATTATTTTTTTTAAGCAAATTTAGCTTTCGAATAAAAGTCATCCAATGCCAACAGTTAAAGATTCAGGAAAATAAACCAGACGGGTGCTCTTCCTTTTAACCTTTATCTCCAAGTAGACAAAATTTCCAAAATATAAGCTTCATGTTGTCTCATTCATTCTAAACACGCTCATGTAATACCTTACTGGATGTTCACGCGACTTGCGTTTATCCAAAAGGAAAAAAAATTCGTTTAGTAATCCTCCATTACCAAAATAGTCATTACCCTTGACACCAAGAAAGTTGGACCTACCTCACTGAAGAGCTGAAAGACCTCTCTCAGATACATTTCTTGCAAGCTGCTAAAAAAATAATAATAAGATCAAGTAAAATAAAAATTCTTAAAAAAAATTTATCAAAGGGTTCATTGATCATAAAACAGATATCATTTAATTATCTACGTTCGTACATTTTTCACAGGTGTATCT
Source organism: Macrobrachium nipponense (assembly GCF_015104395.2). Taxonomy (NCBI): domain Eukaryota; kingdom Metazoa; phylum Arthropoda; class Malacostraca; order Decapoda; family Palaemonidae; genus Macrobrachium; species Macrobrachium nipponense. Next base: position 15,585,328 of record NC_087220.1, on the reverse strand, counting down.
GTTCCAGTTGTTACCAGGAATCTAACGCTTTTCGAAGTGATTAACAGAGATGACAGTTCACGAACTCAGCACTCGACAATATAGCGCTTTTGAAATACTAGTAACGTAACTAAAGTGTTTTTAGGATTTATACTTACCAGAATGAAAGAAATAATCGATGCGTCTTGATGGTAATTTCCCTACATCATTTTAATTAGACATGCTTTTTAAGTATCTACGATTTTACTGTCAGTTTATTTAGTTATTGTTTTTACGTGAGGGCACGACTCAAGCTCTAGGAAATAATACCCGGCGAGCGCCAGATTACGTTCTCTTCTGATCACTCGGACAACTCAGTTCTTTTGCTTTTCATACTACTTTCCTGTTCTTCTAGAAAGAAGCTGAACAGGAGTCTCGTTCGCCATCTGGAACCTGTAGAAAAAAAATAAAGAAAATCACATGGTTACAGTGAAGTTTTTACTTGAGGATTAGTGATCCAGTAAAGTGCAAAGAGTAACGTAGCTGAATAGAGCCTTTTTTATCTTTGATTATTCAATAGTTTCCGAAATATTAATTCTTATCAATAATCGATCTACAGTTACTGTCAGTTCTCAAAAACAAAACGCAGAGAATCAGTAAGTAAAGCGAAGAGCCCTCAATGCTGCAATTCCTCGGTAAAAGGAAACGTGAGGGGAAATAGAGATATTCAAAATGACACCGACACAAGAGCCTCAGCGTCGCTGTGGGCCATAAAGTTACCCTTTATGTTCAGTGAGGTGCGTCTTATCAGAAACGTACCAGAGAGAAATGGTTCCTCGGTTGAGCATTTTCTCTGAGCTATTCAAATGACGCATGTCTTCTTATAGGTTAGAAAATCCATCTATGAAATTTACTGCCGTGCAAGCTTGCACAAACACATGCCAAACGCATAACCGCTCACATATTGACTACCTTTCCGCTTAAAGAACTGCAAAGTGCCAAGCCACAGTGTGTGTTACATATTCTATTTTTTTTCCTTCTACTTCTTATTACGGAATGAAGATAGAGAAAGTAAGATGATAATTCAGTCTTAAATAACTTCTATGTTAATCAGTATTAAAACAGTAAACATCAAATAAGTTTTTCAAATCTCTTTTTTCAGGCGTAAGATGAAATAGGGTGGTTTTCGACTCTACTTTTTAATTAAAAACACCAATATTTTTGTGAGGGGGGACGGGAAGCGGGTGGAGAGGGAATCTGATTAAGAAAGATACAAAGACCTCGCTCTGTAAATGAATAAACCTTACATTAAACCAAAGTGAAAGATAAACACGTTGGTAACAGCTTCACCTAAGTACAGTTAATGATTAAGACAATTGAAATATCAATAAGAAAAGGGAAAAAAATAAGACATTACTAGAGCGGAGGGCAAGTGTTTGAAAACCTTTCTTGCCTTCCGAAATGAAGCTGCTACAATGAACGATATTAAGGCAGCCTTATGCCACAAATTATCCTTCGCCAAAGGCGACCCATAAGTGTAATAGATCGTGAAAGTTAAGATATCTGGACGCCTCCAGACCAACGGAGATGAAGCTGGAAGAGGTTTGGGACGGCTGTAAACCATTCCTTAATTTTGTTGGTGATTGTTTAGGCCAGCGGTTACCAACCTTTGAAAGCTGATGAGCAACAATTTGTCTTCTGAATTACTGTGAGAGTACCACAATAGTTTGAAAATTAAGAAGCATTCCAGTTAGTAAGTGAAAGACTCGGCCTTCGTTCATTTAAAGGTAACAGACATTTTAAATTACTTGCATTGAAGATTCAAATTTTTTTTTTTTTTTTACTGTTTGGATTTATTCGAAATTACTGACATTCACCAGTCAGGCATATTTTACATAACTGTTATAGGTGTTACAATACTTTAGCGGCAAACAGTGATTCACATGTAATATGTTTACCTCTTAAGTCTGATTATATTCATATATAAAAAATTTAACTAAATTACTCTTATTGTTTAAAAACAAACTAAGACATACGTTTCATTATTATTGATTATATTGCTCACTACGTTAATAATGTTGTGATATACGTGAAAAACTACAGATAAAAGAACAAATAAAATTCAAAGGAGGCATTATTTCTTGAATACTGATACACAAGCTAATTAGTTCAAATGTTGAGCAGTAGAAAAAAAAATATAAATAATAATGAAAAAGGTCCACCTCTCCTCTACTTTATGGGTTCAAGAACCCCGCTGCTGAACTGCTTTGGCTAGCTTTTCTATATTTGTTTCCGCAGTTTTTGCCAAAGCAACTCGCAAGCAGTGCTCAAGATGGTCCTGGCTGATTCTAGCTCTTTTCTTGTTCTTCATATTGTTCATGAAAGAAAATGCAGAGTCACAGACATATTAGGTAAATCCAAATAAACACAACACTTGGTAGAGCTTCAAAACGAATGACAGTATGTCTCTATGTACCTGGAGTTTTCCAGAAACGTCAAGTTCTTGTACAAATGTTTTAGTGATGTGGATGAATGGAGTTCACACAACTCCATTTCAGCATGTGGAAGGTCTTGCTGAGACAACAAATCGTTTTATTTCTTTTTGTCAAATTCCGTTGGCAACGAACCCAGTTGAAATCTGTCAGCATGAACCTCTATGTTTTGAAACCTCTTCCGAAATTCCTGACTGAGACTTATATGCTGCCTCTTACATATGCTGGGGATAAACACTGACTGTCAGTGTATTCTTGTTGTGTAGTTGAGGAGAATGATGAACCAAGCCCTCAGCCAGTTGTTCAGAAAATAATGACAGTTTACTCTGAAAAGCTGAAATTATGTCAAATAGATAGGTTATTACCTTCTCACCTCATTGCAGTTCCAGATTCAGCATGCTTAGTTTGTTCAGCAAGTCTACAGCTAACACAAATGAGAGCTTGAGGCCATTACCATATATTTTAGAAAATTTCCAGCGACATTTTTCTGAAATAAAGGCCTTATCTTCGCTCAATGCCTCCCGCACGCAGGAAAAAGCTTTCCCTTTCCTCAGCCAGCGAACATCGGCATAAGTAATCAGTTCATTATGAGAACTTTCTAGTTCCTCAAGTAACATTTTTAAAAGCCTCTTGGTCAGGAGTTTTGAAACGAGAAAGTTTATAGGTTTTACAGTGACTGAAAGTGCATTTGTAACTCCTTCAGTGTGGACTCGGCTGCAAAGAACTTTAGCATGAATAAAACAGTGTTAGTGAATGCATCAAGCAGGCAACAGTCGTTTGAGAAAAGAAATGAATACTTTCTGCCTTCCGACCGTTGATGGAGCTCCATATGTGGCAAGTAGTCCTTGAAGAATGTCATCACTGCATTAAAAATATCTTCAAAAGTTATTTTCCCTAGTAAATTAAAACACTCAAAACTCCTCACTAACACAGCCATCATCATTAACAAGCCTAACATAGCAAAGAAATTGAGTCCCACCTCCAATATCAGGGGACTCATCAACTGTAAGTAACAGGAAAAGGCATGAAGCCATTCTTTTAAGCAAATATGTCCCTTTATATATATATATATATATATAGATATATTATATATATATATATATATAATATATTATAATAATCCTATATGGGCAGATACGGGAACCGAAACGGATCTCAGTTACCGCTTCCTCTAGTTTACATGTATTCTGCAAAATATCCTCTATGTACTTATATTTACACAAAAAAAGATTTGTGTTGAACTTATTACGTTCGAAATTAATATTTATATAAAAACGATATAATGATATATTGGAAAGAAACAAATTTTATATTTGTGACAAAAGCTTGAGGACAGCATTTACAATGACATTTACGGTGGGTTAGGAAACAGTAGAATTCACTGACTCAGTTGGCAGTATGATAATACTCTAATAATGACATACATGGGCATATTTTGCATTCGATAAATTACCTATTATTAATAGGGTAAAATTTCTTGAAACAAAGATGAAATCAAATTTTTGCAAACTGCAATATATCCCTCCCTTGGCATTCATGACGGGACAAATTTCATTTAAAAACATCTATGAGAACAGACAACTGGGGAAGGGAAGGATGTAATGATCGTGTTTTTTTTTTTTTTAATCTAATGTCTTTTCGCCTTAATACGTACTGCTTCATTTGTTTTTGGGTGATGCACACAGATGCACATAAAAATACACACCCACATTTATATTCATACATACATACATACATACACACATATATACATACATACATACATAAGTGTATAGTATATGGTTGTCTATGAGAATGCAAAATCAGTTTTGTGAAATTGCAGCTTACAAGCATGAAAACTTAACAGTTATATCCGGATGGAAAACTTATTTACTAACATAAAATGAGCGACACGGCATTTGGGTAGATTAAGTGACACACTCTGATCTCTTTATAAGGAAAAGACGACCTGTAGTCGGAATAAAATAGCTTGAAAATGGAATAACTTTATTATCCCTTTGACTCATCATTGCACATTCAACTATGCAGCAGCAGTTTGAAGAAATTTGGTCTTCAAAAGGCGGTGACGAAACACGCAGTCTGCCTTATTGACTTGACCAACAAATATGGAAAATCCTATGACTTGAAAGTCTGGCTCTTTGAAGGAATTCGCTTTTCTAAAGCAAGAGCCAACGGTGCAGAATCGAGTTCTCTCTCTCTCTCTCTCTCTCTCTCTCTCTCTCTCTCTCTTTAGGATAAGCCCGAATTATGGCCTTGATGTGAAAATTGGGCTGCCTGTTACAGATCTTCTTCAATTGCAATATATATCGAGTGAAATCTAGTTGAAGTTATATATCATTTCCATTAAAACTTATGACTGATATATATTTATTTATATGTTACAAGAAAGACACGGTCATTTGCCAAAATATTTCGTAATTGGGTAGGGCGCCAGTATTACAGTGGCCGACTTTCTCTAGGCTTTAATTATTCAGCTTTTTTAGATACACATGAAACATGTAGTCTATGGCATGAATTTACAAGGATATCTCAGTTTTACTAATCTTGCTTCTCTTTCCATGTCAGCGAACAGAACGGAAGACTTTGAATAAAAAATAAAAAAAGACGCGTTTTTTTTTAAAAACTTCCGATTCTCGAAATAGTGATATGCGGTTGCTAGCCTTATGCTCTTCTATCTAGATGGCGTTGTGGATGAGCCTGAATCTCTTGGAGCAAATGTGAATGGAGGCAGTCTCGTGGAAAGGTATTTTGGAAGGACATGATTAGCCGGGAAAGGGGAAATGGTTAGAAAGCGTCGTTCTATAGATTTTGTATTGGTTTAGAGTGTTTGCAAGAGGAAACTTATGGGAGTAATATGTAAGGTTGGTTAGAGAGGAAGATGGAAGAGAGGATACGGGAATGGATGTAAAGTGAAAGGCTAAAAACTGAACAAGGCTTTAATAAGACTTACTTTGTTCCACGTGAGGTGCACTGCCAACTTTAAACCCCTTCCGATGAGTGAAGATCTTCAAAATAATATAGAAGTTTGATTTTTTTATTCTTTTTCCGTCTCTTGTTCAAGGTAAACAATCAACTTTGCATATATATTCATATTGTGCAATGAGAAAATGTATCGAATTTCGATAGTTTTGAAAATAAGATATCTTGAAATCTGATGTCTTAAGAAATCATAGACTTGAAATTAAATATACGAGGGTGACATTGTGTTAAATTTCCCTGACTTCAAATTTTGAAAGGAAAGTTAAACTTCAAACTAAACCAAAATTTTTAAAAACTAACCCTACTTCCCTTACGTAGGCCTGTGTAAAGAAAAGAATGAGGGGAAAAAATCGGGCTTGACCCCGGCGGTCTCGGAAAAGATGAGCTCAGAGACCAATTCTCTTTCTTACCATTAACCGTAGAATTTCCGTTTCGTGTATTGGGTAGCCAGAGAGACAGAAGAGGAAGAGTTGGAAGATAGGGAAGAAGAGGAATTCCAGACGTCAGGCGTTTTCTTAATTTGCATCTTTATTCAAAATATGGAATACAGAAAAATTAGAATTAGAGAAAAAGACAAAAAAATTGCTGTTACCTGGATTATATCATTCCTTTTCCCGCTTGTTTGGAAATGAAGAAATTTCGAGAAGCAGGCTTTTGATGAGAATATGTTCTCATTCATGAAGAAACCTGTAGACGTTGCGTAATTGAAAAGCGTAAAGTTATTGTAACGTGGGTCATAAGATTTATAATGACTAACAGCTTTCTACGTTGGACAAGGCATTTGCTGCAGTTGTTTGCAATCAATTTTATCATCATCATCATCATCATCATCATCATCATCATCATCACCTCCAAAGGTGATGAAAGAGCCTCCGTTAAATTGGTTTCATGCACTTCTTGAGATTTATCTTACACAAATCTCTAGCTACCTTTTTCATGTTCCTCATTGAAATCTGTTAGCGTCCTCCAAATCTTCTTTTGCCCAAAGGAGTCCAGCAGACACTTCAGTAAAAAGGATTAGAAAGCAGCGTTCCAGATCACGAAGGAAAATGATAGTAACAGTAGCTACTATCCACTTCAGCCAGTCAATTTTGATCTTTATATTGACTGGGAGAAGTGCAGAGCGATAATTGCTTGTAATGATTTTATAAAACGTAACATCCTTGAACATTAGTTCTGGTCTTTTCAAGTTAGGTGGTTTTATTATTGAAGAGATTGTTAATTTGTTTGTACGTAATTTTGTTAACGTTTAATGCCTAATTTTCGTTTTAAAGTATGAATTAAATTGAATTGAATATATAATTTAGGCCAAAGGCCATACATTAGGGCCTATAAGGTCATTCAACGCTGAAAAGGAAAAAAAAGTTTGAAAGGTGTAACAGGAGGAAAACCTCGCATTTGCACTATGAATCAATTGTTAGGAAATGGTGGAAAGAAAGATGAAGAAAAGAATATGAAAGGAAGCCCGGTAAAAGAAATGAAGGTGGCTGCAGCTAGAGGCTAAAGGCACGCTGCAAAGAACCTTAAGTAACCCCTATATTGCACCGCATGAGGTGCACTGATGGCACTAACCCCTTACGGGAGTTTTAAGGTATGATGTTTGTATTTTTACTGTAATTAGAAGGATCTGTTTGGTCTTTCTTTTTTTAATTACCAATCTTGTTGGTGAGTTTTGAGGTGTTGGAGACTTCGCTTGTCTGTAGTGAGAATGAACTTGTAAGATTGTTTTGCTGTTACTTTTTCTTACTGCTATATTGCTTTTAAGTGATTTTCGTCCTTTTCTTATGAAAAGTTTTCTTTTGTGCAAAAGACATCTTACTTTGTTTATTGTACCTTGGAAATGTGTAACAATTACACGAATGTACTTGGTACTTAGTTTTCCATTTTCTCCTCCTTGTGGCGAACCTGAAAATCATATCTAAGTATAAAAAGGCCCATTAGAATTCTGTTTTATAACTAAATACTATATTTCACTGGACGTACTTCCACCCTTATCAAGCAGTGAATGACAGAAGGAGTTTCATTAGTGAAATATTTAGTAGGAGATATGCCCTTAGGTGATGCCTTGGGGCGTCGCTGAGCCATCTTGGGTTCTGTTAATTGCTTTAATCTGCTTCGAGTCCCAAGCCCAATCGGAAAGGTTAATCCTATTATCCTGTTGTTTTATTAGTGAAGATTCCACCATTTGACATTTGTATCGACAACTCCTCTTGCATAAAATTTGGGATGAGTTCCAATCCATGGTATGGTTCGTGTTATTTATATGATGGAAAATTGCTGAACTATGTTGTCCATATCTAACTGATAGTTTATGTTATATTAATCTTTCCGAGAGAGATTTACTATTGAAACTGAAATATGACTTATCACAGTCCCTACAAGGGATTTCATAAACTCCAATATTTTTGGATACTGATTTCTGGTGAGCGCCAATCAATGATTTCCCTAGTGCATTCGGATAAGTGAAGATAAAAGGGTTCGAGGGGCCTAAGGTTTGCGTGATCTCTCGTAAATTATCCACGTAAGGAATTATGATTTTGTTTGTGTATTTTTCGTTTTCGTTGTTTTCTTTAAGCTTGTGAAAAATGCTCTTTGCTTTATGTATGGATTTTTCTATTGTGTGCTTGGGGTAATTTATTTAACAAGATAAGTTGATTTCTGATTGTTTCAAGTTGGTCATTAAGAAAATCTGGGGAGCAGATTCTCAGGGCTCTAAGAAATCAGTTATTTGCTATGCCGAGTTTGACTGAAATGTCATGATAGCTGTAAAAATGTATGTATGAAAGTGAGAATGTCGCTTTCCTGTAAACTGTGAATTGATAGTTGTTATTAGTTCTGATGATTAGGACAAAAAATAATAATTAGATAAAAAAGGATAAAGTTCTGAAAATAGTTAGATTGTAACTATATTGTCTGCATACCTTTAAGAGTAATGTTGAGTCACAGAATTTCACCCGTTATAAAGTTTTCCGTCTTTATTATTTTCTTATTATATTATAAAAGAATCAAAGTTAGAAAGATTATTATTATTATTATTATTATTATTATTATTATTATTATTATTATTATTATTATTATTATTATTATTATTATTATTATTATTAATGAAAAATAAATTGAAAAAATCGATATTAGTAAAGTTCATATTCAGGACAAATTCACATAGAAAACTGAAAGAATGTTAGCACCTGAATGGGGGAGGAGGAGACCTAAAGTTACATCTTTGTTATTAAACAGAGAAAACTGTTTTCCTTACAATATAAAAAAAAAAATTATCTATTTATGTTTAAGTGACTAGATTAAATTTACACATTATAAACAAAATTTTCATGTTCTTACAGAAGTTTTAGCTGTATAATTGTGTTCTAAAATTTTACTAACTAGTTCCCCTATCGGTGAAGTCGCGTCCACTGACTGCTTTTACCATGCAGGACGAGTTTTACGAGTACCGCGTCATGCCTTTTGGCTCAAAGAATGAACCAGGATGTTTCCAACGCTTGATGAATAAAGTCCTGGTCGGCATCGAGAATTGTGTCGTCTTCCTCAGTGACAATATCATCTTTGCACAATTTAGGACGAATATCTTTTCATCATCGCGAAAGTTCTAGAAGCACTTCGAAAGGCAAGCTTATTGGTGAATCTAAAGTAGCGCAAGATTAGTTCAGCTCAAATCACATACCTACGACATGTTGTTGGCAGTGGCTAACATCCCAGCTATCAGTGACATGCCATACCCCAAAACCAAGAAAGATGTCGAGAGGTTTATAAGGATGGTACCATTTTTTAGAAGGTTCATTCCGAACTTTTCCAATGCTGCAGCTCCTATAACCAACTTCTTGAAAGGAAATAAGAACTGTAAATGTACTCCAAAATGCATAAATGCATATGACAAACTGAAGGCTGTTTTGACAAACAAACCAGGACTGCACACACCTGATTATGACAGACCTTCCCATATGGCTATGGTTGCCAGTGATGTAGGAATTGGTGCAGTAATGTGCCAGATAAATTATGGCATCTGACACCCAATAGCATATTACTCTGAGAAACTAAATCCAGCATATTTGACATCGTACTTTTGAGAAGGAATCATTAGGAATGGTTCTCTATGCACGCCCAGGCTATGAAAGCTTGGGCTACCAAATTTTCACCATAGACTCCCCTCTCCTTCCTAAGAAGGTTATAGTCAAAATCCAAAATTCGAAGGCCGTTTCTAAGGGGGCCATAATCCGTCTTTATCTATACCCCTTAATTATTTACAACTTTCGGAGTAGACAGCAAGGGTTACCAAATCTTCACCATAAATTCTCCTCCTCCCAAGAAGGTTTTAGTTAAATTCCTAAATTCGAGGGCTGTTTCTACGGGGGTCATAACCCCTCTTTTTGATACCCTTCATATTTTATAACTTTAGGTGTTGACATCTATGTAGAAGTGTTTCTATAGGTTCAATCAGGCTTCCCACAATCCCCTGTATGAATGGGTACCCAAGGGTTTCCCACAATATTAGGGGGCAGGATACCTACCACGACCTTAATAGCATGGGGAATGTAGCCCCCCTTTGGGAATTAGGGCGTTAAGTGTCAAAATGTCGTCTGCCCCGATGATATTGTCATCTTTGCACAAACTTAGGAGGAATATCTTTTCATCATCGCAAAGATTCTAGAAGCAGTCCAAAAGGCAAACTTAGTTGTTAATCTAAAGCAGTGCGAGTTTGGTTCAGCTCAAATCACATACTTACGAAAATGTTGATGGAAGTGGGAAGGTCATTCCCAAGAATGCCAACATCCCAGCTATCAGTGACATGCCATACCCCAAAACTAAGAAAGATGTCAAGAGGTTTATACGGATGGTACAGTTTTTTAGACGGTTCATTCCAAACTGAAGGCTGTTTTGACAAACAAACCAGTACTGCACACACCTGATTATGAAACCTTCCTATATGACCATGGATGCCTGTGATGTAGGAATTGGTAGAGTAATGTGCCACATAAAGGATGGTATCCAACAACCGATAGCATATTACACTAATAAACTAAATCTAGCAGATTTGGTATTGTGCTTTTGAGGAAGAATCATTAGGAATGGTTTGCTATGCATGCCCAGACTATGAAAGCTTGGGTTACCAAATTTACACCATAGACTCCCCTCCCCAACCCAAGAAGGATTTAGTCAAAATCCGAAATTCGAGGGCCATGTCTAAGGGGGTCATAATCCCTCCTTATCCATACCGCCTAATTATTTACAACTTTCGGAGCAGACAGCTAGGGCTACAAAATTTTCACCATAAATTCTCCTCCTCCACAGGATGGTTTCAGTTAAATTCCTAAATTTGAGGTCTGTTTCTACAGGGGTCATAACCCCTCTTTTTCATACCCTTCATTTTTTACAACCTTCGAAGTTGACATCTATAGGTACAAACAGGCTTCCCACAAAATAGTGGCCACAATGCACCCTGTGTAGTAAAGAGGGCAGAACTTGGGCCTGGAGGGTCAAAGATGGACTCACTGCATTCAAATTTGGTACCATGAGTTAAGATAAATGACTACAAATGCATTTAACATCAATATCAGAGTTTAAGTATAGGTTGAGTTTTAACATGGGCCGTTTGAGGGGGCCTTGCTACGAAAGTTTATCCCGAGTAGTCTGTCGCAACATGTATGTTCCTGACTGAGCTGGTCAGTTGCGCAGTAGCATTGGTTGGGGAAACGTACGTCCGAAAGACAGGTACAGCTGCTAGTATATATATATATATATATATATATATATATATATATATATATATATATATATATATATATATATCTGAGTGTGTGTGTGTGTTTTGTTGTATAATTTTTCTTATTTGTAGTGGTTAATAAGAATAATGATCAACAGAATTTATTCTTTTGTAGCTGACGTTCGATTCCCGCGCATGCTCCCGTTACTTGTCATGTAAACGACGACTGGAACGACATCGACTCCATAAAGCCGTGTCACTCCAAGAGCAAATATAGAAAGGGGAAACATCGGCTTTCTGCTTTCTCCGGCAGTATCACTGAGCAAATACTTCAATATCTGCAAATATTGAGAGTGTCATCACAGCGCGTGGTGGGGAGTGGGGGGAACACATAACAGCACACTTCCAGTACGTTTCCTGATGCCTAAATGCACAGGCATGCTTGCTCTCTCTCTCTCTCTCTCTCTCTCTCATCTCTCTCTCTCTCTCTCTCTCTACTGTTATCAAACATTTACCCTGAATATCACATCAGCTATATCACTCGATCTTTCTCACTATTATAAAAACTATTTTCCTTCTTTATATATATATATATATATATATATATATATATATATATATATATATATATATATATATATATATGTGTGTGTGTGTGTGTGTGTGTGTGTGCGTGTGTGTGTGTGTGTGTGTGTGTGTGCGTAGTGTGTGTGTGTGTGTGTGTGTGTGTGTGTATGCATTCTTTGATTCCAATCTACCAATGCCGGGAATTGGCTTCAATTTCTGTTCATAAATTGATCCTCTTCCTTGCTGTTGATTATCAAGTGTTTCTGAGAATTTACTTAAGGCCTTGTAAAAAGGCTCCCGGCTATTCAGTACTAACAAATATTTTAGACTTCATTTACATTTTTCTAAGGTTTTGATATCGATCATATCTTCCTCCATTAAGAAAGGAAAGCTCTCACTTCTCGCATTACGGTAACGGCTTTTTCCTTCACAAAGTAGTAGTTTGTGCCTTTCTTCCATTTGGGCCGAACACATGAACATCTTTACTTTCACAACACCAAATGAAAATTTGAGTCTACTATGATCAAGTCCATTTAAAGCGCACACGTTCTAAGCAATAAAAGCAATACCAAAGAAAATAGGGATTTTGATCTATTTTTCAAGAAAACTTTAATGATTTTCGCTAATTCCTTTATCTGTTCAACCTTTCTTTGAAAGTTTCTTCTCACTTCTCCGTTTTATAAATGAAAGCGAAGAGAGTCCTATAATAAATGGAAATCCTCCAGGAAGATGATATTCACGATTTATTGTTGAGTAACTGCCATTATGAATTAGTTCCATCGCCAATGTTCGTTTAAAAGTAATCTTAGAGTAATATAATTATCTGATTGTTTCTGTGTCTTTTGTGCAGCGAAATAATGATCATGTAATACAGACTGTTAATAGTGTGTGTGTGGCACGAGGTACCAATATGCTGATTCCCACCGCTACGCACTTTTCACCGTAGCTGTAGGAATTCACTGCTTGGGACAACAAAGGCATACTGACAACTTAAACCCAATAATACATATTTCAATTACTTTTTGGTTAATAATCTCTCTGTCTCTCTCTCTCTCTCTCTCTCTCTACACACACACACACACACACACACACACACACACACACACACACACACACACACACACACACACACACACACATATATATATATATATATACATATAGATATATATATATTATATATATATATATATATATGAAACTGACTCCCTTTTTTATAATTTTAATAAATCTGATTTTAAGAAACTATTGCAACTGGCAGTGCAGGACACTGCCTTCATTTTTAATAATAATTGTTACACTCAAATCGATGGTATGGCTATGGGTTCTCCATTATTGGGCCCATATTTGCAGGCATTTTATGTGCTCCCTGGAGGAGCATTTTTTAGACACCTGTCCTTTGAGTTACCATCAGCTATTCTACAAAAGTACGTTGACGATACCTTCGCGCTTTTTAAATCCAAGTACGATGCTGAAAGGTTTCTTCATTTCATTAATACGGCACACCCAAATATAAAATTTACTATGGAGTGCGAAAGTGATAATAAACTACCATTCTTAGATGTTTTAGTCTTACGACAATATGATCATTTTAATACTTCAGTTTACAGGAAGGGAACTTTTACAGGATTAGGTTCAAATTTTTATAGTCACTGTTTTTATGGTTTTAAATTAAATTCTTTATCCACATTACTTCATCGTGCCTTCTCATTGACATCTAGTTGGGAATTTTTTCACGAAGAAATCAACTTTTTACGTCAATATTTTACCAACAATTATTTTTCCCACTAAATTTTTTAAACTTTTTTTAACGGGTGATGTTCGTAAACTTCTTAAATAACGTTTTTATCCCAAAAGTCTCCTTACCTACTGTGCCTAAGCTTCCATTTATGCAAATGTACCTTTAATCCATGACAAAAAATTTCTACGATGCACTAAGAAAACTCATATTTGATTATATACCAGCTATTAGATTTAATATCATCCCAACAAACCCACTCAGTTTAGGTAGGGTGTTTGTTTAAATTCAAGGATAAACTAAACTAAACTTGGACGGTGGGGCCTGTTGAATGACCTCGACATGTGTTGTGTACAAGTTTAATTGCCCTAGAAGTAATCTGGGGACCTACGTGGGATCCACACAGAGGTTACTGAGGGTCAGAATTGATTGCCATAAGGGCAGTTTAGCTATAGAAACTGGTAACAAACTTGCTAATCCAGAATTTTATAATATCAGACAACACGCTAATAAATGCAAGCTGAATATACAATACAAAGATTTTGAAATATTGGGACGGGCACCGAATGGCAAACTACTGACAATTCTGGAATCCTTGTTTATTAACAGCTTGTTCCTCAATTGAACACGCAGTCTTCCTCGACAACTCTTTACCTAACGTGAGCTGTTGCCGGTCATTTCTGGTTTGTTCCTTCTGACTTCTGTCCTTCCTTTCTCTCTTGATGGTTGGTTCTGCTAACTAGTTTAATTTTTTTTTATCTTGTCTTTTATAATGTATTATGCCTTTTATTTGTAATTTAGCGCTTTTTAATATTAATTTTATTGTTTTATGTCTTTACAGCTTGAAAATGAAACCTTTGTGTTTTGAAACGTTGTAATAAAAGTATTTTAAGGACTACCTGAGATTGTACTTCCTCCTACAAGTCTTCTATATATATATATATATATATATATATATATATATATATATATATATATATATATATATATATATATATATATATATGTATATGTATATATATATATATATATATATATATATATATATTATATGTATATATAATATATATATATATATATATATATATATATATATATATGGTATATATATACATACATATATATATATATATATATATATATATATATATATATATACAAATAGACACACACATATATGTATACACACACACACACACTCACACACACACACACACACACACACACACACACATATATATATATATATATATATATATATATATATAATTATATATGAACGATTCTGATGAGAAACTGAGAAATCAGTGGGGAGAATAATTGGCTGTTTCACCTCAGGGAAGATCGTTTCCCCACCGTTTTTTTTTTTTTTTTTTTTTTTTTTTTTTTTTTTTTTTTTATCATGTTGTCAACTTTCCTTTTTAAGAAATGAGAGGAATGTCTCTGTCCCTAAAAACCTTTCGCTCTTAAAGACGTTGTTTTTATCTCTTTTCCTGTTTCATCTGTTCCATTTCCTTCTTCTATTTCCTCTCTTTCCCATAAGACTGGAAAAGGACGTTTGTTCACCTCTCTCGTTGCTTTCCACACAGAAAGGTTATAAATAGTTTAAATGTCACACAAAGGACGGTTGCCCTGAAGTAGCTGATTAAAGTGTCACGTAAATCGTGAGCATTGCCACTTGAGAGAGAGAGAGAGAGAGAGAGAGAGAGAAAGCAAGAGAGAGAGAGAGACGGAGGCCGCGGATGGTGGGTGGTTAAGTAAGTCTTTAACATTCATAGGAAGTGTTTGTATCCTTTTCCATGGAGTGTCTGGTATCCAATGAAGAATATTTGAGATGAAATAATTAATTCTATTGTGTATAAGGAATGACAAGTTAATGAAGCAAACAAATACATCGAATTATTGAAGAGGGGTCGATGAACATCGACATGAATATCAAAACTGAAATGGTGTATTTATACACACGACTGAATGAAGATGTAACGGTGATTATAGAGTGAATGCACACGGAAATTCCAAACAGTTCCAACTCTTATCTATCTATCTATATATATATATAAATATATATATATATATATATATATATATATATATATATATATATATATATATATATATATATATATATATTTGTGTGTGTGTGTGTGTAGGCAGATCGATATTACTGTAACATATCTCTGAAATATATGTCATAAATATTTGTTCATTTATTAATCCAACTTACTTGAAAAGGCAACTGTCTGAATGCAAGTTTGCCTTAATTACGCCGTTTTCGTAATTTTCATATATAGAAACGCAAGCCATAAAGATAAATAAGGTTTATCAGTATTTTCATAAATAGCATAACCTAAAAAGCGAAGACGATATAGCTGCAAGACTCCCACTTCTGTGTCTTTTGTGCAGCGAAATCGTCCAAGAATCATGAGTTTCATTTCCGTCTGAAGAGAGATTCCCGATTTCCTGACAGCGAAGACTTCACATAAAAGGGATGATATAAGAAAATCTTCGCATGCAAGGCTTATATGCAACGCCACAAAATATAATATGCCGTTAGCTATGACGGCGATTTTGTTCCTAAAAGAAAGACAGATATCTGCCTTTACTACATTTAAATTTCAACATTGTGTTATTTTTTTTACTCAACTATCTTAAGCCATTTGTCTTCCCTTTACTAAAATACCGTTCCCGGTGTTGATGTCTGCTTCTGCCAGGGATTTATCTTTGGGCAGGGGGCATCGTAGTATTAAGTTTTTGTTTTCTAGCATTAGCAGTTATAACTTGGTCCGGATTTGCTCCAGTATGCAGTAAATATGCCCCGTTGTCGAACTTCTCTGTTCCAGAGGTCCTTTAATCCTCACAACGTTGGACTGTGGAACAGCTTCCCTAAAGACGTGGTGGAACTGGAACCCATACAAGTTTAAGGGAAACCCTTGAATATTATTCTTGTATTTTATTACTTTTTATCTAAGAAGTTATCACTGTATTTTTTCTACATTTGCCGTTTCTCATGACTGATCTTGTCTTTCTGTATTTCCTGTTACCTTCTGTTACTTCTTCCAAATGAACACCTTATTCTTTGGAAGGTTGATTATCAAGCCAATGACCCCTGTTAGTTTGTTTCACATGTACAGGCTACAGCCTCTGAATAATAATAATAATAATAATAATAATAATAATAATAATAATAATAATAATAATAATAATAATAATAATAATATCTGTAACAAGAACCCCAAGAAATAATCAGTGAGAGGTGAGAGTGAGAGAGAGTATAAACATTTTATTTGTCTTTTTCAGTATCTACACGAGGATGAAAAAGAAAATAAAATAAACAAAAGATATTAAATGTTTCAATCACATTATAGGATGTTATAACGTAAACACTGAATGGATGGTATGCAGTTTGGTTATACTGTGTACTACAAAGACAAAACAATATATAAGATTGTACCTTGCATCCCAGAGATGACGCATGACGAGGGAGCATCTTATTGGATAACAAATTATTACGAATTTCATTGTATGTAATGTATTTTAGGTACCGTTCATGAAAACATAGGTAAAGTGACTCTCAAAATATATCCATTTTAACTGCTGGCTGATATATAAGTTCCAGTTATTGATTTTATGCTATTCCAAGTGATTCCAAGATATATATATATATATATATATATATATATATATATATATATATATATATATATATATATATATATGTGTGTGTGTGTGTGTGTGTGCGTGTGTATGAATAACTTGATCACATAATTAGTACTATACTCTGTTTTTTTCCATCTGTCCACCCGCCTGTGGTGTTTGGGTATGGTAACACTGCGTCCCGGGCTTTAGATCGTTACATTTAGCTTACATTCAACAATAATAACAATATCCTATTTCAAATATTAACGGTGTAATTCGCATACAGTAAGTTATTAGAACACTTTTCAGTTGCAAATGTACACCCAGATATCCTTTTATTTACCTAAAACTTACACATAGCGTAACTATCTAAAGCCCGGTACGCAGTGTTACCATACGCAAACACCACAGGTGGGTGGACAGATGGAAAAAAAACAGAGTATAGTAATCTGTATCATTATCATAACTTTTTATGACTTTTAACTGCGGAATCAGTCTTTCATTCACTCCTCCTACAGTCCTCCAGGCTCTAATATATATTTATTTTTATATAAACAGGCAATGAGTTTTAGCAATCTCCCTTTGCTCCCAACCCTCGCAAATATTTTATGCTTTTGCTTCAGCTGATAATGAAAATAACGTTAAACGCAGAGTGGATACATGAAGATTTTTACTCAAGTATTTAATCAAGTCCACTTCTGACAATTTTCATCATTAAAACAGCTACTATCCATTCCATCATTCACCAACCCATGCCTTCGATCTCATGTCCCATCTACTTACGAAGCGCCCTCCGGAAGTTCTCTCTCTCTCTCTCTCTCTCTCTCTCTCTCTCTCTCTCTCTCTCTCTCTCTCTCTTTCTCTCTCTCTCTCAACTTCGCCCGTAAAATGAATTCGTGCCATGGCAGCTAAGTTAGAACGTAGTATAGCTGAGCTTCAATGGAAAGAGCCAAGGACACCAACTAAAAGGTTCCCGAATATTTCCTTGGTGCTGCTGAAGGTGAAGGCGAAGACGTCTTCTCAAGATGGATGTTTGAGAGTCTGTTGACAATAAATTGCAATAAGAAGATATTATTTTCGATTTCGTAGTTTTGGTGAGCGTTTCGCCTGGGCGGGATGGTATGGGGAAATTTATTGTGGGTGAGGAGCGGCGTAATTTTACTGGATATCGTGGTGGGAAAGGTAGGGAAGTGGTAAAGGCGAGAGCATCCATAAAATACTCGAAGAAGGCAAAACAATTGAATGATGACGAACAAGGAACCGAACATTGAACAACTTGGTGTTATCATTATATAGGAAAAACAGGATTCACATTGCATGAATGGAACCAAGTACTGATTTGCTGAAAAAAAACACCAAGAAAGAGTGAGTGCATAATCTTATGATGAGTTCATGAGAAAAAATATATTGAAAATTATATATAATCTTCAGTAATAGGAGAATAAATTCATATTTTAGAAGAAATAACATCGCATAATAAAACAAAACACGCCTTACATTTTCATACCCGTCGACTCTGTCTACACAAAACAAACAAGTCATCTTAATTACGTTTAATTTTTCCACTAATTTGTCTTAAACATCCACGACTCACATCTATGTTGGAGATTTGCTCAACAGCCTCTTTATGTTTTCCAAAATTTGTCTCTTTTGACATTATTTTCATCTACAAAATCTTTAGCAGCGATTCGGTTACTTTTCCTTGCTTTGCTTCTTGTGCTAAATGCTTCCATTCTCGAATACCTTAAGAAGAAACCACTTTCATTCTTATATCATTATTTTTTTTAAGAGAGAGAGAGAGAGAGAGAGAGAGAGAGAGAGAGAGAGAGAGAGAGAGAGAGAGAGAAATCAAACATATTACTGCTGAAAATCAAATAGAGATTGCGCGATGTATAGTGACGGCAGAAGTTACTGAAAATGGTGAAAATAACCGTCCACTTTTCGAGCACGTAAGGTTAATTCCCCATGAAAAAGTTTGTTAATTTTCCTTGGGTAAGATCTGTCTGGAGTTACATAGCAGGAATAATTACTTAATTAGCATAATGAGAAAGAGCTAACAAGGAATTTTACAGTAAAACTATGGGACCAAGGAAATGTAAATGGCGAACAATAATGATAATAACAACTTTCAATCCAATTGCATAAAATCGTAAGTAACAGGGAAATAAGAGGTGAGAAGAAAGACTCGAAAAAAAACTGCATGTGATGGAAGTGGGTATATCGATGTGACAAAAGACAACAAATTAGGAAAACAAGAAAAGAGACGTTAGTAAACGAATCAGAATCTGGTGAAGAGCTTCTGTAACAAAAAATTGAGGAGGAAATTTGAAACTGAATAATTGATTCATATAGATTTCTTTTTTTTATAAACGAGGAGAATCTTGTCACAACTGCTTGAGTTTAGAGTCTAAACCGGGAATGGACAAATAAAGAACAGCAAAGATGGATAGAGGATTCCAGAAAGCAATGGAAAGAAAGAAAACGGAGGTAAAAGTATTCTGCATGAGTTGGAAGATAGTCAAATAATGTTTATGAATAATCGAGGATAGATATATTGAAGGGAATTATTCAGTTAAACAGAAAGAAAAATCTTGGGATAGAAAATCTAACTGAAAATGGGAACATGAATTTATAGCAATAATAATTCAGTGCACAACGGAACAGTTCGCAAAAGAAGGACCTTGAAAGAACAGCGGAAATTCTGTAAGTTCCACGAAGGTATTAGTACACAAACACACACACATACAGAAAGAGAGAGAGAGAGAGAGAGAGAGAGAGAGGAGAGAGAGAGAGAGAGAGAGAGAGCAACTCCCTCAAACAGAATCAAAATAACTAGGTTTTAACCCACTTAAGAAGGGGAGGCTAAGGTTTTAAAAGCCAATTGGCAAAAAGATCACTGGAACTGAAAGGGAACGCACTTCCATCAGCACAGAAATGCAGACTTCTGGTGAATGGTTGTCAGAGTCAAGCTGGACTAGAAAAATATAATGAAGAGTGAAAAGGGAACTGGAAAAATCATCGTTGCTACATCAGGAGAGAAACATTGCTTGGGGATTTTGGAGAAATAAATATAGAGTGGAAATTGCGCTTCGGGAGAAAAGGAAATTAGGTAAAACGAACCAAGCATAAAATACAGCTTTGTGAACAGAAATGAGATAGATCAAGGGTGGAAGCACAAAAGAAGATAACGTAAAAGTCTGAGAAAGGAAAGATGGGGTCTAACGCGAAGTGAAGAATTTCTGTGCCAAGGAATTACAGAAAACGCGACTCTTGCAAAACACGTTTATTCATTGCCCTGATTCCACTCTCCGGTTTTCATTCTGGTCTTCATTTCAGCAACACATTTCGACTTTCCAAAAATTCTTAAATAAAAGACCAATATTCAGGTTAAAAAAAAATCTTAATGAAAAAAAAAAATGTTTCACTCATATTTCATAGCAACTACCTTTGGATTTCAACATTACTGGATGTAGTTGCACTTTGATTTAAACACAGATGTATTGAATCTTTTTTATATATTTAATTATGATGCATAGTCCTAGTTTATCAAAATATTTATAGATGCGCAATAAAAGTGACTGTAGGAATACCAGAGCTGAGAAGGAATCCATACAAAGCATTTTAGTAAATAGATGTAATAGCTTCTACAAACCTCCAAATGCTTTCGTTCACGCTTGGAACGTCAATATTATACACCCTGCCCAAGATTCTGAAGACAAGAAAACTCTAATTACTCTGGTGTTCCATATCGAGATCTAGCATAAAAATGCACTGGAAAATAGGGCAAAGTAAAATAGCTTCAAGGAATTATGCAATAACCTACGAAGGACCTAACATCAAATATTCTTATAAATATGAGAACATTGAGGCAAATAATAATCAATAATAATAATAATAATAATAATAATAATAATAATAATAATAATAATATATATATTTTACATCTTTAATACTATCATTAAAAATTCAGAAAAAGAATTCCGAAAAAAAAACCCGAAACTCCAAAAGGTTTTTAAAAGGTCAATTCTGGAAATATTATAAATTTACTATATATTTAAAAGATATCATATTATATAAATTATATCAATACTATATAATATATATATATATTATATATGATAGCTATATAATATACTATATTATAGATATATAAGGGGGGGAATATAGAACTGCTTAAATATATATATCGATATAATATATAATATATTATATAATAATAATATATATATTATCGAAGAGATATATATATAGATTTAGATAGAGTTATATATATATATTACATAATAACTATAAGATTAATATTATATAACTACTAGATATATAGATATTTGATGTATTTAAGATTGGACAAATATGTTAATTATTATTAGATATATATATGATATATATATAAATTTAAATATAGATATATATATATTATATATTAAAATAATATACATATATAAATATTAATTATATACAATAAATATAATTATATATAATATTTTATATAATATATTTTATATAGAGTTAATATTCATCTAATATCCATATTATATACAATATATATATATATAAAACCATATATTTTAAACAATAATAAATATATATATATATATATATATATATATATAAAGGATATATGCCACAAAGGAAAAATAAACGAAGGAGTAACTGCGAGACCTTTCGACGTTTCCACGTCCTTTACTAAGCAGAACTGACATACATGAGGCAAAAGACAGAACAAGAAGATTCGTATAACTGACAGATAGGGATTATAAAGAGATTAGTACCTAGAATCCGACACACCTGGAAGATTAGTAACCTTCCCAAACAAGCATAAACAATGGGTGCGATTAAAAGTTTAAGATAACCATCTCAGATACAAGTACAAGACAATTAAAGAATTATAGGCGACAGCTGTTCAGAACTTTGGTAAACAAAACCATGTTCACAATACATATTCACAATACAGGTTAGACATACATTACAACGAAGATAACTCTAAGGCAACTAATTTTTATTTAAGTCTGTAATTATATCTTTGAGGTCATTCTTAAACATTTTATTCTGGTCATTCACGGATTTCTGCTTCTAAGTAATATACAAATGATTAACGTCTGGCGAAAGAGCCGTTTCTTATCAACATTACTATTCTGTCATTTATTTTTCCTTTTAATTTGAAACTTAAGAAACGGCCCCATGACTGTATCTATGTCTGAAAACAACATTTTATGTTAGGTTGATAATCTCGGTAATCCACAAATATTAACTTGAAATAATATATAAAAGATAAGTTTCAATACCCCTACCAGAAAACTGATGAGTTGAATGTAACTCACTTTTTATGGCTTTAAAAACTTTACTTTTGAAAACGTGGTATATCAAATTTTCTCATAATGCTGGATAATAAAAATGCCTTTCTCGTGCAATGGACCATCGGTTGGTTGTGGCTTTCAGAACGAATTTGAAATAGTGGTGCTGGGTATGTTTCCTGAGTGTTTGTTAGTTTCATAATCTATCGTTTTACTATATATTAAATCATTATTTTGATCTATGGCTTACGACTCGCTTCGTAATAAGTAGAGCATTTCAAGTCACAAAGAATCGTATGGCTTAAAGTGAATTGGAACGTAAATAACCAGATCGTAGCCTAGGTTCTCACTATGACACCCATATTACAACACTCATTTCTAAATAGCATTCAAGATATTCTATTGCGATGTGTACATTGATGAGCAAATAAATGATATTTACTTACTGTATGTAATGTGAATGGATGACGCGTTATCCCGAGTCTAGATAGTCTGAGATACGGCTTTAGCACACGGTCTCCTTCTCACTATTCTCATCCAAAGAACATCACAGGATACAAAACACTTTTCTATAAAAGTATTTATTCTTTTAAACTGATGTTCTGTTATAATTGACAGGATTTTATCAGTATATTTTAACGTTGTCCTATGACTATTGAATTAGGTTACCATAGCATGATATTGATGTTTTCAGATCGTTGGCCACGTCTACGAAACTTAAGTTATAGGACAAAGAATTGGGTAACAACCGTGAGTTTTTGGCAAAAGTACCCAACTCTGATTTTTTAAAATTTCCTTCTGAAATTACAGCAGTATTTTTCAATGTGTATCTAAAATGCAATCGAGTTAAAAATAAAGATTTCAACTTTGTTTCCATTATCTTCTGTTGTCATTATTTCAGTTATTGGTGGCTGGTATGTTATGGTCGGTATAAAATATATACATTTTCTTATCTTTCACTCTTGCTAAATTGCCCTTATAAGAACTTATTTGCATGAATAATTCAGAGTAAAGAGAAATGAATTTTTTTTTTTGCACGTCAGTAAATCTATTGCTTAAGAGATTTTTCACGAAGCTTTGATATTAAAAATGCAATTTATTTTTCTTTTCACTTCTCAGCTCTTTGTCTTCCCTATTCTGAAAAAAGTGTATTGGGAAATTCCTGAAGCTCCTGACGTATCTATTTTTTTTTTTTTTTTTCATGAAGCCTTCACTTTCTCTTAGTTTTAAAGTTGCCTCTGGAAATATAATCGGCACTAAAGAGTAAATTAGTAGAATGTCAGTATTTGAGAAATAGAGATAACAATCTATTGATGAAATTATGCCAATACATTCTGCATCACGTAGATAAGCTGTTAATAGAGTTAAGGTAAGTATAGCTTAGTTTATCCAGACCACTGAGCTTATTAACAGCTCTCCTAGGGCTGGCCCGATGGATTAGATTTTTTTTTTTTTTTTTTTTTACGTGGCTAGGAACAAGTGGTTACCTAGCAACGGGACCTACAGGTTATCGTGAGATCCGAACCACGTTATATCGAGAAATTAATTTCTAATCACCAGAAACATATTCCTCTGATGCCAAGTTGGCAGAGCAGGGAATCGAACTCGGGACTACCGAATCGGTAGACGACCACGTAAACCACTTGTAGAACGAGGAAACTACTGTTGATATAGAATAATGATAATTGATATTAAAATGTTCGCATCAGTCTTGTGTATTCGTTTGATACCTGATAATCTCTCTCTCTCTCTCTCTCTCTCTCTCTCTCTCTCTCTTAAACACACACATAAGCGCGCGAGCGCGATGGCAACTACACTCCACCTTCTTTCCCTAATAGAGAACAAACGGTAGCACCATTTTCCTAAACCCATCCTTAGTATCATCTCTCGCAATTTCACCATGAAAACTTATCTCCAAGTAGGGATAATTAGCTCCTTAATCTTTTGGACTTCTCTTTAGCGGGAAAATATAGTCACGTTTAATATTACACGAACTTCATGTACAATTCTGTGATGAAACACACTGACAAGACAACTGAGTTGAAATAGTTCTGCTTGCAGTATTTGTAACGAAAGCAAATCAAATTCGAAAAGATAGAATAGTTAAAAATTTATTATGGCGCAGAAAAAATTCAATTTGCACAAATCATTCGGTGAAAATGCAGGAAATCTCTAATAATACAATGCTATGCAGTGGAAGCGCAAAAGGTGGATGCGTTGAGAGAATATGGAGTCCATTTTTCTTTCGGAAAAATTATAAACTTTGACCCGCATATTGCTATTAATATCTTCTAGACTTGATTTAGTAATCCATGCTGTGTTTCCTCTTTGCACAGTGTAATTGTACAGTGATATTGGATTTGCTTTTATGAAATCATATTCATGTACAATTCCTTTGATTTTTATTTGATTTTGTTTTAATTAGAGCTAACAACCTAAGCGATAAATGCTTTTCCATTTTTTTTTTTTTTTTTTTTTTTTGTAGGTTTAACTGTCCAAGACTGATTTACTTATTTGTCCAGATAAAGAACTTATCCAGAGACCTTTAACAAAAAATAAGAAGCTTAATTCAGATGTTACGCTGAAAGACCCGAACGAGCTCATTCTTCAGGAGCATTATTTAAGAGACAATGGAAATCTCCAAGAAACAGAAATTATCTGTCATGGAAGCAGCTTTTCTGAGCGATAGATAGGACGGACCTCAAAAGTATAGTCTCCACAAACCAGTTAAATCTTATCAAAGAAATATTAAGAATGAACTCATTTAGGTATGTTCCAGATTCCAGTTATCATGATCTGTAATGCAAATTAGTTTGTATTTAGTTAAACAATAATACTAATTCATGTCGCTATTATATGAAATGGAAGGTTTCGAAGAGGAAGAAAATATATAATCTGGAAAACTGGTAGGAGGCCACTGTCAAGATAATTACTTTCTTTCACGGTGGGTTAAGCAAGTTAGGAAAATGCATGTTGGATTTTCAAATAATTCATATTTAGTATGCCGCTTTTCAGTATTTTATCTTGAGTTATATTGGGGTTTCTTTTCTCGTCAAACTAAACTGTTTTACCACTTAGCTATGAGGAGATGTTATTATTTTAATCTTGACATGTTCCAACCCGGACATCTTAAGGTGCGGCATTGCATCAATAAATGAAAAGAATTTCAAATTACATCTGTGAACTCCGGGATATCATATTACTATTTTTGTTGGGCTTTTTGATACAAAATAATTTCATATTTTCTCATTAGATACGTTTCAAGGAACAGACCAGGAAATGATAATCATAATAATCATTAAAAGAGGAATTATTGCATGAAAAGGTATATCATCCATGTTCAATTCTAATTCATGGAAAGAGAGAGAGAGAGAGAGAGAGAGAGAGAGAGAGAGAGAGAGAGAGAGAGAGAGAGAGATCACGGACCACTGTCGAAGACAATTTTCATGTGTCTGGAATTGAAATCGTTTCCTTTAATATAACTTCGTCGCGCCATTTCCTAAACTGGCTTGGGTTTCTTGATTTTTTTTTTTTTTTTTTTTTTTGCTTCTTTTCTTACATTGAAAATTAAAAAATGTTCGTTGGAAATAATCGAATCTTCTGCAAAGTTATCGCCATTTTAATGGCTATTATTTCGTTGGAATATATTTCAGTTTATTGATGGCTTCTTAAGGAACAATAGCATATGGCCCATGTATGCCAAGACAACCGGAGGTTCCCCTTATCAGCAATTAGGTGTAAGATACCACCAATGGCTTTGCTGGAAGTTGTGGGAATTCCACTTGGATGAAGCTTACAGAGTATCGTGAATAACGGCGTGTCAAAACATAAGAGCTGGATTATGACTGATAATAAGATATTCCTAGAGGAAATGATATTCCATCTTGATACTTTGCATGAGTCTAAGACGTTCTCTTAGGATGTCCTGGATCAGAGACTCGTTATATTCTATACGTAATGTCCTTAGAGTAACTGGAAACATGAGGTAAGTAAAACAAATAAGGAAAAAAATATGTAAACCTTTTTTACGATGGTTTCAACAAATAATCAATTCGAATGATTCCCAATAATAAATATTATGTCTTAATGCGGATGATAGAATTAATACTACGCGTCAGTCTCCTTATTGAGCTCTAGTCCTTATTTGAGAGTTAATTACAGAGAATAAGTGTTTCAATACCGTTGCTATCCGTAATAACAATTATTTTGTTTTCAAAATTAAACCCATTCCAAAGAACCTGAAGCAGAGTGCATAGAAAGTTGTTAAGAATGGCTTCTTGTTGAATTATTTCTAGCCATTTCAGCGATGCGGATGGCACAAAATTCTACATTTTTTTTTTTTTTTTTTTTTTTTTTGCCATATATGAAAAAAATAAGGTTTCAAAGAAAATCAGGAAGAAACAGATTCTGATGCAAATGAGATTTGGCAAAATAGTGATCTACTACATTCCCATTCCATTTTACATCTTTGGTCCTGTAATTGTTATTTTCGCCCTTTATCATTATTCGCATAACATATAAGGAGAAAGATTAATTCCTTAGATCGACCATTCCCCTTTTAGAGAGAAACTACCGCATTTAGGGTATAATTGCCTTGGAGAAAACATCAATCGAAATGTGATAAACACTTCTGGAAAAGGAGCTTCATTAGTTAATTAATGCAATGGAGGCCCATTCATGGAAGGAATGCCAGATGAGGATATGGTTCGATTTAAGTGTATAATTGTGTATAACCAAACTCGTTTCCGGATTTTTAGTTTTAGCTTTGAGAATCATGAACTGTGATTTTTGTTCATTCCAACTTCTCATATTTTGGTGTGATAATCAGGACTAAATTATAATTTATTTCTTGCTTATCACTTAATAGCTAGGAGGCCCCAGTGGTTCCTTACTTTCTTTTTCTTAGCTATAGAAATTTAAAATTACCTACTTACCAACCTGAACAGTCAGGCAAATTTTCTATCACCAGAACTGAGCTGTCCAGGTAATAGGTCATTAAGTTTAAGGTATAGGACAATGCTTTTATTCAAAAGAATAAATAAAAGCCAAACATTCTTAATCCTCCATCGAGTAAAGTTTATTACTTAATTAGTTATAACATACCCGAAAAGAGAATTTCACTATATAATAAAAATATATTTCTGAATCTAAAAAAAAGTAATGTTATTTGTTTTTGTTTTTTTTCTTTCGCACCTCATTTCCTACTTTTGAAGGACCGTTTTCGAGTGTTATTTAGGCATGAAATATTAGCGAGGATCTCCGAGTTCTCGGGTTCTGTTCAGGGTTGGACTTCACCATATCATGGAGATGGTAGACTACGCTTGTAAAAGAGACGTGGCTATATAGCCTTCTTTTATGCAGCAGTAGAGTGAAATTAACCTCAATAGTATGTCGATGAACCATTTCATCCTTCCTCAGTAGTTAATAACAATACGTTTTAGACCAGGAGGAAAGTATAATCATGGATTGGGGCAAGACTGATTAGAACAATGAGATACACAGTACAGGTAAGCATGTATAAACGACATTATAAGATTAACAAAAGGTCCATGTCGCTTTAAAAAAACTCCCATGGGCTAGATTATAGATTTATAAGGAGCCACCCACACGTAGTCACATGTAATTTAGTCAGAAAACAATACTTTTTGTTTTAGGAACAAAGAAGCATATACAAACGGACAGTACAGAATCAGCAAAATCCCGGAGGCAAGATTAAGGATTTAGGAGCGGCCAAACACACTCGTCAAAGGCAAGTTAATTCGAAAAACAATCCACTTTGTATTAGCAACCACATAAATTTACAAAAGTGTTCAGACAATGAGTGAAAAACGAACATAAGATATATAAATAGTGGACATGAACAAAAAAAATAAAAACGTGGGATTAATTAATTAATATTTATTTCACATATTCCAAGGTCCT
Organism: Macrobrachium nipponense; assembly: GCF_015104395.2. Classification (NCBI taxonomy): domain Eukaryota; kingdom Metazoa; phylum Arthropoda; class Malacostraca; order Decapoda; family Palaemonidae; genus Macrobrachium; species Macrobrachium nipponense. Next base: position 15,557,026 of record NC_087220.1, on the reverse strand, counting down.
TCATAAACATTTTACAAGTATATGGATCCAAATGGTGCTATCCCAGACAAAGATTTAGGTTTTTTTATTAGTGAATTGTATAATTGCTTATTCCAGTAAATTTCTTGAACCAATCATTAGATCTAGCAATTACAGAACTATCGTCCCAATTTATACAATGAGATTTCTCGCTTAGATGGATAAATAGTGCATTTGAAGTTTGGGCTGTCCTAACTGAATGCATTTGCTGCTTTATTCATACATCTAAATCTTTCCTGGATTGACTGACATAAAAAGACGGGCAATCCTTACAAGGGATTTTGTAAATAATGCTGTTATTTGTTACCGGGCTTTTCTTAATTAGCATACCTTTAATGGTATAGCTATAAGAGACTACAACATTAACATTAGAAGACTTAAATATTGATTTTATGGTTTAAATTTACGAAAGTAAGGCAAGCTAAGTACGTTTTTAGGGCTTTCTTTTTCATTATTAACAACACTATAAAACTTTTTGTGAGATTTTTGATAACATAAATCAATTATATGGGGTGGGTAACATAGATCATTTCCAATCTTTTTTTATGTATTGTATTTCTTAGTCGAGATATTGTGGACTCGCAATCCACAAAACTCGTAAGAACATGGAAGAACAAATCTAAACTTTGAAATTAAGATGGTGGTTATTTATACATGGCACCTCCCAACCCACCCTTTCTCGGCCCCCATTCCCATCAGGGCTGAACTCAAACTTGAAGGGCATGAGTGTGATTATTAATCTCAACAACCACAAAACTATGGATTAGACGCAAATATCTGTCATTTCCCAGTTATTTTTACATGTCATAACTTCTAACACCCTTTTCACATGGCCACTCCCTACCCCCCTTTCCAACAGACCTGAACTTGAACTTGAAGGGCATCGGGAGTGTCACTATTCATCTCGGCAACCTAGAAAACTATAGGTTTGACACTAATATCTGCAATTATTTTTTATTTTTACATATCACCCAATTCCGACACCCTTCTCAGCCCCCTTTTCCTTTTGTGGCTGAGATTGGACTTATAGGGCATCAAAAGTGTCAATATTCTTCTCAGTGACTTCGGAAACTATCTGTTGTTTTAAGTTATTTATACATGTAACCCATTCCCATCCCCTACTCACCCACCTCCCTATCGGGAACTGAACATGGACTATAAGGGCATCAGCAGTATCACTATTAATCCCTGCAACCACAAAAACTATGGATTAGAAGACTTATATATGTTGCTTTTGATTATTTTAACATTTCACCACCTTCCTACACTCTTCCATTTGGTGCCAGTGATCCCTTACCCCCACAGTATTCATTCCCAGGTGATAAGTCATAATGTATACCAAGTTTGGTTGAAATTGCTTAATGTGTTTCAAGTGACTGTGGCACATTGTATACTCAATATATATATATATATATATATAATATATATATATATTATATAATATATATATATATATATATTATATATATATATACATATACATATATAACGTATACATATATTCTCATCCACCACATCAAAGGCAGGAATTCACAAGCAGAAAACACACTATCCATTTATTTCAAGCTTTCGTGATTCATAATCACATCATCAGGGATATCTACAACAATTAAATACAATATATCAATACACAAGACTTTAATTTAAAAAGCGGACGAAGGAAACTGATAAAAACAACATAAAAAAATTTAAATTGTTAAGAACAGAAAACACACGCAAAGACGCACTTGGAAGCAAAATAATAAAAAACTAGAACACATACTTAAATACAGACGCACTTAAAAAAAATGAAAGGAAGAAAATAAAGGTCAACCTACCATTACAGAGGATAAGGACGCACTAAGAATAAAACATACACATTTTTTTCTGAATTAGGCAGAGAGTTAAGACAAATACAAGGGAACAGCGGTTGTTTGACAGTTCAGAGAAGGAACTCGTTGTTTAATATTTAAGGTTTCAAGAATAAGCAGTTCTTGTGGGTTGTTTGCATAAGCAATGATCTTAACATCTTCATAGCTGATTTCCGTTTTGCATTTAATGGTATGGCTACGTATATTAGAGGATTCTGGATTAGTCAATCGACATCCGGTTCCATAACTTATTCCTCTGTGGGAAACAAGCCTCACCATGGGAAGCCGCCTGGTGGAGCCAATATATTTTCCATAAATATTAAAGAACGAGATTTCCTCAGGATATAATCTGTATAATTGTTATATTTTACTTGATTATGTAACGTAACCCGCAGTGCCTAGATAAATTATTGACATGGGCGCCCCTATGTAGGGGCAAGGGGGTACACTGGCCTCTCCACCCCCTTAAAATCCTGGAAAAGAAATTCCACATTCTTTTGATTCTGCTTGTTACTATGTACACAGTGGAAAGGCCCTTCAGTACACTTCGGCGAGTGAAAACATGGCTGAGATATTCTGTCAGATGAATGACCCACCAGGTTATGTATGCTCTGTGTATTTCGTGATATCGTGATAAAATCCATTTGAACAAAACGGATTTCAACTACCTTTTGGATACAATCAATTTGAAATTTGGCAACGGCCTGTTCACCTCAGCAGTATGTGTGTGTGTGTGTGTGCGTGCTCTAGTGTTTAATTATTATCCTTCAAATCGTTTTACAACTTTTTCCTTTCTTATATTTTCTTATATTGAAATTGTCCTTTTACGACTAGATCAAGCTACAGAGAAATGATATTGCATAATCACATTACAGTTGAAATTTCATTTATTGACAAATCACCTAATAATAATGGAATAAAATGCTGAATAGTAACTGTTTGGTGTTAACATTACTTTTATAATAACAAATAGCACACATGCTGTTAGATCATAGTTACAGTTAAAAAAAACATTATACAAGCAGACTACATATTCGAGAATTCTGCCCAAAATCTCACGAAATAAATCTACGTGTTCACCCATAGTGCGAGAATCTGGTACCTGAGAGAGAGAGAGAGAGAGAGAGAGAGAGAGAGAAGAGAGAGAAATTAAAATGGACTTTTGTTCCCCAAAGAGAGAATGGGAGTATGACAGCCACAATGGAAAATCCTGCACACCTGAGAGTAGCTGCTTATCTTCATTCTATTTCCTAATGAGAAATAAATTTGAAAAATACCCTTATTTCAGTCTTCCTGATGCTAATTCTTCTGTTCAGAGATACTTTATTCTCTCTCTCTCTCTCTCTCTCTGTCTCACACACATACTATCATTAATATTTTACGTATATATATATATATATATATATATATATATATATATATATATATATATATATATATATATATATATATATGTATATATATATATATATATATATATATATATATATATATATAATCTTCATTGATTATTACATTTATTTTTTCATCTGGTACTTCCTATAGGTTTGAAATATATTAAATTTGATCCAACTGTGGAAGGAGTTGACATTCTTGGTCCATAAATCACCCTTTCTGGTACATGTGAAGCATTTTTTGACCATATGAATTTGGCTTCATAGAAGCAATTCCTTACTATGTATATAGCGAAATTTGTGTTATCGTCTGTTAATTCAACCTTTAATTCTAGATGACTCGAAAATCTTACTCTCAACAGCTCTCCTCCACATCGATCTAATTCTTCTTTTAGTTGTCCTTTTCTTCGATTGCTCGTCGGCATCCTTTATCAGTCATGTACCTTCTTCGACATTCTACTATGAAAAACAACATAGAATTGTTTCGTGTACCCTTCAAGGTAGGTAAGAAATCGCGTGTATCTGGATTATTTGGGCCAATTCCAGTGGGGCGACGTTTTTAGCAAAATTATGTCAAATGCTTAGGTTTCTGCTTCTAAGATTTAGAGTAAGTATTGAGTCTTCATCAAGAAAAAAATTGATATCGAGTGTTAACTTTTCAAGTGAGTAATGAATCTTATTTTCATACTCAGTGTATGTTACTTAAAGATATTTTTAATGCAGTGGTACTTAAGCTTGGTGTCCTTATTTAGCCAAAGTCCAACGATAACAAAAAAGATAAAGAGACAGTCTCTGATGAAAATGTCAGTACTAGAGAACTTAGAAAAGCAATGTTCCTCAACTTTTACCATAAAATAACTCTATTTATTTCATGGGTATGCATACTGTATTCAAGATGAAGGTTAGACGGCTCTTGCCTGACCCAAACATCGTAACAGATTTGTGTTGATTTGTAAAACTTGTCAACATAAATAACATGACAATGTTGACAGTGGCTTTGGAAGAATTTATACGAAAATGATGAGATCTTTCAATATATTAGTTAACTGTCATATCATTATCATTACTTAACTCCTGGCCCTGGGGCGGATCTGCTGAGCAGAAAACACCTTTCTCACCTACTATGCCAGAAGCCTTTATTAAAGTCGCAGGGATACAAGAAGGAACAACCGTTTTACCAATCGTTTATGCCACGTTTTCTGTTAATGTTGCACATAGCATCGTCTAGCATTAAAATAAAAGCCACATCAAAATATTGGAACATGTAAATAAAAAGAATGGAGGATGCCAATAGATTATATAATATATAATATATATTTATATATATATATTATATATATATATATATATATATATATATATATGTGTATATATTTATATATATATATATATAATATATATATATATATATATATATATATATATTATAGATATATACTATATATATATATATAATAATATATATATATATATATACTAACTACTATATATATACTATATATATATATAGTATATATATATATAATTTATATTATATATAATATCTATATATATATAATATATATATAATTCATATATATATATATATATATATATATATATATATATATATATATATATATATCCATATATATATATGAGCAAGCTCTGGATATGATTTTCGTTTCCTTGTACATTCTCTTTACCTGTGTGTATGATTAGACTACTTTACATCAAAGCAAGTGGTGGAAATTATTATCAATATTGATAAACCAACGAGTATAAAAGTAATATGAATCAGGAACGTTAAACTAAAAGTCATTCGAAGAACGAGAAAAACGCATTACAACCTCAAATTCATTATTAACTATATATAAATAATGTCCTACGTTTCGTACAGCCATTTCAATAATATCTGGCATGAAATGTATTTCCATTAAATAATTTACAATTTCAAAAACTGAACTCTGCTAATATTTATATAACCTCGTCAATAAACCAAGGGTCTGAAAGATTCAAATGATCTGACGTCCGAAATATCGGTTCGCAAAAAGCGCCTGGAAGAGTTACTATCTATTTTCGCCCTTCGGGAATACCAGCCTAGATGCTGATCACAAATCTCGCGAGAATAGTGGAAATTATTCGGTGTTTCACATTTAGAAAGAGCCAAAGTAAAGCGCGTCACATTTTGCAATAATGGGTTTTTCCGATTTCATTGATTGTAACGGCGAGAGAGACAGACAGAGATACCTCATTATCCTAACATTGCCGAATAGATATATTCTGTCTGCCTCTCTTCGTCTATTTGTCGTTGTTGTTTATTATTATTATTATTATTATTATTATTATTATTATTATTATTATTATTAACCAAACAAAAACTTCTTTCAGTTTTCTTCTGAAAACTGAAAAAGAAACCCACAAAATCACTGTGTAACTCGTTTACTTCTAAGTATTTACATTTAATTTTACTCCACACTCGATTACTTTCAGGCCTTATCTGTGGCCCATTTTCAAGAGGTGTTTGGGTTGTCCGCCTGGGTCAAGGCCCAGCAGTCTTCTGGAACTTCTCGTTGAGCTGTCATTTATGTGATGGCTGTTCTGGTTTCCTTGAGAGTTGCCAATCCCCTCTTGTCGCTCTGATATCCTGAGCTGATGGTCAATGGGATTAACCCTTGTGCTAAGGGAGTGGTCACAAGGGTTAATCCCATTGACCATCAGCTCAGGATATCAGAGCAACAAGAGGGGAATAGCAACTCTCAAGGAAACCAGAACAGCCATCACATAAATGACAGCTCAACGAGAAAAAGTTCCAGAAGACTGCTGGGTCATGACCCAGGCTGACAACCCAAACATCTCTTGAAAATGGGCCACAGATAGGGTCTGAAAGTACTCGAGTGTGGAGTAAAATTAAATGTTAATACTTAGAAGTAAACGAGTTACACAGTGATTTTGTGTTTTTTTTTCAATTATTATTGTTATTAAGTAGAATTTTGCTAAGGTCTGTAGCACTAAAATTAATTGTTGTTTCTAGAGCATTCAATTTATATGAGTCCTCTATTCTTCTTAATATCTTCTTTTCATCAGCGTGTACCTGGTGTATAAGGTTTCCAAAGGACATGAACAGTTTTCTTGTTATTTCAGTTGCCAGAAAGAGACAGGGATAATAAGAGAGGAACTGAAAGAGGACAAACTAAATTCTTTTATTTTAGATAAAACATAATTTAAATAATTAAAAACAGTGTGTTTAGAATCTAGAAATTTTGGAATCTGTATACATAATCTTTCTAGTTTCCTAGAATTAATATTTCGTAATGTGCAGAATAACAGCCTACAGTAGTTTTGGAATGTATCTCTTTTACCCAGAGGAAATTGACAAGTGATACAGTATTTTCAATAACATTGTACAGAGAACTTAATCTATCCTTATGTTTAACTATGAATTTTTCTTTGTGTTTGATCTCGATAACCAATAGTTGCCAAGAAGCATCATAGTAGAACTGGTAGTGGTACAGTGAACTAAGGTCAACTTTAAACTTGACGAAGTTAGGAAGAATTTCGTTAAGTCTACAATATTGTAGGAAATTCAGGTCCTTTGTAAATTCATGTTGTTACTAATAAAAATTTTATTGTTTTTCGAATTAATTTGCCTTTGACCAGTGTGTTTGGCCGCTCTTAAATCCTTAATCTACCCTTCGGTATTTTGCTAATTTTGCACTGGCCGTTTGTATATGCCTCTTTGTCCCTAAAACCAAATGTATTGTTTTCTGACTAACTTACCTGTGACCACATGTGGGTGGCTGCTTTTGAATATTTAATGTAGCCCACGGGCGTCTTTCTGTTTCTTTTAGTGACCTTGACCTTTTATTAATCCTGTAATGTCCGTTTAAATATGCTTACCTGTACTGTGTTTCTCATAGCTCTGATTAGTCTTGTCTTAAGTGAAAGATAGTTAAGACCGAAGGATCTCGGGCAGTTGTTGTTTCTCATTTTCCTCCATAGCATTACCGTATAAATACACACACACACACGCACACACACACACACATGTATATATATATATTTATACGATCACAAGTAACACGTGAAGATTGTACATCAAGAGCCAGCAGGAAAAATGAAAAACAGCAGTACCTAGCGCTTTCGTGTATTCTTGACACACCTCATCAGGGTACAATATATAAAAGAATGAAAAATAGCTTCGAAATATCAAAGGTAAACATAAAAACAAAAAAGTAAAATACAGAACAATCAAACAGCCTATATATATAGATATATATATATATATATATATATATATATATATATATATATATATATATATATATATATATCTATATATATATATATATATATATATATATATATATATATATATATATATATATATATATATATATATGTAGTATATAGATATATATATATATATATATATATATATATATATATATATATATATATATATATATATATATATTATATATATATATATATATATATATATATATATATTATATATATATATATATATATAGAATATATAAATATATATATATATATAACACACACACACACAAATATATATATATATGTATGTAGTATATACTATATATATATATATATACTATATATATATATATATATATATATATATATATATATATATATATATATATATATATACATTCATTTTCTTAACAGGCCAGGCATTGGCGCAGACAAAATACAAGTAACGGGCACTGCCATATATGGACTTAAACTTGACCGAGGAATAAAACCCCTGCACAGGAACACTTCCTCTTCACTACCAGTAACATTTAACTGTACAAACGACTCACCGGGAATGTGTCAAATTCCATTGCACATACTAAGACATTCATCTCTTATTTTGACGTACCATTCATTTCCTGGAATTTAAAGAGCTTCAGTTTTAATATTCTCCAGGACTTCTTGTTGAGATGTACATTCTTCACTAGCCTTTTTCTTTTTGCGAGTATTTTCTTGCAAATGACTTTGCCATTCAAAGAGTACTTAATTTTATGCCTGCATCGTATTATCGAATAACACATTTAAGATTGGAAGTAGTCAAAACAGAAATAAAGAAAGACAAAATGGAAAGAAGACACGAAAAGCCTTTTCAAGGACATAAGTTTAGATTGGAGCCGATAGCTTGAACAATGCCAGAAGAAATGCGCGAGGAAAGTGGGCGAAGGAAGTTCAAACAGCCGAGTTAAAACTTGGTGAAATTGAGCAGCGGCAAACAAAGAGATCCGAAGCCCTGGAAAAGGAAGCAGAATAGATCTTAGGATGAAAACACCCAACCTTGAGGCATCAAAAGCTGATGTAGTACTAGTAATAGCATTACCAGTAGTAACTATAATATTGACAACAACTAAAATGACATTCTTAGTGATTTACATGAAATGGTGTTGATAATAGTCACTAATTATTCAATTTTTTCTTAATGAGATCCAAACCTTTCTGAACTCCCAACAGACGAGTAATTTTAGTTGATGATCTGACTCATTCGTTCTTGAGGCACCAGGCAGCTACTTGATTCCGCGTACACGGTACCATTATTTGACATGGTAGCTCATCTCTTCTGGTACCATCTGTACAGAATCTTACTCTTTCCAATAGAACACCAGTTACCCAGTCGTCTGGTCTTTACTGGCACCACCAGTCACCTAGCCATGTCTTCTTGACTAGTGCCACCTGTCACCAAGTTGTCTGGTCTTGTTTATTACTCCCAGTGAATTATCCAACTCCTCCTCTTGACTGTTTCTGCCAGTCATCACCTGACAGATCCACCACAGTGTCAAATTTGATCGCAGATACATGGGCTACCTGTCTCCTTCCTTTCCCTGCCGGTCCAGCATCCAGGTTGACCATTCTAATGTACGAAAAACAAGACCCCCTTATCTGAGTAAATAACTGCCTATCGAGAATACCGTAGGTCACAATTATATAAAACAATATAATTTTTACTGACTGAAACTGCTGACATATCATAGGACTGAAAATAGAATTTCAATTCTGTAAAAGATGATATTGTCAACAAAGATGGACAATAATAATTGGATTGTATTCTACAATCAGTTTATTTCCCACTAGCTATTAAGATTTTTCAAAGGCTTTTCTAATCATAAAAGTATTTGCCATAGACACAGATTTGGAAATTATATGCAACAAAAATGAAAAAGATTAAATGTTTACTGAACAGATATATTGCAAGACTTTTCGGAATTGCGAGAAAAAAAATATTCCGGGATATTACTACAACCTGCTACTGAATACATATGTGCTTGTATAATGTCCTCTAGCGAAATATTCTAAAGATGAGAGCACTGAATAAAGTGGAAAATATGCTCAAAGCACTTTCTGAGATTTTAAGATGAGATAGGAAATATTTTTACCAATATATTCCGTAGGATATTTACTTTCTCATATGCATCAGGCACTCTTGATTATATATATATATATATATATATATATATATATATATATATATATATATATATATATATATATATATATATATATATATAATAACTTGATCACGAAGTATATAAAACGTGATGCTATGTATAAATAAAGGTATTTTTTTGCCACGAAGGAAAAAAATGAAAAAATGAGTTAGCCGAGTACTTTCGGTCCTATTCGGACCCTTTACTTATGCCTCAGTAAAGGGTCCGAATAGGACCGAAAAAGTACTCGGCTAACTCATTTTTTCATTTTTTTCCTTCGTGGCAAAAATACCTTTATTTATATATATATATATATATATATATATATATATATATATATATATATATATATATATATATATATATATATATATATATATATATATTTACTAATATTCATATATATATATATATATATATATATATATATATATATATATATATACATGTGTGTGTGTGTGTGTGTTCTTATCTCCATTTTTATTTTATCAATGGACGCTCATGCTAATGAAAAAACAGATAAGTAATTTATGTCATAATTTTGTTCATCATAAAATCTTTTTCTTTTGATAGAAAAAGTGCAATGATTAAATGAATTACAGAATAAAAGCGATTAGAAAATACATTATGTTGGAAACTTTAGAATATATTTCCCAGAAGAGGATTTTCGAGTATTTCTTCGACTCCAAGAATTCTGACATTCTGAAAGCGACCTGAATGTCCCAGCGCGCACCTTTTGTCGACAGAAGTCATTCCAATTATTCGGTAAATTTGGAGTTTAATCAGATGGAAATTAGAAATATCCTTCCCCCGGAGCAGTCAGCTTTTTTCCCCAGCAAATTCCAACGACTTTAGATATGGCAATTTCTTAAGCGAATGGCAACAAAAGAAAGAGAAATGAAGAGTGACAAAAAATAGATATATTTTTGAGTAACGATCTTTCCGAATTATAAAGTGGACTTAACATTGGATAATTGAAAAGAGCACAGAAAAGTTTCAGGCCAGTATTTGAATGTTATTATCTCCAATAAGAGTTTTTTTTTAAGTGTAATTTTCCTCAAGTGATCTACAGAGAATTAAGTCAATTTTTATTATTAGCAACAGATGGCGATGACACAGAATAGCTTCAATAAAGACTTAAATTACAGGAACCACCTTTCATGCACCCTCGTGCACCTGTTAGGTGTGAATAAGATTTCCGTCAGTTTGTATGTTTGCTTGTACTGTCCCCCTACTACATGCATTGTAAATTTCTACCATTATGACTCACCCACCATTGATTTTTCTCTTAGTAAAGTGTGAATATAAACCACGTGTTAGCGTAATGTATACACACACACACACACACACACACACACACACACACACACACACACACACACATATATATATATATATATATATATATATTATATATATATATATATATATATACATACATATATTTATATATTACAATACCTATTTATAGCCTTGTCTAAAAAGAAAACTTGTTCACTTGAGTCCTTAAGAAAAACCTGCAACCTGCAGCTCTGCTATCTTTCCAAGGTTATTATATTAAGGCTAATCTAAACTTAAAAATATCCAAAAATAGAACGTTATTTCCCCCCAAAAATAACACGATAATAACAAAGGACAATGAATTGAAAAATCCAAGACACGAAGTGCAATTACACCAACCAAAAGAAATAATCTCAAATGAATGTCACACACTATCTCCCAAAGAGACATATTAATATACATAATTATCTCTATTTTCCCCACTAATTGATATGTAAAAGTGAGTAAAAATAATTCCCATATGTTGCAACATTGAATCCATCTGAGGGAAAAGAGATCATAATCATCAAAAATCTAATAAAATAGATGAGCATGAGAACAATGCGAATAAAATAAAAGTATTCTTGTACACACGAAAAAAAAAACTTTAAGAAGTTCAAAAGTCTTCCTCCAAAAAAAAGTTTTCAATCAGTGTTCAGGGCAATGTTCAATGTTCAATAAAACGTCTCTTCACTCTAACAATGACTAGTCTTTACCTTTGCGTGGATCTCCGTACACGTTCCCTCCGGCTCGAGTCAATAATTGCCATTTCTGCTTGTCTGCTAATAACCGGCTTTCGATTCGCTATCGGAATATATTTCATTTTGCACGCGCCCTGATGAGTATACAAACTCACGCACGCGAGTGTTCCCACAGTTCCATTTGCATTCTTTTATGACTAACGATCAGGTGGCAATTGCACTGCTTGAGTCATGTAGCCACTCGCTAGGGCAACTTGCACACGCGTGCTCTCATCTCCTCGGTTTGATCTGTTTCACCTTCATCGGCATCTTCCGACCATTCCTCCTGCTTGTGTGTTTGTGACATACAGATTGCAATAACACGTGATTTATATTCTGTGCGAGAATGGCTGCTTTCGACTTTGGACCGAAGCCATATTTAGAAAAATGGGACATAATGCAGTAGAGGGACAGTACACACGAGCATACAAACCACTGGAAATCGAATTCACACCAGACAGGTCCTTCATTTGCAAAAATTCTTATCTTTTTGGGTGGCCACCTACCCTTTTCCCCTCCTATGCCAACCACCAATCTTAAAACTATACATGGTACATATTAATGGATCGATATTATATATATGCCTTGGCTGAAACTAGACTCAAGTTTACTCTTTTTCGAGGCAGTATTAGGATAACCTATCTTTTTCGTTCCACCCCAATTGATAGTATTATTGTTTTCTCTACCATACAAAAATTCCATTGTTCATCTCAGGATGTCTCATGCATTTTTCTTCCGTTCTGTTCCCTTTTCAATATTTTGTAGTTTGATCAATAAGAAATTTGTCACAAGACTTGCATGGAATTTGATTTTCACTTCCATTATTACCCTCGGGAGAGTTTTTTTTTTTTAAATAAAGCATTCTTAAGCAGAATTAAGGATGCTTTTGAGTGTTGTAAGTTTCTTTGGCAGTTTTTAGTAAACTGTCTCAAACGGAATCAGGTTCTTTCAATTTCTTGTCTGTATTCCCAATTAGGCTACTTACAAGTTGAGCTTGATAAAAACATGGTTGTGAAAACAAATTCCTTGAATTTATTGCTTTCACCAGAACGAAAATGTACGTAGGCAGAAATATTATAGGTATTCTGATACACTGCATTTTAACCTTTTACTGTTTCTATGTATTAGTCCATTCCTCAAGGGTAAGCTACCATGATTTTTCATTTCAATGGTGAATTCTATTGGTGGTGCTAATTCATTATATTTACCAGGGAGTTATTTACATTCTTGTTCCTTGACCACATGCATTTTATATGATCTGCATACCTGATCAATACTATTTAGCGTGGAATAATATTGTTTAAAGTTTGCTTAAAAAAAAAAAAGAATTTTGTATAAATCACTTCACAGTGACATAAAGGGTGGCCCATTGTCTTATTTAAAATTTAATTGTGAAAACGGATACCTTTTCGGGTAATGGTAATGACTAAAAAGGAGTAAATATAAATCTTATACAGAGCGTAAGTGTGATAGTAAATGCAACATATAAATTAAGTAACTATTGAAAGGAAACAAAATCTTAGAAACATAAAAACATACATTTTCGCGCTTTGACGGTTATTAGTTCTTAACCAGATTGTTCGTCCCATTTCTGATACTTGTATAGAGAGCAATGTTGGGTTGATAAATAAATTTCATGCTGGTAAAGGTTAAAATAATCCAGGGTTGTGAGCGGTTTGGCCTGTGCAACAAAAGTACCTATTGGCGATCTGTTGGAATTTTGGTCTGATACATCAGAGAGTAGACATTTTGAGATACCATTTTCCAGAACACTAACAGAATTGATTAAAATATATATAAAGGAATGTAATTTGGATTAAGATGGGAAAGATTCTTCTCAAAATTCTAATTTACTTCCTTCAAAAGTCAAATCAGTCAGAAAAATCTTAAACTTAAAAAGAGTTATTGGAGGAAATACAGTCACTACTGCTGATATACTCACTGCATACATTAGTAAAAATTTTTTTTATTATTATTGTTAATGCACTCAGCTATTCAGGGTAAGTGTCAGGAATGAGCAATGAACTGTCTCATTAATGACAGAGGATTGATGTGCCTCATCAATCACGTCTCGTCGTTCATTGTAACTGATGGCTAAACCTTGATCTTAAAATAACTTAATAGACGCTTTTATGTTTCAAGAGACCATAAAACAATTGCATTTTGGCGTTCGAAATTTAGATATTTTAAGTCATTAATGCTAACTAAATATATGTTCAATATTCATGAGATAGTTATTTGATTTAGAGATTATTTTGATTTTGTTTTTGAGAAAAATAAAAAATTTAAGCTCAATATACTTTCTGTTCTAAAAGTAACTGTTCTTTATACATAAAAGAAGACAAACATTCTTATTCAACCACGCAAATGTAATGGGATTGTACGTCAATGGGATGTTAATGAAAATTTTGTGGAACTATTGTTAATCAGGTTCACGAATGATCAGTTATTTATTTATGTTGTTACTCTAAGGATTATTGAGATTTACTTTGTAGGGCAAGGTTATTAGTTATTGCTATTGTTCTCTGTTGATGCCAAAAAGGAAAAAAAAATACATTAATAATGTCAACCTTCGAAGTTTTGGTTTCTAATTAATACCATAAACACATTTTACATGATAAGTCATGTAATGTAAGAGTGACTGCATTTCAGAAACAGAATAAAAAATATCGCCTAAGATTCAAAAATGTTTATCTAAACCGGCTTCAAGAACGAGACCCTCCACCGGAACTCTCCCAGAATGGTTTTATTTATTCCTAAAATAAAAGAGCCACCAACTGAAGATCTATTTCACGCCTCTTAAAATCTCCGTCCTCCCCAGAATTACGAAAACTTCTGCCGAGACGAATTTTCAGAAGGCTGCAGCAGGGAGGAAGATCGCTCTCCATTTCTTGGAATCTCTCAACCATCACTCCATTGACTTTTTAATGATGACTTGGAGCGTCTCGTCGTTAATATGATGGAGAGGAAGAGGAATGGTAAGACAAAGAAAGACGGTGCGTGCGTTTGTTTGTGTTAGATATTAATCTTATACACCTCACAACATCATCATCCAATGTTTTATCAAACGTTCTCATAAGTGGTAAAGTATTCTCTCTCTCTCTCTCTCTCTCTCTCTCTCTCTCTCTCTCTCTCTCTCTCTCTCTCTCTCTCTCTTTCTCTCTCTAGTATTCGAACCTTACGAGAGGAGATGATATGGATGCATTCCCTAATGTCCCGGATCCCCTTATTAGCCTAGTTGTTAGTCGGCAGTTGAGGGTCGCAGCTAGTGTGGAAGGAGACTTAGAGACTAACTCGAACGAAAAATGAAGCACCCAGTACGTTCGTTCATCACTAAGTCTAAATATATAACACCAAAATGGGAGGTAAACTTCCCCCTGATTATAGAAACCACAAATAAAAACTAATGGAAACAAAAATGATCAGTAAAACGAAGAAGCAATAGAAGGCGAGAGTCTTGTCCTCAGGGAGTAGCAAACGCTAAAGCAAATTCAAGTCGACTAAAAAGAACACATCTTCAAAGTGAATCGCAAATTCTGAACTCGTATTTGCACTACAAAACGCCGAGTCTCGCTCTCACAGTTTTATTGCCAACATTACTACTCGTCAACGAAGGCGTTTTTCGCCACCAATTTCCGATATTACTCGAGAAGACAAATTCCCAAAGGTGAACTTAAATATAGTTAATTTCCAGTTTATTTCTCCTTCATTATATTTACTTTCGTTTATCATTTTGGTTTTTGACAGAGACCTCATTAACTAAGTAATAATAATCTTATTTTCTTAGATTTGTATAAATTTATGGTATTTCCTTTTAAGACATTTTACATTATTACCATGGAGTGACGACCCTAAGGTATCCTGGTGTCGAAAACCATCGGTTTAATTTTAATATTTTCATTTTTTTTCAATATTTTTGCAATGACTATTGGGATCAAGCCTCCAAATCGCTCCTTTTTCATACTCATATGGAATCCATATTGGCACTGTATTTTGGACCTAAACTTAATCTGGAGTTCATTAGATATGTTTTTCGATTTTTTTTATTATTCATTCATCTGTTTTGAACCTAATTACATTTCTATGAGCATGGCATTGGCATACACATTTCTTAAGATTTCCTCGGATGTCTTTTATTCTTCGTGCCACTTGAAGCTGTACACGAATAAGGTGGTGTTGCATTAATGATAACATTATTATTATTACCTCTTGTGTTTTTACTAATAATTTTGCTTATTGAACAATTGGTACAAAAGGTAAAATGAATTTGTACACTTTCGTGTTTTTAAATTTATATCATGGCACTTACCATGAAAATACATAATTAGCTATATTTGTTTGAATTTCTTTAGAAAACCCTTCTTTATTTATTCATTTATTTATTTACCAAAAATTGAAGTCAATTCCATATAGATATTAATTTTTTCTTGAAACTTAGGGTAAAAATTTCGGCCTTGATCATTCTCTAGAAAAGTGAGTGACAGGTGATGTTCTCAATCAAGGGTTATCGCTTTTCCAGAATTATTGCTATGATAATTCTAATGTCGAAGATGATGCAGGATAAAAAGACCATTAAATCTCAGTGAATAATTTCTTAATAATAAATAAAGAGCAATTATTACACTTATATTAGAGTTAAAAGGGGAAAAACATGACTTCCTTTTTAAGTATTCCAATGTCTAAACATGAGATCAAATTTCAGTTTAATTTACGAAAAGCTTAATCTGGAATTCCTACTCCCCAAAGCAATCATTAATTATGGAAAAGTATGCTGTTGGCTGGTATTACATAATTTCAGTGAGATTCTTTTATCTGAAATTAATAGCATTATTGAACAAATGAATCTACTTTTGATCAGTATTCAATCCCTTTCTCCTTCAATCCATATCTAATGACCTTCCTTTGCACCTTTTCTATTTTTATTCGTGTGACTTCTGTCATCACTCTAAGTACAACAGACATCATAGTAATCGTGCTACATCCTCATGCGAGTCCCACTTTCATAACAAATCAGGTACTACCTTGTCTGTACACTTCTTCCTGTCATCTAAAAACTTCACATGTCACTCTATGAATTATTTTCTACATCACGCATCCTCATCTCACTCTACATTGCATCTCTTTGCATTTCAAACTAAGCTTTATGAATGTTTAATGCAAACATCAAATTGTGGAACTAATATGTAATGGCTACTCCAACTATTTTTCATGATCCTATACCCCCAGTCTCCTTGTAGATTCATATTCTCTCTCTCTCTCTCTCTCTCTCTCTCTCTCTCTCTCTCTCTCTATCTCTCTCTCTCTCTCGTTTTCCTTTTTTTAAGAGTTGGTCTTATTTTTACCCAAGTTCCCAGGTGTCCTATATCAGAAGAGAATGACATGAATGGCCCCATTCACAAATGTATCTGGAGTCTTTGGGACTCCAGTCCTTAATAGAAATCAACTAAGGACTTCCATGTAAATTCTCTGACCACCAACAATATTCTGCCATACGATTCCATGTTACATCTGGAAACATTGTGATGATAATTATACCCTTCTGAATCACGTTTTGCTTTATGTACAGGAACATTTATTACTCTCTCGCATGTTTTACTTCGTGACCTGTCTCACATCCTTACATATTATCCATACTATTGTCAGCCACTTAATAGCAAGACTCTTCAGTATCCTTTTGCATCTGTCCTGTGATCCCAACAGCTAAAGGTTATCTGTTATTGAGCTTTCTTTTTCATGATTTCCCTTAACATTCTGCAAAGAGACTTCATAAATTCTTAAACCTCATGGGGAGGGACGGACGAAAAATTATTATCAACTAAAAATTCACCTTCGGTACATATATGAAAATATATCAATTCCGAGGTATAGCGAATTAGATATTAAAGGACATTGTAGATGAATGATATATAATGAATCATGGTGATGTGATAATTATTCATAACAAGGCTACGTGGGTCAAACGTTTTGAATTGGCTAACATGTAGAGGGGGTTTCATATCGATTCTAATTACGAAAACACCAAGTTCGACGGTGATATGTAAAGTCAGAATCGATATAAACTTATAGCCTCTCTGTTGGCTGAGTGATAATGTCACTGTCTGTCCTGATTTCGTTCCCGTCCACTGGAAGGTGGTTCGATCCGATTAGGGGACAAAATTATTATCAACTAAAAATTCCCCTTCGTACACATATGAAAATATATAAATTCCAAGGTAAAGCGAATTAGATATTAAAGGACATTTGTAGCTCGAATGATATATATGAATCACGGTGATGTGATAATTATTCATAACAAGGCTAAGTGGGTCAAACGTTCGAATTGGCTAACGTGGTAGAGGGGGTTTCATATCGATTCTAATTACGAAAACACCGAGTTAGACGGTGATTTGTAGGTCAGAATCGATATAAACTGATAGCCTCTCTCTTGGCCGACTTGATAACGTCACTGTACGTTCTGATTTCGTTCCCGTCCACTGGACGGTGGTTCGATCCTATGGGGGGACGAAATTATTGTCTAAAAATTCCCTTCCCCTTCGGTACATATATGAAAATATATCAATTCAGAGGTAGAGCAAATTAGATATTAAAGGACATATATATATATATATATATATATATATATATATATATATATATATATATATATATATATATTTATAGATATAGATATATATATATCTATATACATAGATATAGATATCTATATATATATATATATATATATATATATATATATATATATATATATATATATATATATATATATATATAAGTGTATTTGTGTGGTGGTGTGTTTGTGTTCGTGCATGTCTGTGTATGCATATGATATAGAGCAGTTATGTCTCTTTGTTAGGAAGGGGCTCCTCCTCAACAAATTTAAATACTATATATATACAGTTGGTGTGCATATATAGATAGTATAGGATATGAACAGATATTATATATATATATATATATATATATATATATATATATATATATATATATATATATATATATAAGTTTTTGCCACGAAGAAATAATGAAAAGCGAGATAGCCAAGCACTTTCGGTCTAGTGCGACCCTTTACTCGGGCACAACTGATCGTACAGAGGGAAAAACATAGTCAAAGTAGGCTTAATATCCAAACTGATATTACCAAGATTAGCAATAAGATCGATTTCACTCTACAGAAACGAGGGGAGGATAAGCGAATTTTTAGGCAGCCACACCTTGGAGGATCACCGACTTGATCAACAGATGATTCATCCAGTAAACAATAGATTTTGAATAAACTAGGAGGCATATACAAACTTATTTACCATGAAATTACAAAAATGTTCCGCAAAAAAATTAAAAAAATTATTAATGAAAAGACGAAAAAAAGGGATATAAAATAATTATTTTCGAACAAGAGAGAGAGAGAGAGAGAGAGAGAGAGAGAGAGAGAGAGAGAGAGAGAGAAATAATAACTATATACATGTGGGACTAATTAATTAGTAGTTCATTTATTTTAAGGTCCTTCATAAACATTTTACAAATATACGGTCCAAATGGTACAATCCCAGACTAAGATTAGGTTGTTTTTATTAGTGATTTGTATAATTGCTGATTCAGTAAATTTCTTGAAACATAATAATTAGATCTAGCAATTACAGAGGTATCGCCCCAGTTACTATAATGAAATTTTTCACTCAGTTGGATAAAACAGTGCATTTGAAGTCTAGGCTGTTCTAAATGAATACATATGCTGCTTAATACGTACACATAATTTACTAAGCTGGTTAACTTGCTCGTTCCCAATCACCCAAGGCACTCAGCAAAAGTTTACTTCTTCACATCTTCTTCACACTAGCAACAGCCATTTAAACATTTTTCCATTCAAATAGCTCTAAAATACACGTCTGGGAAGGGTATACGATTCTACATCAGGAAATACCACTCTTAATGTCGACGGGCATCTGAGTTTGAACCATCTGAGAAAATTTCAAGATAGTTATGATGTTGGGAGGAATATTTGTCTGTTTTTGCTGAATGAAATATCTCCAGAAAAATAGGCTACTGCTAAAAGAAAATTAAAGTAATGACAATATATTGCTCCATTTATTCGATGGAATGAAGATGAGACTTTGAAGGATACCGAAAGGTGAATACAAAATAACAGTTAACACCATTAGCAATTTCTGGAAAGATTTATCTGATATTTCAGATAGATTATTTACTTTGATAGATTTTTTTAAACCGAGAGAAACTATGATACCCAAGCGTCTGAAAAAAAGTAAAAATTTTCAATAAAGATGAATTCACTTATCCACAGAAAAGAATGTACGATGCAGAGGAGGTTTCAAGGGATATCAAACAGAACCCATCGTGAACAAATATTAAAAGGATAATTTGATTATTCAGAATCTGCATATTGGCTGCAGATGTGCGAAAAGCGATCGTCTTGAGGACAGAAAAGTGTGGTTTGTCTTCTATACATTTCTTTCTTGGCCATGAATGAGAAATGGTTCAGTGTTCCAAAGTCAAAATAACGTATATGTTAAAGTAAACATTTATGAAACGTTCGTGTGTCTGCGCAGCATAAATAAATAAACACACATACATACACAGAAATACACACACACACACACACACACTCACACAACACACATACACACACACACACACACACACACACACACATATATATATATATATATATATATATATATATATATATATATATATATATATATATATATATATATAATATTTATACTCTGCAGTTTTTATGACTAATAATATCAATTAAGCTATATGAAGTATAAAAATAATGAATAGCAAAAGTGAATAGCAACTGCGCACTCTAGATAAAACTTGTATTTTTTCAAAACAACCTTAATCGAAGTGTAAATGGGAGAGATTTATTTTTCTCAAGTTCTCCTTTATGATACTATTGATGACGATAGATTCATTAATAGTATCATAAAGGGAGAACTTGAGAGAAATAAATCTCTCCCATTTACACTTCGATTAAGATTGTTTTGAAAAATAAAAAATTTATCTAGAGTGCGCAGTTGCTATTCACATTCGCTGTTCATGATATCATCAGTCAACAACAAATTTGTTGTCTGCGTTTTTTCAGCTGATTTAGGACGAATCCGATGCGCTGAATCCAAAACTCACATTGGTTTTGCTCAATCAGGTCAAGTTTTTGAGCTGTGGCCACATGTCGTATTTTTTACGTTTTTGTTCACATGTACGCTTGTTTGGAGCATTTTAGAAGAAGTGGTGGGGGTTAAAATGCCATGTCGAAGATATTTTTTATTTTTTTATTGGAAATTATTATTTTAATGACAAGAAAGTATTCAGGTCCGATAGTTCTGGGTGATTATGTCGAAAAGTCATAAAAACCTCGAAATCTTCAAAAAATTGGTGCGGCAAAGCATAAAGTGGTGGATCAAAACTAACTTAATGGGGCAGCCGCCCCACGGAGTGTATAGGAAGTTCCACCAGCGCATGTTCGGGTGTTTTCGCTTCATGTGTGTTGCGGAATATTTTGCGTTGTCGTGCTGGTGGCGCCAAACACGGAACGCGGCGGCTGCTGGTGTTGTGTACAGTGGAAGTGGCAACTAAACGTGAAGCCGCTGGTTGTAATTTTGTGATAATGATACAAAAAAGTTGTATTTCTTGAAATAACGAACTCTGAAGAATGTACAAAACCTACATGCGCCAACTTATGACTAATTTATACATATTTTTGTTTTGCAGGTGAATGAGATGGCTTCGGCCAGAAGATCGTGCAGAAATAAGCCCGACGTGTTCTGCTACATATGTGGAGAACACCATTGCTCCTAATAGGAAGCCAGTCACAAGTTTCATAAGGCGCGCTTACCATGCTTATTTTTGGTATTAAACTTGGTGACCAGGATTAAAGCTTGGGCGCCACACATGGTGTGTAAGGCATGCACCGAGACTCTACGTGGGTGGACCAATGGCAAGAGGAGTCTGAACTTTGGAATTCCCATGGTTTGGAGGGAGCCGACAAACCATGTCACTGAATGCTACTCTGCGCTGTTGATGTGACTAGGATCAACAGAAAGAACCGGGGCATCCTCAAGTATCCTGATCTTCAATCAGCACGTCGTCCTGTAGCTCATTGTGACGAAATTCCAGTGCCTATCTTCGGAAAACTTCTTGACATTAGTGACGAAGGTGCCTCCAGTATTGAAGGACGTGAAGAAGAAGAAGAAGAAGAATGGTTCTTGAAGATGATGCTCCACATCCACTTTCACAAAAGGAGTTGAATGATCTAGTTCGCGACCTCAGCTTGTCAAAGGACTCTGCCGAACTTTGGCATCCAGACTGAAGGAAAAAAAAAACTCCTCTCTGACAGTGCTCGCATCAGCTTCTTCCGCAAACAGGCACCAAGAGTACCTCCGTTTTTTCTCTGAAGAGAAGGACTTGGTGTACTGTGCAGATATTGCGCAGCTTCTGCTCAAGCTTGGAGTGCCACAGTACGAACCCAAAGATTGGAGACTACTCATTGACAGCAGCAGCGATCACTGAAATGTGTTCTGCTACACAACGGCAACCAGTTTGCCTCTATACCCATGGCTCACTCGACTACACTTAAGGAGCAGTATGAAGCGGTGAAGTATGTGCTGGAGGAAAAATTGGCTATGATCAGCATAAGTGGTTTATTTGTGTTGACCTGAAGATGGTGAACTTTTTGTTGGGACAACAGTCTGGCTTCACCATGTACCCATGTTTTCTGTGCATGTGGGATAGAAGGGACCGTGCTCAGCATTACACAAAGAAGGACTGGCCTGTGCGGGAGGAAGTGGTGCCTTGCAAAGAAAGGAACGTCATCAACGACCTTTTGGTGGACAGAGACAGAATACTCTTCCCACCGCTGCACATCAGCAAGTCGGCTTAATCAAGCAGTTCACCAAGGCTCTGGACAAGGATGGTGACTGCTTCACTTACTTGTGCAGGCTTTTCCAGGATTGACCATGGAGAAGTTGAAAGCTGGCATCTTTGACGGTCCTCAGATCCGTCAGCTCATCAGAGATCCAGAGTTCGAAACTCAATGAACGAAGTGGAACTGGAAGCGTGGAAGGCATTTGTTTTGGTAGTGAAGAACTTTCTTGGCAACAATAAGGCCAGAAACTACGCAGAAACTTGTCAACAACATACTGAACTGCTTTCATAAACCTGGGCTGCAGCATGAGCGTCAAGATGCACTACCCATTTTCACATATGGACCGGTTTCCTGAGAACCTGGGTTCAATGAGTGGCGAGCAGGGGGAGAGATTCCATCAGGACATGAAAGAGATAGAGACCAGGTATCAGGGTCGCTGGGACCCAGTCATGATGGCTGAACTACTGTTGGACTCTGAAGAGAGACCTCCCTGCCGCTGAGCATTCCAGGAGTTCGAAGAAACGGAAGTTCAAGCCCTGAAGTTTGAAAAATGGTGAAGCAACATGCAATTACGTGTACTTACCTTTATCAATGCCCACCATTCAGTTTACAGTAATCGATGTTTCTATCAGGTATTCAATATATGTTGTTGGAAAAACATTTTTTCTCTTAAAAAAATCAGCTGATAATGCCACAAAATTGTAATCGATTTTGTCACAAGATCTGATTTTTTTAAAATCAACTTAGCACAAAAACCTGACCTGATGGAGAGAAACGGATGCCATTTCCTGATTCAGCCGTGCAAAAATACCCTAAATCAGTTGTAGAAATCTAGACAACATTAAAAAAGTAAAATATATATATATACATATATATATATATATATATATATATATATATATATATATATATATATATATATATATATATATATATATATATATATATATATATATATATATATATATATATATATATATATATACTATATATATATATATATATATACGTATATATTATATATATATATATATATATATATATATATAGATATATAATATATCATATATATATATATATATATATATATATATATATATATATATATATATATATATATATATATACTATATATATATATATATATATATATGATATATCATATTATATATATATATATATATATATATATATATATATATATATATATATATATATATATATACATATATAATATATATATATATATATATATATATATATATATATATATATATATATATATATATATATATATATATATAATATATATATATATATATATGTGTGTGTGTGTGTGTGTGTGTGTGTGTGTGTGTGTGTGGTGTTTGTTTGTATGTTTGTGAATTTCAGAGTACACTTGATCTATTATTTTGTACTGTACTTCATTTAATTCTTAACAAATGTCTCATGATTTTAAAGCTGAAGCTTTATGAGCATCGGAGGAAAACTAATACCCTGTTATAGTATAAAAAGAAAAAAAGGCCTTACTATATGGAAATGGTTTAATCCAGAATAAGATGATCACCACAAGTCAAGAAAAATCAGATGGAAAGTCGATTGAATATAGTAATGGGAAGGAGGAGAGGGTGGTTGGCTGATACGTAAAGGGTCAGGCTGTGTGAAGGACTGCTGATGAAAGGAGTTAGGAGGTGGATAGTCGAATCATGATATAATGAAAGATGAACTGATGGCCAGGTAAGATGAGCTATATCTGGGAGGGATGAGGCGAATAACAACAGTGATGTTAGAATGGAAGAGTCATTTCGTTGCCTGATGGTACTACCAGGAGCAGCGGTCAAATAACCGACTGTTGTTATTAAAATGATTAAGTTACGTCGATGACTGATGGTATCAAGAGTGATTAGTCAATAATACTTCTGTTTTATCCACTTTCGATGCCTCAACGTTAAATCTAAGTCTTCAGCTTGAGTTAGTCAGCTCAGTGGTCTGGTTGAAACTATTTTTATAATATCACCCTGAAGTCTCTACTGTTTCCATTGTTTATTTTTTCTCTGTGTGTTTTTTTTTCTCGTTATTCAGTTTTAACAACAGTCCTTTCACCCATCTCTTACTCTCAGCTTTTAAGCTTCCTTCTTCCAGCTGCTTCCCACGTTTCTTTTGGCGGTTGTCCAAGTTACTGCGATCAATTTAAACGAATGCCCTTGGCAAAGTATTCGAAGTCCTCTTTTGTTTCGTTTTTCTTTTCTTTAGTTTACGAAAATTTCAATCGCCAGTTGGTTTTCCGTAACGCATATAAAAATACTATTAAATACTGATAAAGAATGTAAGACACAATTGCATTGGCAAGAAGGAGATATCGCAAAAAGTAGCGGCACTGAAGAGCTTCAATATTCATCCGAGATAGGCTAATGGATTCGTGACGTAAGTTTATGCCTGATGTCTAAAGAGTTATTGAAAATATAATTATAGGTTTCATTATATGAAAATAAATAGATAGATATAATAAATAAATAAATATTTCATATAATGTGTAGCTCAGTTTTTTTTCTACACTTCATATTAACTGAGTAAGAGAGGAACTAAATTAATTTAACTACCAATATTTGTGACGTCACTTTA
>NC_087220.1:15524251-15526751 GCF_015104395.2 Macrobrachium nipponense | reverse complement strand
TAATATGTAGAAAGAAACTGCTAAAAAACATTCTCAGCTTGCCTTATTTGTTTTAAACGGTTTTTAAACAATAAAATCATTGTTAAATTAAATTCTTTCTAAGGTCAACCTCGTTTTTTCCTATAATAACACACTAAAAGGAATGTTAATAAAAAATGGCCCAAGGAAAGCAACAACATAATATATATTCCATATATGGGACTGACCCTCTTTTTACATCGGTCAGTCTAGCAAGGTCTTATAAGTAAGAATCAAAAGCAAACAACATATTCTGTCAATACTGGGCAAACATCCAGTGCAATTTTCATTCATTTAAGTGGAAACAACCTCCTGATAATTTGGATAGGCAGTTCAGTAACTGTAAAATCAAAAGATGTCTTATCACAAAATCTTTTAGAATCTGCCATTATACAACTTACTTCCCATTGTAATTTCAGTGTCAGTCGTGGCCTGTTTCATTTGGATCCTTGTATATGTAACTTGTTTAAGAATGACCTCAAAGATACAATCACAGACTTAAATGCAAATTAGCTGCCTTATAGCTATTTTCTTTGTATATGTATGTTTAATATGCATTTTATGTATAAGTTTATCTTGCAAAAAAAATAAGGTTTTCGTTTACCACAAAGGTTGAATGTGGGTAGTTGCCGCCCTGTATAATCCTTTAATTGTCTTGTGCCTGTGTCTGAGCAGTTGGACTTGATCTTTTTCTAAAGCCTCTTAAATTGTACATGCTGTTTTGTTTAGGAAGGTCAACTAATTCTCCAGGTTTGTTGGATTCTAGTTACTTATTTCTTTATAATCCCTATAGGGATTTGTCACTTAAACGACCCCCTTCCTTTTTCACTCAGTTTCTAATGTATGTCAGTCTGCTAAGTAAAGGACGTTAAGTCGAAAGATCCTACAGCTACCCCATTGTTTGCACTTCCTTCGTGGCTACCTTTATTTATTATATTATCATCATTTATTTCAGACCTTCGTGATTTAGTTATACATACACACACAAAAACACACACAAACACACTAATCAGTTTAAGAAAATCATACACCGGACATATGTTTACATTTCATTTCAAGATTTACATAAAACAGAAAACAAGTAAAATGATAACGGTGTTTACAACTGTTACAGGATAATATGAAATATTATCCTGAATCTTAAATTAAGTAAAATAAAACCCAAAAAAAACTCCGGATATGATTCGTTCTTTGGTGGTTTATTGCTCTGCTCATTAAATGTAAAAATTTGGAAACATGTGGGAGCCACCAAAAAGATTGCTCAGGATCAGAATTGATTCTCATCTTCGGAATCAGTCACCGTACTGGTTGTACTTTGAACATCAAAGTATTCTCTAGCATTAAAGGAGGACATTGCAAAAAATGTATAAACTCATTTTCATACAAGGATTTCCACATCGTTGGCCAAGCACCCAATGATTATTCTCTTCTCTGTTTTTGGACTAGTAATCATTACGCAGCTTGTGCCCCCATTAAATGGCAAGAACTCTTCCACAGTTTTGTTATAGCATAATTAATTCAATTCCTCATTTCCGATCGGGAGAGCGTTACTCTGTTTTTAGCTCCAAAAGAGAAAGGTACTGATATAGTGCTCGCACCTTCTTATTCGTTACAATTCGAAACAGTTTATGATTTTAAATTTTATAATTGTTGTTTTTACTAAGTCTGGCTTAATTTGATTTTTTTTTTTTTTTTTTTTTTACAAACCGGACTGTTTAGACTGATACCATCCCGAGGAAAACATTAAATTTCATGTAATTTCATTCTTTCATTCTGTGTGAAGGGTGAGTGCGTATCCACAATACTTTAATGATACGATGCTCCACTGCTGATGCATTCGTTCTGCTTGCATTTAATATTTGCTCTAATTCTGCATTTATGAGCTGCAAATCTTATTCCGGGAACCCTACGAGCTGCTTCTACCTTTTGTTTTTCTAAATATTCCATCATTCATATCTAAAGCAATGGCTGAAATTATTAGCAATTCCTAATAATATTGAAAATCCCGTGGGTGGTTTGTGTCATCAGTGCACCTCAAGTCATTCACTGTAGGTGTCTGCCAAATCGATTACAGCCCCTGCAGTACCCATATTTAAGCTTTTAATTGGCGCCTATTTTCGCTTTGTTTCTTCAAGCTTTTTTTCCGGCGGTCTCTGACTTTTAGTTCCTCGTACAACTATGTCGTTTTCTTCCTGACGCACTTTTGGATCCGTGGGCTTCATCTCCCATATTCCTGGACGTCTTCACCTTGCTGTCCAACCGCTCCAACTCCATCTGTTCACTCTCTCAACCACCGAATGGTCAGAAGTTCCACCGTTTGGCCTAAGGCCTGAAATGTCATAAAATCGATCATGAACCTCTACCTTCTACACAACGAACAAACATTTCCATAACATTCTAATATTCTTTTACATTTGCTACTATTTGCTCCTCGTTTAACGTATAATATTTTAGGTATAAAATTTACAGATTAATACAGAAT
>NC_087220.1:15514251-15519251 GCF_015104395.2 Macrobrachium nipponense | reverse complement strand
TTGGCTTTGCACGTAATATGATTAATTCTAGGTGGGAGGTAATATATACGTATTACTTTGAATGCCAGGAACTTGCTTTACTGCGTAAAACAATTTTGTGACCGCTTGGTAACATCACTATAAATGGCACGTCTCTGTAGGTGACCAAGGTTCTAAAGTTTTGTCATGGTCAATCCCATGTCGTGATGATGATGATGTATATTTGAATTGTGCATTTGCATGTGTAAACTACGTGCTTTTTCGAAACGCAATGGGGAAATTCTTATATTTTTATAAAAGATGGCGAAGCTGAATTTTTTTGCTAGAGGAGATTTTTTGGATGATATCCGAAAAAGATGACATGAATGTCAAAAAATAAAACTTGATTTATGGAGGACATGTCCTCATCTTTTGCTTGGTCGTTACGGCTATTTCATAATTTCCAAATCTGTAAACTAGGACTGTGATTTGTTCATGTTAGTGCACCCTCTTGATAACAAAATACCATGCCCAAGTATTGAAGGAGGTGCTACAGCGCTCCTGCCAAATAGTATTGGTTGCAGAGCTGCACCTTGATGTACAGTCCAGGTTTTTTTTTTTAACTAGTAATCATTATCCTAACTACACTTGCATACTCGAACAGGCCCATGGGGGCAACTGACTTGAAATTGAAGCTTCCAAAGAATAAGGTGTTCATTAGAAAGAAGTAACAGTAGATAATGAAAAATACACAAAGAGGAGATAAGTCATGAGAAAAACATAAATTAACGGATAAATGAATAAATCCGTAAATAAATCAATAAGTAAATCCGTAAGTAAATTATTTAAAAACAAGGAGAATTGTTGTAGAGTAGCAAAGCGATTTATCTTTGCTTGAACTTATGAAATTCCAATTGAACGACATCCTCAGGGGAGCCTGTTCCATAGTTCCATTTGTTTGAGGAATAAAGGATCTCTGTAACTGAGAAGTTCGACAGCGAGGCCCATTTATTATGCATTGATGCTGCTGGTCAGCGAATCTGGTTGCTCTCCCCAGGAAGAGGGGATCAGGATCAGCTGTGAATATGAAAGGCCTCCATCAAAATACAAGCTTACATTTCTACAATAGTATTTTGTTCTTAAGCGTTATACAACCTTCAGCAATGTACAATAAATACGTTTTGCTTTTTTCCAAACCACCAATGGCACGATTGCGCTAAAAATCTAGCTAGAAATTTAAACATTAAAGTTCATGCGTTTGTAACAAATTTCAAGTCTACAGCGTCAGAGAGTGTTGTTTCATAACTGTTAACTATTATATAATAATTTGGTATGTAACTTCTTAATACTTAATTTTATTACAACTGGTATTTACAAAACATTACATAATTTGGCTCTTATCTCAATCTATGGCCGTATAATCACAATTCTGAAATAGTGTGAAAACAAAACTGAGAGATTCGGACAACACGACATTCATCCAAGCCGATAAGTGCAAGTTAAGTGCAAGTTTGCCAGGTTTAAAATAATCGACTATAGACTGTTCGTCACTGTATTTAAAACATTTCCAAGTAAAATATATATTGACTGAAAAAATAACTTTTACTAATTAGGTGAATATTATCCCGAGACATATTTTTCTTTCTTAACCCCAACTTAATACTTTATCGAAATTTCAACGCATTACACTGAGATTTTCATCTTTATTTTGCCAAGAACCGTCTGCAAATTGAAATTTCGCGAAAACCCTTGGAAAATCAGCCATGACTAATGATATTTGTTGGAAAAGAACATGATTTAAGCATGATCTCTATCAGCATAGAATATCGAAGCAAGCGTATGACTGAAAAGGCTACCTACAACAAAGAAAGAAAAAAATAAGAGAAGAATTGTCTGGAAAAGGACAACTGGAGAGAGGAATGTTCTCAGCTCATCTGGTTTGAAAACTTCTATTTCCAGTGGTTTATGAAAACGATATATTTTTCTTAATAGGACTCTAATTCGACACAACTGTGCAAGAAGCTTGAGAAACAACATTGGCACATCTAAAAAAAAAGCGCTACATGAAGCAGAGAGAGAGCGGCTGATGTCCCAAGAATGCCGACTCCCTTCAAGAGGTGGATAAAACTCAATATCTATAAAACCTGTTCAGAGAACATGATGAAAACCATAATTGTAATAAGTGACTTTACTTTAATGGTACAAAAAAGTTCTACCTATTAGGATACGAAGCTACGATTAGATTATATAGGGCTGTAATTTATTTATTTATTTATTTATTTATTTATTTATTTATTTATTTATTTATTTATTTATTATTTATTTATTTATTTATTTATTTAGAGAGAGAGAGAGAGAGAGAGAGAGAGAGAGAGAGAGAGAGAGAGAGAGAGAGAGGATAATCTTGGGTTTTAAAACGGGAAAGAACTCTTTTATCTCTATGTAGAATAATTACCTTGAGAAAGGAAAGGAACTGGAATAAAAGTATCTTTCTTATCCAGTTCTCTATTGGTATCAAAATAAAAAACTACAAATATTATTTGACTTGGAAGACTTTCCACAACGTTTAATATCAACCCTCCTCTCTCTCTCTCTCTCATTCTTCTACTAAGTTATTATAATTACTTAGGGGGACAATAGCTCAGAAAGCTCAGTTTAATTACTCTCTCTCTCTCTCTCCTCTCTCTCTCTCTCTCTCTCTCTCTCTTAAATGCCATACTCTCTCATTAAGGCTAAATATGAGGTTCATTTCTGAGATTTTGCCAAACATCCTGAAAATGTGGTCAACATTTACTATGCTCAAATTGCCAGTCCTTTTCTGATTATTTGTGCTTCTGTTTTTTTTTTTTTTTTTTTTTTTTTGCGTCTTTGTTTATGTCTTTTTTGTTATTAATAAATGGAAGTAGCCGATTCAAGTATCTTAACTAACATTATAAAACGGAAGTTAATCAGTGTCGATATATTTAAGCAAATTATTTTATAAGGAATACTCTTTTATTCTGATTAAATTTCTAACACCATAGATATTTAATCTTTATAAGGTAATTTGAGAACAACTGGAATACTTGAGTCAATAAATTTTTACAATAATATCACCATTACCGGGTTGGTGACGATTCGCCGCTGCCGATTCGCCGCCGACAGTTAGCCACCGCCAGTTCGCCACCAGCTTTTCGCCGCTTGGGTCATTTTGCCACCATAGACTATTCGCCACCAGCTACTATTTGCCACCAGAAATATAAATACAGTGTGTATTGGGTTTTTTCCCTCTACAACTTTTAATTTTTTCTAGTCAATTTTATCTATACTACTACAAGGTGCAAATTAACAAAAAAAAAAAAAATGTTCAAAAAAACAAACATTTTTTTGGTTTAGGAAACAGTTTTAAAAATCATTCAAGATATTCCAACATCGTAATAAATTTTATTGGTTTACACCAAGCAATAATTCTAAAAATTCAAAAATAAACAAAAATAAAGAAATAAAAACATTGGTTCATTTGATAGTTATGGGCTATTCCTCTGAGAAATTTGATGCTTGGATTACTCTTGGATTATTTACCAAAAACGTATATAAAGCCATTTTGCTGAAACTTCTCTTTTCCCCGTTTGCTAAGAATGTCTATTTCCATTTTGGAAACTTGAGGGAGACAGGAAAAAATATTAGGTAAAGAAATAATTTGGATTTTTTGTTTTTTCTAACTCTTAAACAAAACGACCTTTTCTGAAGAAGTGTATTCATTCCATTTAACAACCAAACAACATAAATCAAAACACTAAAAACAGACGACCTATTTGCGGCGACGAATAAAACTCCGTGAGGAATGGGCGGCGGCAAAACGTCCTCAAGGTGAACTGGCGGTGGCTAATTGTCCGCGGTGACTCGGCCGCGTCGATATGTAATAGATTTTGACTTATTAAACAATACCTGATTGGTAATGGTTACCAATCAGGTATTGTTTAAGAAGAGAAAATCTATTACATGTTGCTTAATGCAGGAAATTTTCTAGAACAAAGCTGCCTTTATTTCCCTCTCTCTCTCTCTCTCTCTCTCTCTCTCTCTCTCTCTCTCTCTCTCTCTCTCTCTCTCTCTCTCTCTCTCTTGGTAAAACGTTTCATTGTATTTTCTGAGAACAATATACTGTTTTGCTTTCATGCTTTTCAACAAAGGTAATTCTGTGAAACAAAAACACCAGTTAATTCTCTCGGTCGAAAAAGTGTTGAATACTGGAATCTCTCTGGGTTTTGGAAAATAAATGAATGAAAAGAAGCGGGTAAACAAGAAGTGAATGATAAATTAGAATTTGAAATTGAAATAAGCATCAGGATATATATATATATATATATAGTATATATATATATATATATATATATATATATATATATATATATATATATTAAATATATATATATATATATATATATATATATATATAGATATATATATATATATATATATATATATATATAAGATATATATATATATATATATATATATATATATATGTGTGTGTGTGTGTGTGTGTGTTACATGAAAGAAGGCTATGAAATATTTTAAATACAGTTGTAATGTGATGTATTGTGACTTTCTTAGAATGTGGAGAAGTCTTAACTTCCTTGAGACAGAGTGCTCGAAGTGACTAGCTTTGGGAATGCTGATGTGTCTTTCTGGGGTGGTGGATATCAAAATTGCTGTCTTAACAAATCAGTGCCTTTTCTGTCGCTATGGGCGATCGCAGAGGTGATTTGCGAATCTAGTTCTAGGCAGTTCCTGGGTGTGGACAAGTGGACAATGTGTGTGAGTTCGTACGTGCGTGCGAGCCTTTTCCTACATAATGAGAATGTAGCATTCCCATGGGGATAGGCCTGTGCAAGAGAGGCGAGGAGCCAAGATGGCTTCTGCAGAGTATCTTTTAAGAAGTGTTCTGCATACTGTATTGAATGGGTAAGCATACTTATATTTTGGCCAAAGATATGGCTGGGTTGTTTTTGAATATTTATTTCAGAGATGTTCTATTTCATATTATCTCTGATGTTAATCTT
>NC_087220.1:15441751-15509251 GCF_015104395.2 Macrobrachium nipponense | reverse complement strand
AATATATACTAGCAATATATATATATATATATATATATATTATAGATAGATATATATATATTATATATAATATATAATATATGTATATTAATTATACAATATATAGTTAATACTATAGAATATAATATAATAATTAGTATATATATATATATATAAAAGAAAAGCAGTAATCACGAATAAAGGTAAATTTCCCTAGTGGTACAGCAACATATACCAAAATTTTGTCTTTTTTCTGAAACCTTAAGGACGGTCACCTGGATAGAAAACGACGAGTGCTTTCATCCTTCCCCATCTGCCTTTTTTTTTTTTTTTTTTTTTTTTTTTTTTTTCTTTGAGGTTGACTGTGGCTTATGTGATCACATCTCATGACAACCCAATATAGCTGCGACCGAAAAACTTGATGATTTTGGTAACGTGGAATCTAGCGTAAAAAAACTGGTCGTATTACTGACCTAGAGGAGGTTTCCCTTTCACGATAATGAAGCTGTATAAGTCTCGATGGACTTGTCTGTAGGAGAACTTATTATCATCATAGATGCGAGACAAAATGAACACATACAATTAGAATGTTAGTTTGAGGACTAGACTAAGCTGAACTTGTCTGCACGGCTCTTGCCCAAAAGTGAGATAAGGTGTTAGAGGGACTAAGAGTTCTAGTGTGGACCTCTGGACTCGAAGCAACAAGGTGATGCAATCAAATATTGTCATGAAGACAAGTAATCATTTTAAAGTTTCATAGAACATATGACAATTAACAAGTAAAAACCTCTTTGAAATCACGATATAAGCATCCATTTAGGGAAAAAAACAATGAAATTTATATCTGCGAAGTATTCCGCACCTCAGAATTTTAAAATTTGTATTTTTCAATTATTGTTTTCAGATAATTATGAAAGGGCTCTATATTGAATAGAAAAAATATATGTATTTTTCTTTTGGTATTCTATTTTAGTAGTTCGACAATACAGCAAAACTGTTTTCAATCAAACAAAGTGAAAAACCACTTATTCATCAATTTCTCCAAAGCTCCAAAATGCGCACGACGACCTACAAATAGGAACTACATTTACCGAGTTACATGCTCGCTTTGGGAATAATCTCATGTATCCTGTGGTCCTTTATCGGTAAACCGCTTAAGTGCTAGTGTGTTGAATGTAATCCGGATATCAATCGGAAATGACGGAGTGGAATAACTGGCCATAGAAGTAAGAAGGAAATGGCTCGCATAGTTTTGTGTCGCCAATTAAATGCCAATGTCAACTAAGGATGATCTGAAAAGAGGAGAATCGCCCTATGGATCTGAATTTCAGTTCAAAGCGAGTTTTGGTCAACGTATTCAGAGACTACTCCATTTCCGTTACAACGATAAGATGTATGTGATAAATTGTCCGTGTATGTTTGGGTATAAACGTTAGAAATATATATATATATGAATATATTATATATATAGTTATTATTATATATATATATTATATATATATATATAATATATATATACATATACATATATATATAATATATATATATATATTATATATATATATGTGTGTGTGTGTGTGTGTGTGTGTGTGTGTAAATATAGTCACAGCTGTATTATGTTTCATCTGTTATAAGAAATATAGTATATAATATATCCACTGAGTCGCATTGATCATCGCCATCTCTGCTTTCATCATTGTACTGGGATGTTCAAGGATGGACCATAAGTAGTAACAGTTTTTATTGCCAACTATAGGTTTCAACCTGAAATATATATATTCCATGTAATAAAAAAAAATAATACAATCCAACCAGCCATACAAATTTTGAATTTTCCCTAATTTTCCCAATTTCATTATCAAAAAAAATATTTGTCCTTAATACAAGCCTTCTAGTAAAGTACATGAACAATCCAGTATTGATATGTGTATGTCTAACAATAACTGTTTATAGCAATGTAAGTAAATAACACTGTAAATTATGGTACTGTAGCCACTAAAGCACTCGGCATCAAATTAAATGTACTCATATCATAAAGCATTACTGTATATATACATAGAATTCAATTACCAATAAGGGCAATTCCAATTGAAATATCATACAACATCCATAATACACTGTATTGCACTCACTTCAATGGCCTCACTATCATAGGCCTTGAACCCCAGTAGGAGATTGCCAAACACCAATATCCCATCACTTGCCGGCCTTACATGTCACTGACTTCATTCTTGTGTTTACATCCATAAGAATAA
This sequence comes from Macrobrachium nipponense, assembly GCF_015104395.2. Lineage (NCBI taxonomy): Eukaryota > Metazoa > Arthropoda > Malacostraca > Decapoda > Palaemonidae > Macrobrachium > Macrobrachium nipponense. The sequence continues at coordinate 15,507,017 of NC_087220.1, read as the reverse complement.
CACCTGTCACCACCAGCCACCACCACTCAACACAATAGGCAGTACCAGAGTGGTTAGAAAATTTTACGGCAGTTCGCCTTCTCCCGCTAACCGTGCGACACTGAAATATGGGTAAACAAAAGATATTCCAGATGCACAATGAAGTTACCACTCGCTCCAACCCACATCAACATTTTTCAAACAAATATATCCTTATTGTATTATGAAGTTTATCATGTTAGTGATACACTCCCCCACCATTAGTGACAAGTTACAGATATCCAATTGGGTAAACTACGTATGATTACATTGTTCCTCTATTGGTAATAACATCACCAACCTGTGTACTGATCTACACATAATCTTATCCACTTCACCATCATATCCCTTCCCATGCTTCATAATCTTATACCTTAAATCAACATCTCGGACAATGCCATCTTGTCCTGGATCAGCTCTAATCACCTGTGCTAGTTTCCATGCCCCTCTCACAACATTACCATCTTGCACAAGTACCACATCTCCAACTCTTACATTCCTCCTTGTTGTATGCCATTTCTGCCTGATTAACAATGATGGAAATAGTCCCGTTGCCACTTTTTCCAGAAGGATTCTATTATACTTTGCATAAACTTTAATCTCCTTTGTGATCCCCACTAATATCGTACATACCACTTGGACAAAAGCAAGTGGACCGACCAAGCAACAGATCATTGGGACAGAGGTAGCCCCCCAACTCTAAACTAAATCCAGGTTTTGTTCCAATTGGTCTTTCATTCATCAGATTAGCAATACCAAACAAAGCAGTTTGTAACTCTCCAAAATTCAACACAGAATCTCCCACAATAATACAAAGACACCTTTTGACAGATTTGATCAGTGCTTCACTTGCCCATTATACCAAGGTGCGTCCACTAGGCCCATATTAAAGATCCCAAGTTACCCCACCTTCCTTTTCTCCAATGGTTTCTATTTTCTTGCTTGCTGATATCAACTGAGTTCCCTTATCTGATATATAACTTTAGGAGCTCCTCTAATAGCAATAAACCTTTGAAATGTGGTAAGAAAATCATCAGTACTGTATCCTTCAGCCAAATCCAAGTGAACAGCTCTAGTAACTAAACAGTTAAATATAACACCAAAGGCTTTACCATGAGTTCTCTTTTTAACCGTGTCTCTTATTGTTAAGGGACCAAACAAATCTATGGCTGTGTAATAGAAAGGTGGAGCAGGTTTCATTCTTTCTATCCTCATTTGACCATGCATTGGTCTTCTAATTTCTTTGTTAACTTCTTACATGTCACACATTGATTTTTTATTGCCTTTATTAATTTTCTGGCCCCTGGAACCCAGAATTTTCTTTGTAATTTTGCCAAAGTAGTCTCTATGCCTGCGTGGTCAACCCCATGTACATATGATATATACAATCTAGTAACTGGATGATTTGCTGGTAGCAACATATAGTCTTCTCTATTCCAATTTTCCTTTAGCCACTTAGAAATTCTTTGTCCTACTACTATGACTCCATTCTTAATTGAAGGTCCTAATCTTCTGAACCTCACTTTCCAATCAGTCAGGTCCCTTTGCATCTCTCTAACCCACATTAGTTCTGCTTTAATAATTCCTTGAACTGTTGGTTCCCTCAGCATGCCCTTAAAGGATCTGCATTTGAAAACATTCATTACCCTACATGTAACTCTTAGTAGTTTGTAATAATCACTAAATCTATTAACATCAATCATGTGTATAACATGGTTCTGACTTACTTTAGCAACAGCCATGACAACACCTACTCTATCAGTTAGTTCATTTACACAATTTTGTTTGATAGGCCATTTTGAAATTGGTAATGTTAGAAATTTTGGTCCATTTTGCCAGGCAGAATTTTCACCAATTTTTTCTGGACTACACGGTTTAGAGGTCATATCTGCAACATTTTGAATTGAATCAACCACACCCCCCCATTCCCTTGAATCAGTTTTTAATTTGTATCTCTGCAATGCGTACCGCAACAAATGTGTTGAATCCATGGGACTCCTTTTGAATTTGTGATCTTACAATTGTTGAGTCAATCGATGTGATAAACGACTCCAAACTACCCATGAAAACTCCTTTACTATGAGTTCTCTCATCCTAGCAGCTATGAGAGCACCACATAATTCCAGACGAGGAATAGACATTTGTTTCACTGGTGCAATCTTATTTTTCGCCATTATCAGACTTGATTAAACTTATTATCACGGATTTGCCACCTCACATATGCACAAGCCCCATATGCTTGCGTGCTACCATCAGAAAATATTACTAGGTTCGGCTTACCAAAAGCATTAGATGGCTTTAAGGGTCTTCTAAAAGTTAATGACTCCAGTCCATACAATTCTTTGAAAAACGCTTTCCATTCGTTCATCATGGAATCATCAAGTGGATCATCCCACTTTGATTCCACCACCATTCGAGTTACTTTTGGAAATCATGGATCTCATCAAGATCTTAGCTTTGAGTAATACTGGTATAACCAACCCTAATGGATCATACAACGATGGCATTTGACTCAATATCTTTTCTGCGTGTTAATATTTTCTGGAAATTTATAATCACAAATTCACCTATATCTAAATTTGGACCACTCTAACCTTTCTTATTCTTGGTGTAAATTGAGTCTCTACAGCAAAGGAAAAAATAGTCATCTACAGGATTCCATTTTAAACCTAAGATTTTCTCACTATCAGATTCTATATTCTTATATTGCAGTTTTCATAATGCCCGCTGACTATCCAGTGCTTTATTCTGAAATTCCTGAGACAATACCCTTTCAGTATTCCTGTATTAATTTGATTGCGTTCTCGATGGCATCAGTAGAATACAGTATATCATCTACATATGTATTATTAAGAATCATATCTTGCACATCCGGGGATTCCTTACCGAATTGTTCTACTGTATGTCTCAAAGCTACCATAGCTATAGTACCACTGGGCCTATCTCCAAATGTTACTGTGGTAAGAACATACTGATCAGGTGGCCTACTATCATCCAAGTCCCTCCATACAAATCTATGCGTATGTTCATCTAGTGTGCTGAGTTTTTACAGTATGGTACATCTTTGCTATGTCACCCACTAGGCTATATTTATCTTGCCTAAATCTACACAAACACTCCCAGCAAACTGTTCAAAATATCAGGCCCCCCCTTAAGCCCAAAAATCGTTTAACCTCTGTCCCACCCATAAGATGCTGAAGAATTGAAGACAATGCGCACTGGGGTTGAACTAGATTCTGGCTTCAAGCTACCCTCATGATGAGTAGAATAGAGTGAAACATGGGCCATTGGTAGCTCTTGAATCTCCTTATTGGTTAATTTCCTAGCTACTCCCCTTCTAACCATATCTTCAACCTCTTTCTGATATTTTATTGCATACTCATTCCCAAGTTTCCTTAATCTATTCTCTGTTGTTCTTAACCTGGCATTTGCTACCTTTATGTTATTTTTCAAATGATTTGGATCTCTTATCCAAGGATACCTTACAAACCAGCATTTCTGTTTCTCATCATACGTTAATCCTTCCTCAATCAATTTCATTTCCTTTTCTTCTTTCAAACTTACATATTGGGTCCAGGACAACCTCTGCACATACATTTGATACATTGTGGATTACACCTTGTTCCCATTTCTTCTATGGCAAAAAAATTTATCTAACTGATCCTTTAGATTTTCTGTTGGCTCAATACTGATTTCATTCAAATTTACTGAACTTGAAAGTTTATGAATTCTCACAAACACATGATTACTAGTAATAACTTGATTGGTAATTTCATCATGTCTACCACGTATGCTGAGCCCAAACTGATTTTCTAGCAACTGGAGACCCTTATTTGTTTCAACAACCCTTGGCAATATTTCACAATAATTAGCACCAATAAGCATATGATTTCTTTCCCCATGTGGGCGATTCAGCTCTAAGTTTGATATTCCTTCAAAAAGTTCAGATACCCTGGATAAGTCTACTTTCTTGATTTTGGCTGTTATTTCATTATATCAACAGCATTCACATTCCAAACTTTACCAGATTTATCAATTAGTGGTACACAATATTCGTTGCTTGAGTGATATTCAACCGCATTGCCCACTTTGATCATGGATAAAATTTATATGCTTTCCACTTAAACCCAATTTCTTAGCCATCCTATTTGTTATAAATGAAATATCCGCTCCTGGATCCCACCAGTACATTAACAGGCATGTTCTTACTATTCACCATACTGATATTCAACAACACTGCAAATCTTTTCTGATATCGCTTTGTGAATACTATTTTCTACTCTATCGGAATGCAACGTGGGATGATGATTACGATTGCATGGCCCTTTACCTTCAATAATGACATCACACAATGTACCTTACCTTGCAGCTATGAGCAGGATGATATCCCCTTAGACACCTAAAACATATTCCATTACCCTTTATAATCTCAAATCTTTCTTTGCTACTACAACCATTGAATTTATAACATTCTGTTATATCATGACCAATTGAATTGTGTAACAGGCATCCTATCCTTACTATCTGCCTTAGGTTTAATACCTTTCACCATTTCTGTCAAGTTAACAATACAAGATTCAAATTCCTTATTTTTTATACTTTGTTCTTCCCCCATTTTTTTCACCAATTTTTATCAATTCCGATTCATTCTCAACTGTGCTGTCAACATGATGGACTGTTGCCTTATTATCACTACCGCTAACTCCTAACATTAGAGTTCATATTCCAAAAATTTTTCTCTCCTTCTGTAAGAACTTCACAACTCAGGAAAACCAAAAGATTGCTAGTTACTGATACCTCATCTGCTTTAATTACCCATTCTCTCTTTTGAAGTGAAGGTAAAACCTTTTCTATATGGCTGACAACGTTTTGCACTATTTAAGTTCATCAAGAGATTTACCTTTTTTAAATTCAAGCCAACATTGCTCAACCTGATCGACCATTTTAATAAATCCTTTGGTATCATCATCATAAATTTTCTTCAGAGATCTAAGCTCACCAACCACTAAGGTCTACAATCTTTCTTGAATTCCCAAATTTATCATCCAAACGTTGAATCATTTCATTTCATCATAATTACCCTCTGAGCCCTTCACTGCTTGAAGTGCTTCTCCACCTAGACACATTTTGAGAGCATATGGATCAGTACCGTATATACTCTTTACTAAATTCTTCATAATCTTCCTTAAAAGTTGGATAGTCCCTTAAATTACCTCGAACATTGGTGGTTCAAATTTCTTTACTTTAACCTTCGATTTATCTGTTGCCTTTACATCCTGGACACCTTTGAATATTTTTGCACTTACTTCACATTTTAATCTTTCACTATCTAAAATATATTGCTGGGCTTCTCTTCTAAACTACTATAGGCTAGCTTATCCTCGTTTTCATATATAAATTGTATCAGTTCATCATTTTCATACTCTAGGCATTTTTAAAGGCTTCAACCATTTCCTCATAGTTCTTCGTTAACACTGATAAATCATCACCTCGATTGATTCCTTCATTGACATAGTTACCTTCCGTGAACTTCCTTTGTTGATTGCCCCTCTTCCTCTTCAGGGCGACGAGTTCCTCTTGCACACCCATGGCGGTTTGAAGTTGAAAGTACTGGGATGTTCAAGGATGGACCATAAGTAGTAACAGTTTTTATTGCCAACTATAGGTTTCAACCTGAAATATATATATTCCATGTAATAAAAAATAATACAATCCAACCAGCCATACAAATTTTGAATTTTCCCTAATTTTCCCAATTTCATTATCAAAAAAATATTTGTCCTTAATACAAGCCTTCTAGTAAAGTACATGAACAATCCAGTATTGATATGTGTATGTCTAACAATAACTGTTTTATAGCAATGTAAGTAAATAACACTGTAAATTATGGTACTGTAGCCACTAAAGCACTTGGCATCAAATTAAATGTACTCATATCATAAAGCATTACTGTATATATACATAGAATCCAATTACCAATAAGGGCAATTCAATTGAAATATCATACAACATCCAATAATACACTGTATTGCACTCACTTCAATGGCCTCACTATCATAGGCCTTGACCCCAGTAGGAGATGCCAAACACCAATATCCCATCACTTGCCGGCCTTACATGTCACCTGACTTCATTCTTGTGTTTACATCCATAAGAATAACACCTGTCACCACCAGCCACCACCACTCAACACAATAGGCAGTACCAGAGTGGTTAGAAATTTCTTTTACGGCAGTTCGCCTTCTCCCGCTAACCGTGCGACACTGAAATATGGGTAAACAAAAGATATTCCAGATGCGCAATAAGTTACAACTCGCTCCAACCCACATCAACATTTTTCAAACAATATATCCTTATTGTATTATGAAGTTTATCATGTTAAGTGATACAATCATTATTGCACTACATTATTTATATATATATTCACAACATCTACAAAATCAAAAGTACTGATAGACTATCTGTGTATGACATTGTAATAAATAAGGAATTTAAACCAAGCCACCAGACATAGATTTTGCAGAATGAATTTATTGAAACAAAAGCGATTGTAAGACATTTCTCTTATGTACTATATAAAGGCCATATTATCTTGAATCACAGACAAACGAGTTACATTCTATTTTTATATCATATTCATTTGAGTTAATGGTGAATACCCACAATCAATATCATTTAAGTTGAATCGTGATTAGTGAAACAGAGATTTAGATTGGGAGTATTTATAAATCTCTATTTTTTTACTTTTTCCCATCCATGAAGAGGGCAGTTGTTTATTTTATAGTTTCGTTCATTAGCAAAGTCATACAATATGATGATTTTGGAAATTCATCATGATAATTGACAGCTTGAATCTTTACCGAGATCTAATCTTGGTTTTCTGCTGTGAATTATCATGATGAATATCCAAATTATTGTGCTGGTGTCACTATGCTGTATAACTTTGCTAATGAACGAAACTATGAAATATACAACTCCCCGCTTCATGGATGGGAAAAAGTTAGTATTATAGGTGCACAAATATTTCCAACTCTTAGAAATGAACTGTAAAGAAATTTATACAGAACTAGGGAAAATTTTTTATACTGAATGAATGAGTTTCTGAGTTTGATATAACATTATAAAAGTATTCCCAAGATTATCATTAATGAATTTGACAAGAGTTTCATGGTACTCGAATTCCAAACAATATGTACAAAAGGATTCAGAATCAAATAAACATCTTCATAGACAAAATTCTTTCCAATTCTGTATTGTAACTGGTAATTAGGGTAGATTTGCGCGTTGCAAAGTCATCAGATTGCCTCAAATAAAAAAAACACCTAAATTATGCTTTTTGAATTAGGCATTGTGTTTATAAAAAAAATCTTTCGTCTTTTCCAGAGTAACATGACTTGAAATTAGTAGGGCCGATCATCAACTTCTAAAATATTTGCAATAACGCAACAGACCTTATATACCAAATACCTGTCAGAAACGAAGTGATTGTTTTTCAAAGCTAATTAAGTAAAGCTTTTAAAGTGATCTTTAAAGATGCTCTAGTAATGTCCAGCAAACTAAATATTTTTATAATGACTTTTTTTTTTACTTATTGTTAAAGCTGTGACAAATATATAGAATGTGCAAGGTGAGGTAAGACTAGGTTGGTTAAGTCAGGGCGGAAATGACCCTGTTGTTTGACCATAGAGCTTTTATTTGCCAGTCTAGTTTCATTCTACCAAATTTTCACTTTTTTTTTTCTTTTAGTTAATTCAGGTATTACCAGCAGCAAAACCAACTGTAGTTGAATAATAATATATTTTATTGTCTGCTGTGGTAGCGCAGTTGTAAGGTTCCCTCCAACCAGTCGGGAGGACTGGGGATTCAATCCCTGGTGCTCGCTGGTGGCTTAGGAATGGCGCAATTGCATAAACCTGGTGGCCCGCCAACCTTGTGGTCTGAAAACTCGATGGTGAGTAGGAGAATAGGTATCAGCTCTCTGTCTGGGGCGTTAAACCCAGGTCACAGAGAGAGAAGGCCTGTTCAATGTGATATCATGAAGTGATGACGTCGACACTGGTAGTCCGAACTTCGAAGGTGACGAGTGGCTACTCACTCTCTCGACTCTTGACTCTTGAGTCTTGAGCTTCCAAGTTTTTCCCGTACATCATTTGGACACAAGTTTTATTTTCGTGGTTCCATTGTTTTATTTTTGAACTGTACCAACCATAAAACTTATATGGCATAATGAGGTAGTGTGCCATGGATGCATCTTGAGTCTTTTATTGGACAAACTTACAAGGTATGGTAAGCAGATAAACTCGGAAACTGGAGTTTACTGCAACAGGTATTTGACTTCAGTCTCTAGATGACTTTCGATTGCAAAATAAAGTCTCCATTTTAGGTAGGAGTTGTGAGCAACAAGGTCAGGTGCAATATAAAGAAAGACTGGCTTAGTCTACTTTGAATTTTAGCAAGAATTCGTATAAACCAAGACTTAACAGAGTCGAATATAGGCTAGCCTAAGTCAAAGAACTCCCAGTGTAGCCTATGCCAAACAACACCCAGTGTAACCTATGTCTAACAACACCCAGTGTAGCCTGTGTCCAACTCCCAGAGTAGCCTATGTCAAACAACTCTGAGTTCAGGACTCACAAAGCTTTGGAAAAAACTACTTAAAATGGCATAATAGTTCAAGACTAATAATGGTAGCAGTAGCCAAGTAAGGCAAGCAGCATATAAAAAGTTACCAACAAGCAAAGAAAGGGCAAACTCATCAAACAAGTAAACCTATCAAGGGTAAACCTACATACTGCAAGTGCAGAGAAACCCCAGAAGAAATTTAGCAAAGCATGCTGTAGCCTATATGTGGCAAAGAGCATTATTGCAATGATTGGGGCAAGGGCCTGTATCAGCTAAGGAGGTTGCTAACATGATACCTAAGTGTGTGATAGAACCTTCAGACAAGGTACTCAAGAGTTACATAAGCACACACATAGAAATTATAGGTTCATCGCAATTTTGAGTACAGTAGTATAGTGATGGGGAAATAGGCAAGTTACCGTTGATAGTAGTCAAAGGTAATGGTCAAACATTTTGGGCCTAGATGGGTTAAGAACGGATAAAATTAGACTGCCATAGTATTCAAAGCAGGAGAATACATTAGAAATTTCAATAACCTAACCTAACCTATCCTCATGTGCCTTTTTATTCAGGATGCAGAATGTCAAAATTTTACATTTAGTGGGCAATCATGATTGTAAACATTCAAGGGTTAAAGGTTAAATAATAAATATGCTACTGAGTAAGTAACGAAGGTTATAGTACAAAAAAACATAGAAAAATTTATGTGTTTCTACTAGCGTTTTATTGAATAATTGTTGTTCCCAAGAACATTAACTACATTGTAGCCAACAAAATCTTGACTAAATGAGAAAGTTAGAAATTGTAACTACCAAATAATGGCTGTATGTAAGAGATAATTATTTCATTCAAATATAGTAGAATGAACCATGGTTTTTTTGTGATGCAAATCAATGCACTGCCGTCTTGGACTTGGACTATTAATGTATAAATATTTTTTTCAATAACGATAAACATGTTTTTTCTTTGGTATATACAGTACATTGTATTGTAACTAATTATACTAATCTCATAACTTATGTTTTGAGTAAGTATTATTTGGTGTACATTAATTAGTGTAGACAAGAAAAACAAGTTTTTTAATAACTGGCAAACCAAAAGTGGTCGATTTAGGCGAGTTTCTGTTTACATTTCTTTCGTCACAAAACATCGAACAGGCCTTCTCTCTTGATGGCTTCGGTTAAACAGTGGGCCTAGCTACACACCGGCCACGTGTTTTAGACATTGAGACCTGTCCCCCACTGGCTGTCTGCCAAAGAAACAGGAGATTAGCTCCTGCCCTATGAGCCTCGCAGAAGCCCAGGAGGACTCTTTTTATTAAGAAGAATGTACATTTTACCATGTATAACTTCGTTATTGAAAGTATATTACTGCAATCACGGTTTTCCGTCTTGTCGTGTTGAACATTCTGTGTTACATAATTAGTTAAGAATCAATATTTGTCTCTCATACATTATAATTCTTTATTCATAGGAAAATTTAAAGAAGATATCAAAATATTTTAATTTACATATCCAGTTAAAAAATTTTCTTTGAAAATATAGTAAATAATACCTTTTTTAATGTTGAAGTGCCATATAGTAAGAATGAAAATTAAATATTTAATATATAGGCATATTTATAATTCACCAGATGAAAAACTTTGAATAAAAAAAGGAAAAAGAATTTCAGATAATGTGTGCTATCGACGCTACCTTTCATTGACTAAAGTTTAATCCATAAAACTGTGATTATATCTTCATTTCCATTTAATGTTAGCATTAACAACTAGACGGAAATAAAATCTTTATCGGCGCTGAAAGACCTGGAGGCTGAAGCCATTGCAGTGGAAGAGTTTTCAAGAGGGATTATTCTGAGATAACATCATGATGTCTAAATACGAAGAGTTCTCAACAACTTCTAACCATTTCATAATGGATGTGGTATCGTTTTTCGTCGGACAGTGATGACATTCTAGCAGAATGTTTACAACACCCCCCTGTAATTTATAATGTTATAGGAGTTAGTCAAATTTAAATACTTTAGGAATTTACTCTAAAGTTGTAGTCAGTCAGACTTACTCACCCCCACCCCACTTCGTCCGTTCCCTCCTTCCCCCACCAACAGGCTCCCACTGTCCCTCTCACAAACCCATCCTTCTATCACACCTCTCCCCCTCCCACTCCCTTCTCTTCCCCCTCCAATTCTCCCACCCCCTTCTCTCTCTCGTCGAGTTACACAACACACTGGAAAATATAAATACGTATTGTACATTATTATATCGCATGATGTTACCGCATTATAACTCAATGAGTTGTGTGGTTTTTGTAATGAACTCTACTATGAAGTTCAAACTCAATCTGCTGTCTTGCCTAAGAATTATCGTCGGAAGTTATATTTTTTTATCTTTGATTGTATGTATATGAATGTGTTTTTTTTTTTTTGTACCTGTTGTTCGATTATTCGTATAATGTGATGAGATATATTGGGCAATGGATATAACTATTCTTTAATTAGATGGTGTTAGTAAAATTGTGAAATAATTAATATTAGTTATAGAATCAATATGTAATGATATACAAAAAAATCATAATTTAATTTTCATTGTGATCGCTGTCCAGGAATAGCTTATCCTCATCATCGCAGTCAGAACCGACAATGACGGGTTCCACACAAACCGCACGGCTCCCCGAACGGGACCTTCCCAAGTGTAAGGTAGGTTAGGGGAAAAATCGATTACTTAGGAACACTTGAGTTGGATGATAGTTATTATGACATTAATATCACTATAATTAAAAAAAAATCAGTGTTATGGAATTTATTGTATAAGGGTATGCATAAAAAAATTTTATGGTTAATAATTACCTGTCAAGACCTATTTTCAGTGCGCCAGCTTTCCTCTCTTGGTTGAACATATTAAAAAGGCGGAGAGCAATTACACGTTTGCACTCATTTGCGCATCTAAGCAAATGAGCCACTGGCAGTGTGATTGGAGCACACCTTCCCTACCCAGCGGCAAACCACTTTCTGGGATCGCATGAATATTTACCGTAAATTGCTTATATACTGTATCCAAAACTGCCAACCGAGCAAACACAGTCATGTCCATCGATTCATCACTACACCTAACATTTTTATTCATAAACTAATAATAAAAATTAATGTAAAATAAAATAAGCAGGTTTGTATAAGATTTTAAATCTCCCTGTGTCCAATTTAGAGGGAGAGAGAGAGAGAGAGAGAGAGAGAGATGGGGGGAATAATTGGAGGGAGAAGAGGAGGGAGTGGGAGGGGGGGAGAGGTGTGATAGAAGGATGGGTTTGCATGGGGGATAGTGTGAGCTTGTTGGTGGGGGAAGGAGGGAACTGATGAAGAGGATTGGGTAAGTAGACTTATCCGAAACTGTGCTCAGGTGTTTGGGTTCTGACTGACCAACTTAAAATCATTTGAGTAAACTCCTAAAGTACATAAATTTGACTAACTCTTATAACATTATAGATTTGGATGGGGTGTTGTAATATTGTATTAGAATGTCATTACTGTCCGACTAAAAGCCTCGAAGATATTCCCGCAAAACGATGCCACATAGAGTCTGAAATGAACAGTAAATCGGTAACTTCAAGTTTCTCGGCGCGTATTAAGAAAAACCTTTTGAGCTGAGAATGCAGTTTGACGTTTCGTAGGCTTGCTTTCCATTTCCCTGCATGAAGGTCTCACAGGTTTTAACAAAGAGGAACTGTGCTGACATAATGATGCTGCTCCAAGAGAAAAGGAACAGCAGCTTTTACAAAGAAAGCTTTGAGTAAGAAGAAATAAGAGAACCGTTGAAGAGGAAAAATGTGGGAATTTCTGAAGAGTGCCGTCGTGACACTTTGTTTACTCTTGACTAATTGCGCGCTTATAAAAAGTGAAATACACCTTCGTAGCTGTAATATTTTTTCACCCTTTTTACATGCTTTTATTTAACTCGACTTCTGCATATGTTTGCCTGTCTGTCTATCAGTTATTAACAGTGGTCTATCATTTACTGTACCCAATTCCTGAGACTTTTTAAAAGTGAAGTTAATGCATATTTTTTTTTTAATATAATTCGTAATTTGATGTTCATAATAATTTCATTGTGATTTCAAATATTTCAATAAGTTTGTGTTAATTTAGAAATTGAAGATGCACTGACCTTATGAGCGAAACGTTTCTTGTGATTAAAACCATGGCTTTTATAATGTGTTTTATAGACCCTGCTGTTTACTAATGTATTACCTCATCTGGATCCTATATATATATATACTATATATATATTATATTATATATATATATATATATATATATATATATATATTATATATATATATATACATATATATATATATATATATATATATATAAATATATATATATATATAGATATATATATATATATATATATATATATATATATATTATATAAATATATATGTATATATATATATATATATATTATATATATATATATATATATGTATATATATATATATATATATATATATATATGATACTATATATATATATATATTATATATATATATATATAGTTATATATATATATAATATAAACTGTATGAGTGTCTGGTAAATAAATCGCACTTTATAATTCTGACTAAACCAAACAAATCTGAACTAAACTGAAAGTTACTTCTTACTCTTGTCATTATTATAGAATCTGCGGAGTGTTTTCTCATTACGACGCAGTTCTGTCTAACTTTGTTTATTTCCTTGATTCATCAAACCTGAGATAGCATTCGTCTAGATCGAAAGTTGTTATAATTTAATCGATTTAGTTTTTGGTATGCTACCAGAACGAGTATTAATATATTTCATTGTTTTTAGTTTTTAGTTTTTACTTTAGGATGAGTAATAACATGAACTTCAGAAGTGGCTAGATATTTGTAACAGCTGGAGAAGAATAGTTTCACTTGAACGGTTAGAATGAAGTCTGAAGAGAAACTATAGTCTCCTATCTTTAAAAAAATCTATAACTTCTTTCATGTGTAGTACTTTTTTGTCGTGAACGTTTGTGAACGAAGGGGCCTATCAATCCTAATTGGTTTCGTTTTTTATCCTAGGCAAATGAGTTCAAGAAAATTTGGAAGGAACAGACCTGGCACTTAATAAATTGGGAGAGAGGTAAGAATGAAAAAAGTAGAGATAAACAGATGCTCTCCAACCGTTGCTCTTTCACTTCAGGCAATGATGGATGTCAGGGTTAAATCCAAGGAGATATCAGGAGAGGTCATAAATAAAGCAAAATAGCAATGATGAAAGCTATTGCAAAGAACAAAATATATTTTCAATGGATTCATATCCTTAATACATGACAATATCCCTCATAAATGATGTCTCATTAATACCTGCAATTGCGTTCGGAACTTGTGTAGTTAAAAAACGTTGAGATTCATTACTTGATTATTTATTTACATGTTATCAATTAATTAGAACGAATCATTGGGTAGCACTGAAACCTCCTATAACGCCAATCGATATGATTTAACATCCAAAAGTTGATACCAAAATATAAGAACAAGTCATATGGGGTAATGGGCCTTAATGAATTCCTTTATGTTGGGGCTAAAAATAGTTTCATTATAATTACATTCTATTTTCTTCTGCATTATGGAATCGTATTGGATATGTTGCTGCTGCCACAGTCATAATAACACGTATGTGATTTTGCGATTTTCAAAAGGGAAAAAACTTAAGAGAAATTCCCTAAATACTTAAAGCATAAGTAACTTTGACAATTGAAGGATGTAGCCGAAACGGAAGATAGACTGCCACTCACGAACATAATATCTACTTCTATATTCCGTAAACATGTCTATTTATGTAGGAATATGAAACACTCATAACTAAAATACCAATCGTTTTCAGATATATTTATTAGAACTGGAATAGAACCATCCGAAAAATCGCGAAGTCGAGATGTTATGAGGCCATCGTGGCTATTACAGTTGCGTCTCTGATGAAAAATAGGAGGCGAGGTGTATGTGGATATGTGTGATAAATGAATCACGTGGTAAAGTGATTATATATATATATATATATATATATATATATATATATATATAATATATATATATATATATATATATATATATATATATATGTATATATATGTGTTATATATTTATATAATTAGATATATTATAATATATATAGTATATATATATATATATAGATACTATATATATATATATATATATAGATATTATATATCCATATATTGTATATATATATATATATATATATAGTATTATATATATATATATATAGATATATATTTATATTTATATTGTATATATATATATATACTATATAATATATATATATATATATATATATATATATATATATATGAATGCCTTTTACCGTATACAATAGTATACTATGAAGATATAAAGTCCATAAAACACTAATTGAACGTTGCAATCATATTTTTTCAAGCACTTCCTTCTGCTCCTGATCACTGGTAAATTATATATGGACAGAGGATGTCTTACAAGAATATATATACAGGGCATATGTGTAAGTGTTTACATAATAAAAAAATATGGAATGTTAGTCCATATATATAAAAGTCTAAAACTAAAGAGGTCAACCAGATTGCTTGCAGGAATGTGATCAGACTAGAGACGCTAAAGATGACGTATACAATAAGTATGTAGGCTAAGATAACATGCCGTCACCTGTAGTCATTCAATTGTTTATAAACATTAGTCCAAGCTCCCTGCTTGAGACAACTACCGCCTACGTGATCTGTAGCGTGTCTCATTTGATTGTGTGTTCGTATGAAACTATGTCATTGTATGTATGTTCATATGTTCGAACTACTGTCTGTTCCTTCATAACTTGTAACAGAGATGGTAGACAGGCAGAACAGAGTTAGTGATCGTCATTAGAAGACCTGTACCTCTTTACCTAAGCTTTATCATGTAGAGGAATAGGATTAGCCATCATCATTGGCAGAAGCGATCAAGCTATCGTCATAGAAGACTTGTACGATCATACCTGATCTTCATCATGTAAAACTTCAGAAGAATATACTATTTTTATACCTTAGTGTTTTCTACAAGAACCTCACCGAACCATGAGTTTAACACATCGTCGTAAAGATAATACCGACTTCGTAAGTGATCTACAAAACCCCAGACACTCCATTGAAGATGGAAGTGCAATACCAACCGACTTAGCGATAGATTATCGCTAGTCTAACATTACCTCATAGGGCGCCTTATCATACAAGGCACAAGCCCTAATATTGGTGGCAGCGGACCAGAAGAACTCTACAACGTCCTACGAAGAAAAACCAGAATAATAAATCATGAAGTCAACGACGACGAAAGCAGCAGATTCTTCAAGCAACCTAGTATCATCATTAGTGAGCGACTTCAGAAAACAACAAGATTCGTCAAGCAACTTAGTATCATCGTTAGTGAATAACTTCAAGAAACAAAACCGACGTGTCCTTTCCTACGACAACGCAAGCTTCGTGCCTCATTAGAATCATTCAAGAAAACATCGTTAGTGAGCGTTTCCGGCACTCCAAGAAACAAACCGAACGCGTCTGCAGCATCGGATCTTTCAAGGGCTCGAATCATCGAAACAACGCGCACGGGGGAAACTGAAGCCAAACCAGGTCGTCCGCTAAATAGAGAAGGAGGACCAAGGCCGTGTGTCGTTATCGGAACACCGTGACTTCCCACAAAAGCAAGCTAAGTACAATTTTTTTATTCATTTGGAGTAACTTTGAGTGTTTCCTTTGCAGGTCGAATTTCGTTATTCCTGTGGCTGAAGTTACGAGACATTCTTATCGTTACTTGTTTTTACAGAAATTATCTACATCATTGAGATTTTGCTACTGCGAGTTTTTATCTTTGAGTGTCTGTTTTCCAGAAGTTCTACTGAAATATCATAATCATATACTATGTTAATTTTATCATTTTGGGTGATTATTAATCCCTTACGTAACAAATCATATTAAACAGTGAATATGCGTTTACGCAGTGGACGTCTCTAATTTATACAGATGCATGGATAGGGTCGTTAAGCACCGTAGTGATTAGAAAACACAAAAAACAAGTGAAACACCCGTACAAATCTATATAAATTAGAGGTAACACTATTTCGGGTCATGACAATAAATGCTCCTTTGCAAGTCCCGATCGCAGTTTTAGCCTTGAGTTTTTTGAGTTATATAAAATATCGAACCTCAATGACTCAACTTAACTTTAAAAATACGGCTGGATTGCAAGGAATAACATGTCTGTAAAAACTTTCATCAGCTAAATGCGTTGACCAGGATCCCTCACTATTTCAAATTTTAGCAAAGAATGAAGTACAAACAGTTAAAATTGTATGCAGTAGTGATAACTTGTCTTATTAGTAATCGCTCAGTTCCTAATAGTTCGTCATTCATTGCTGTATACGTAACCAGCAACATAATGCTAAAAACACACAATACGTTGCCGATGGTAATAAAGAGAAGGATCCTAATTATTACAAAAAGAAATAGAAACAGTAGCCTTTCAGATCAAACAAGCAAACTCGGTTACTGTGTCACCTAGTCAAGCGGTCAAGGTTAGTCAAAAAACTGCCGAAGTTTTTCAAAGCGAAGCAAATTCCACACAATAAGCGACTCTAGCAGAGTGGGGAAAAGCGATGTTGGTTCATACATACCGTATCTTTTGAATTAAAAAGGATTTTTTCCTATGAAACACACGACCGTATAAAGTAATCAGAGCAGTTTTCGTTTTTTTTAATACATAAGTTATTATGAGTACTGGTGGATTAAGCCCAACTGTACGCGCCGTAAAAATTAGAATATCTTGTTTTATTTCTTTAATACACGTAATATCTTGTATTTACGGACTCACCGTCTGTTGTTCGAACTTCCCTAATGAGAAGTCCGGATAAGCGAGCGATTACAGATACCTCTATAGTTATAAAAAACGTTGATCTGTATGTAGTGTAATTGTAAGATCCATCTAGGGGTATACAAAATATTATCTTACATCCTGCAAAATAAGGCGTGTTTATCAAGGAAAATCCTATAAACCTTCAAACATATTAAAATCCGTTTGAACAAAAATGAGACAAAGTTAATCAAATAATAACTTATATAAAAGAACAAATCATTTGTCTCATAAAGTCGTAACATTGTTTCAAATGACCCAACAGAATTCTCCCACAACCGCAGTCGCAATTTGCACGCAAAATCTCGAGAAGCATGCACCCTCGAATGTCTTAGTGCGTGTAAAAAGACTTTGCTGGGAAATGAAATTTTTAATCCTTCCCGACACTCTGAAATATAACGATTTCCGCGAACAAAGCCCTAAAAGTATACATATCGTGGATACGGAAGTTATAAATATCGCATTTTTTATTGTTGCTAACTTTTAATCACGCCCAACCAGTCGTGATAGGATGAATCTCTCTGATAATCTATCTAAAGTAATATCCGTAAAGTCATCCAAGCAGAGGTGATTCAGCTGAAATTTTTTTTTTTCTTTTACCTGAATACCAGGAAGTTTCTCCACTGGCGAGTGATCTCTGGAAAAAAAACGGGTGTAATTTAACACAAATACGGTCTAAGGACAAACATTAAGCTATACGTACCTTCGTGTAGAACCCCAATGAAATTCAAAATAGAGATAAATGACGAAGTTGAAAAATGTTAGTAATAGGAGTCATTAGGAAATCAAATAGCCCATATAATTTTTCCCTCAAACGTCATGCCATAAAAGATCGGACTTGGCGTATCTGCGTAGATTACGGTCGCTTAAACAAGGAAACGACTTCCGATAGTTTCCAGTGCGATGTACCGACGACATCTTATCTCTGTTAGGTTAGAATAATTTTTTTTCACCTACTTGGACTTACTTAAAGGCTTTTACCTGATACCATTACCTAAGTGATTGTACCTCATATACCGTTTTCAGCACACTCAGGGGACATTATCAATTTTTACGTATGCCTCCGGCTTACGTTGCACCCCAATTATAATATAGTGTTTGGAGACTTTTAGGGGATAACCTACATGCCTATATGGATGATCTTGTAATCTTTTCTAATACCTTAGAAGTACATTCACATAAAGTAGAGCTAGTGCTACAGAGACAAAGACAAATAATCTCAGAGTAAAATATCTAAATGTGAGTTTTTAAAAAACCGAACATGTTTATCTAGGTTTTATGTGTCTGGTCAAGGTCTTAAAAGTAGTCCATGGTAAGGTGTCGGCTATTCATAACTTTCCGGTACTTATTAACGTAAAAGGGGGATACAGCACTTTTGCGCTGTAGTGGGTATTACAATCGTATGTAAATATGTAACTCTTCAATCATGACAGCTCCTTTAACAGATCTTACGAAGAAGAGCGTAGATTTATTATGGTCTAAAAAGCATCAACAGGCGTTCGATATCTTAAAAAGCGGAAAAATGCAGCTCACCTAACTTAAAAATCCCTGATTTAAATAAAGAATTTTTTTTATTGCAACAGACGCCTCAGACCAAGGGGTAAGAGGGTATTACTTCAGTAATATGATAAACAGTTCTTCCCTATAGCTTTTTATTCACGTAAACTAAAGCCCTCTGAAAGTAAATATGCAGTAATAGGCAAGGAAGGGCTAGGTATCTTTAACACTAGACATTTTAAGTTCATAATCTATGGCTATCCTGATAAAGTCCTTACTGAACATGAGTCCTTTACCGATGTTTTTCAAAGGCTTTAATCACAGTCCAAAAGGAACTCGGTGACAAATGATCATCAGGTCTTTGGAGCCAAGATAAGATATCTACCTGGGAAAAGCAAATATCATAGCTGACGCATTATCCCGCAATCCCGCACCATACAGCAAAGGAACCATTAATTGGACTAAAAGATATAGAAACATCCTGCCTATTGTTAAAACCGTATCTAAACAGAAAATCCCTTAACCAAGAGATCGCGAGCATTGAATATCTGGGTCGGAGCGCCAGAACTGTTACAAACTGAACAAAGCAAGAGTCAACAGACATAACCAAAACAATAAACATTTCGAACGGAAACAGAGTCAGCAGCATAAACATCAAACAATAAACATTTCGAACGGAAACAGGGTCAGCGTTGCTAAGCAAAAACAAACAATAAACCCCTTCGAAGCAAAGACAACCCTAAAGCAAAAGTATATTTAAAGTATGTGTATCCAGAATAATGTAATCAATGTACTATTATTGTAGGTCTGTGACGAGGTAAACCCGAAGAACACAGCAGATGACTAACGACCAGGTATTAGTAATAATCTCTTTCATACCAATCGTCATAAACTGGTTGCATTCCGTCATCCAGGGTCCCTCCTTTTTCACAGAAAGCCAAATCACTGTTTTTCTGGCCTACAATGCTTACAGATATAAAAAGCACATAACTAATTGTAACACGTGTCATGAAACAAGGGATACACTAAGACACCTGTCAGTTTAGGAGCCTATCCTGTGCCAAATCAATCCTTGAAAGAATATACGTAGAATTATTAACAGAATTACGAGTCTGACAGAGGGAATAAACACTTCTTAGTGTTAATAGTTCCTTGACACGTTATATAGAAGTAATAGCACTAAAAAACAAACACCGCAATTGAGTGCGTTATTTTGGAATATTTATGAGTGCTAAATCAGTAAACATGGAATTCAACACATGATAATCTGACTCGGGTGGTGTAAATCAATAATAATCTCCTTAACACGTTGTTGGTGAATTCCTTTACCATTCAAGAAAAACCCAATAATATATGTTTTATCACCCAGAGTCAATCGGTTTGGTAGAATAACGGATAATTAAATAGGAAGTGTCAATGTCTTACGAGTTACAACTCGTGATGTTGGATCCGAACTGGATTATAGCGGTTCTCGCGGTTTTAAATACCTTTATTATTTATATCTTGTATCTATAGAATTGATGCCGCAAGTAGCCTTATACGGTACGCCGCTAGAACACTTTTCCACATATTCAAGCCAACCATTAATTTATCAAATATATATATATATAAATAAATAAATATAAAAAATAAAATAAATATGGATACAAGTGGAGTCATATAATACACTCCGTAAGAAGTCGGAAGGGTTACAAATTATAAAAAAAAAAGGAATCACGATAAAATCAATAAGCAAAACGTAACCATTAAATATCCAAATATATATGCGTAAAGATTTGAACTCTAACTTAACGCTTTAGTAATGACAAATAAGCTAAAAGTTCAAATACATATCCAAAACCTACTGACATATTGTCTGTCCCGGTGATTTACTATTCGTAGTCAATGAAAAAAAAAATTAAATAAATAAAAAAAAATAAATAAAATAAAATAATAATAAATAAAATAAATAAAATAAAATAAGAGTGATTTTAAAGTCAGGAAGTCTAGAAGTGAAAATGTTATCTATGAAATAATCCTATATGAATCTATACAGGGTAATAATATATATAGAATTTGTATGGAAACCTTTTTCATATAGTTTGAATAAGGAATATTTAATTTAACATAATTACAATTATGCAGATTTTCCAACATGAAACTAATATATTGTTCAATTTTGGTACTGTTTTTTTTTTTTTTTTTTTTTCAGACATTCTTCTCATGCGGGTGGAGAAATTAAAACCACTAAAATATCATTTGAAAATACTAAAGTCGTATCTCTTACAGCAAGTAACGTAACTCTTAGCTGGCTGAGAGCAATCTCCTGCCAAGTGACGACGTCATCATTGCCGTATCAGCATTTGTTCCTTTTAACCTCAATAATCTGCTTACACAGGCTTCATCTGTGTGTCGTCTCTGCTTGCAAAAGCAGATTGACTGGAGAAAGGAATGCTTAGTTCATGAACTTCACATGTGGTTCATAGGTCACATGACAGGCCACATAACATATTCTTATCCGTGTGTGTAATGCAATTAGTTAAGGACTTGCAATCATTTTAAAATTAATGAACAAAATAAGCAAATAGAATTTCTATAACAACAAAATGAATTAATTTTTTCTGAACCTCATAGACATTTAGAAGTATCACGATATGGATATGGATTATTTACTTGCAACATTAGCCTATTACAATTCAAGTAAAACCATTCATGGGAAAATGTCACATTTTCTTGAAAAAACCCAGAGTTTATTTAGAAATTTAGTTACATAGTGGGTTTTTCGTTGCATCTCCTACCTATTAATAATGTTTTAAAAGTTAACCTCAGAGGATGCGCACGAGAAAATTGAATATGAAACTTTTGTTAGGGCACATAGAATCATGATTAATATTCTCTTCGACTCTTATGTTGCCTGGCAATCTTACAATTAGCTCCGTTTTCCACTTCTTTGTCTAGTAACTTACTACCAGTAATATCGAATTTTCTTTGAGATTCGTAATGATATCTATTTATTTGTTATAATTATGGTATATTTTACAGTCATCATAGACCTGGATAGTTCACTCATTGTTAATGCCATGGATAGAAAGTTTGTACAGCGGACTCTTTTGAATCCAAAATATCAGCGAATTCATGTGGGTTAAGTCTGGTCTAAATGGCTCTCTTATTTTCCCTCCCCTGTATTTGGATGTCGTCTGAATTTACTTTGCCCTTGTGACAAGTATAATTTCACTTGCAGGCTGATTAATGGAACCTGGTTACAGTATCCTGCAGTACGAGAGTTTCACATCGCAACTTCAAAAAATCGTTCGTCGCAGCGGACGACTACAGTCAAGTAACAACCGCCTACAATGTGAAAGGAATTTCATGGACTTCTTCGACCGACACCGTATCGCGTCGTTAATCTCGTTTTAATGCGGAACGCTCCAGCGGCTGTCGGAATTCGACTACAAAAGGGACTACTTCCGACAATTACGACCCGAAGGATATTCCACTCTACTTTGCTGGCGAAGGACTCGTGCTATGGGATGAAATCTATTCATCGCGAACCGGAGAATCGTGTAGCTTAGGATGCAGAGAATAAGTATGAGCGCAAAATGGAACGTTGGACCCGCCCAGGCAAATTTTCCCCTTGTTTTAACCATTGAAAAAGGCCGTTCAGTGGCTAAAGGTGGTTGTCTGGAACTGTGTAATGGACGAAAAGTTGTTCGAAAGCTAGTTAAAAGTGAAGTAGTATAACCTCGGTCATGTATCCTATATATATAAAGTATCTGTATCCTACATATAAAATGAACCATAAAGAACAGAATAAATAAATAGACTTTGTCGTGTTACGCCAATAGGAATAACTCTTATATAAATTTGATCATAAAATAACAGAATCTAAAATATATCTTTGCGTGTTACGCAATAGGAATCTAGTTTTAAAGTGCACATATATTAATCATAATTATATGAATCCATATACATATGTATTAACGAATCAGGTAGCCTATAATCAATCTGTTACCTTTTATCTTACCAATATCTGCAGGTATTTATGAGTTAGTATATGAATTAATGAATCAGATATATAACATTTAGCATGAAAATCAACGAATCAATCAGAATAAACATTAATAATGTTATCAATTCATATATGAAAATTTTTATCAGTTAAAATATGATTTTTATCATGTTAATCTTCATTCTATGCAATTATCAGAGACATTAGTATTTTCTGTAGCATAAGTATCTTGATGAGATGAAGTGAAAAAACTGTATCATTTATATATCCGTGATCACTATTATTTACCAATATCATTGTTTTATATTTTATTACTTGAATCAATTCATGTACACAATGAATTTTATTTTACTTATATATATTATATATATATTCACATAGTGTCTGTATCACACTCCTATAAGTCAAATGCAAGTCAAGTTTGCGTAATATTCAGTAGTTGGTTTTTGGTAGCTGACCGAGCTAATGTAAGTGTTTACATAATAAAAATATGGAAGGTTAGTCCATATATATTAAAAGTCTAAAACTAAAGAGGTCAACAGATGCTTGCAGGAATGTGATCAGACTAGAGACGCTAAAGATGACGTATACAATAAGTATGTAGGCTAAGATAACATGCCGTCACCTGTAGTCATTCAATTGTTTATAAAACATTAGTCCAAGCTCCCTGCTTGAGACAACTACCGCCTACGTGATCTGTAGCGTGTCTCATTTGATTGTGTGTTCGTATGAAACTATGTCATTGTATGTATGTTCATATGTTCGAACTACTGTCTGTTCCTTCATAACTTGTAACAGAGATGGTAGACAGGCAGAACAGAGTTAGTGATCGTCATTAGAAGACCTGTACCTCTTTACCTAAGCTTTATCATGTAGAGGAATAGGATTAGCCATCATCATTGGCAGAAGCGATCAAGCTATCGTCCATAGAAGACTTGTACGATCATACCTGATCTTCATCATGTAAAACTTCAGAAGAATATACTATTTTATACCTTAGTGTTTTCTACAAGAACCTCACCGAACCATGAGTTTTAACACATCGTCGTAAAGATAATACCGACTTCGTAAGTTGATCTACAAAACCCCAGACACTCCATTGAAGATGGAAGTGCAATACCAACCGACTTAGCGTATAGATTATCGCTAGTCTAACATTACCTCATAGGGCGCCTTATCATACAAGGCACAAGCCCTAATATATGTAGGTGTGGTAGTAAGACTCTGTTGATATGCAGGTGACAGTTGATCCAGGAAGGTTGGAAATTAAACTATTCCTTGGTGTTTTCTGACCTCATTAATTCCCGTCTGGCGACTCGTCCGGTGGTCGTATGTTCTGGAACAACTGCTTGAGAAGAACGCTAAGGATTACCTCGTCGATGTCATCCGATTTCCAATATCTTCCTGACAGGTTCATATTGTTGGTTTGATTGATGTTAGTAAATTCCAGCGTTTTCCTTTTATAATGGCAGCTTACTTTGGAAAACAGCTTTACCCGACTTCCAGTTCATAGGATGGCCTTTGTCCCTAATATGTATGAAAATCTCCAGCTCTCTGATGCATTTCGCACTGATCTTTTGTGCTCTGCTAATCTTTGCGACACGGATCTACCAGTTACCCCAACGTAAATCTCATTACAATTGCTACACGGTATCTTGTAAACTCCGGTTCCTTCTCCTCTTTTATTCAAGTATACGTTAATTAGAGAACTCCAAATAGATTTGGGATAATGGAAAATGAAAGGAGTATTAGACCTGAGGTGTTCTGTAGCTTTTAGGATGTTTTCATCATAAAGAAGTTTTATTTTATTGTTGAAATCTATTTGTCTGTTGTGAGTGGGAGCTCTATAGTATATTGTATTCCCTTAAAAGCCTTGCAATACCCTCATTAACACAGCGACCATCCAATGTTGACCCATCGACAGGTCATATAAGATCTCCACTTACCCTTGCCTTTTCACACCTAGTAACTGTGCCTAGCCTAACCTTGCTCTCTCTTATAACGCCCTCCTTTTGTTATAGATAATAGAGGCACATGATACAGGCTTTTTTAAACACTATTTGATGATTATGCAGTTCTGTTTTTTATGATTTGAACAATATCAGATGATCATAAAAAACATCCAAGATATTAACTACACTGATGATGATATAAGCGTCCACTGATTTCCATATAAAGTCAGTTAGGTTGGACATTTTGTCATGATACCCTACGTCAATAGATATCTTTGGACCTAATTGTCAATAACGAGTTGAGAGAGACTCAAGAAGACTGACTCTGCACTCAGTCAGTTTGGAGTCTTATAAGCAGACTTAAACCTCAAGTCCACATGTCCTTCTTGGACTTTCCACTATACCTTCATACCATGCCTTACACTACAGCCTTGTCTGACCAGCCAATCCAGTCATGACAGACTACTCCATCCACTGTTAGCGTGAAAATATAAGTTCCTCGACAACGAATTCTACTGGCTCATCCTACATCTAAGTTTAAGTCCACTGACTCATCAGATAAAGTGCCAAGAACTGTATTTTCAATTTGCTATCCGTGTTTGTCAATCAGTCCCCATTCCTAAAACCTCAATCGTATTCCCAGATTCTCAATCCATTTTGAATTTTTTTCTCCCTATTATATTCCAGTGAACAGTGACCTTTTATTTTAGTATCATACATATACATGTTACTAATGAAGTAGGAACTTCAGAAAGGTAAAATTACTGTTATTCTCCTTGAAAGAAAATGCTAATTAATCCTGGCATAAATTCGCATTGGTAGTGTTAAATACGCTGGTAAAATGCACGGATCATTCTTTGCTTATAAAGTGCTGAATAAGAGGGGATGAAATCGTAATTGTTTTGTTTATAATATGCGCTCTTTTCTTGATACAGTATTGGAGGTTTTTACTTCATGTTTGCCTTCTTATGCGTTTCCTACCACAGAAAATAAGATATAAATGAAATTGTTACCAAGAAAAATATGTGATCAATGGACGAAGCAATTGTTCGGTGGTATGGATGTAGCTTCAAAGCTATTTACTTCTAGCGTTGCAAAAACCAAAACTCGCGGATATGTAAGGGCCATATTATTGCTAGACTTTCGAATAGACATTATATACTTAGAATTGTATGTCAACCAGGACAGCTCTCTCCAAATACAAGAGCCGCGAGTGTTTCGAAGATCAATGAACTTATATACGAAATCAAAAGCTTCAAGAATCTCCCTTCCAGAATATGGAATTGAGCATTAATTTGGGTACTAAACACTTTCAACAGACGTTCAAAGGAATGACAAGCAGGAAATAAGACTTATCCCTTGGGAATGATGCTAGACATAACAAAAAGAATATTAAAAAATCAATCTTACACAAGTTCAAATTGCTGATGATGATAATATACAAAGGTAAGTAACGCAAAACACTTTCAAAGAAACCCCAACATACGTATGCGTAATCCTGACTTGAATAATAAAAAAACGGCGATGGCTATCCTAAATAGAACAACCAAAATGATATTTGGAGAATTAATATAGTATCACGTACTCCACAATGAACATATAAGATAAATAAGCGTATGAGAGAACCCAGTCCTCTTCACAAATATAGTTGGAAGGTGCTGGTTTTGTGTAGCGATGTCGTCCAAGAATTTGCAAGCGTTTGTTTCATTTCCGCCTGGAGTGAGATTCGCGATTTCCCGACCTCCTTTGCTTCAACAAAGGCAATTTCCCAACAGCGAAGACTTCACAAGAAAGGAACGACATCATGACATCGTCGCTTCCGGGTCGTACATCTGCCACTGAAAAATGTACTATGCCGTCATAGTTGACGGCAATTCTTTTTTAATGAGAAACACACACACGCATTTTTTTTACATGGGTGAGAACTATGCTGGGGGAGAGAGAGAGAGAGAGAGAATTTTAATGATGTTCAATGTTTACATTCAGATAACAAGATGTGTGAAAGTAAACAGTGTATACTATATTTATCCCGTAATCCACAAAAGGACACGAGGAGAGGGGTTATCTTATTGGATAGCAAATTATTACAAATTCTGTTGCATATCTCTTCGCTACTGCTGCTGAAAGCAAGGGGAAAGTGTTGCTCCGAATACACCTAGCTGATTCTAAGCGTTTTTAGATGCTGGGTGTTTGTTTTCAGTTTCAGTACGACTTGTCTTTAGTGAAATGTGGAGCTGACGCAGGTTATTCAAATTCTCTTTACCTTAAGAAGAACTTTCACCTTAAAGGAATTATCTATTGCAAGAGCATCTGCTCCGGACACAATAGGAACATTCACACATGCACACATACATAAGTATATATTTAAATATATATATATATATATATATATATATATATATATATATATATATATATATATATATATATATATATATGACAAAAATACATAATTAGCAAAATAAATAGTTCGTATTTTATTGTTCCTGTATTTATTCTCCTTTGCATCTTAATGTGTTCAATGCAAGACGTTATCATTAGACAGAACCATGAAGCATTCAATGTCTTTTCATTCAAGTTATGTAAGGAATTTTTTTTTAACTAGAGGATGCACTGTTGTTTACGTCCTTCATCGCTGAACCACAAAGGAACGTGTTTACTCATATGCAGTGAATGTCTAAGCACCCAATATATTTTCTGAATGGGTATGTTGTTGTTGTGTTGTTGTTGAACGTGTTGTGAAAGGAGGATGGTTTCCTAAAATTGATACCGGGGGTGGGGTGGGGAGTTTTTTAAGAGACCAGTATTAACCATTAAATAGACCATAACAGCTCACAAATACCCTCTTTTTACTTTAACAACATTTCTGTTGACGGTAAAGTTTATCTCATCTGGGTTAATGTTCAAACTTCGAGCAGCAGCACCGGAAACTTTCATTCGGCCGTCTAGGGACAAAGGTCCTTCAACGAGAGCAAAATTCATAAGGATTTCAGCAATATCTAAAGTTCTTCTCTCTCACGCCAAGCTGTCAGGGTAATTGTCTTCTTATTCTTCTTATCATTGGTGTTATGAACATTATGAATTAAGATTTTGGTTGTGCGTTTATTTTTCTTGTTTGTAATTTTCTATCATTAATTCCGTAGACATCCTGATTCTATTATTATTTTATCCTCATTACTATTATAAATTTCTATTTCCTCTCGTTATTTTAATTGAATAAACTGTTTTTTATTCATTTCCCAAAGTCACATCAGTTAGAACTTTGCCCTTTTTTTATTTGATTCATTATCTTTAGTTTACCCTAAGTTGCCATTTATTATTGTACTCTCTGGAGCACAACACAAACGATTGGCTTAATAAACCCCTAAATTCATTGTGTATAACGAGAAAAAACATTACGATGATCAAAGTAGACTTCAGGCAATATTAATAAAAAAACAATCATGTTTTTAAAAGTGTTTTCTCGTGCTAAATTAAGAAATGGTTAACAACCATTTTCCAAAGAGGATCGACCAAGAACTCTCTCTCCCTGTCCTTCTTTCTATCTCTCTCCCCTTGCTGTTGTCGTCCAGTAGACATTTCGTTTGACTATGTGTCTGCTAACGCACGAGGGATGCAATATGAGGATCACGACAATAAAAGACCCTTTCTTCCACGTTCCTCGGCTTTTACTGCAAAAAGTCGTCGCCGGTTACTGCTTTCTTCTATATTATCCTGCATCTCCAGGAAGCAAGTCAGTAGGACGATCCATCGTTTAGGAGGAATTATGAAATGGATACTGAGTCAACCTACCGGGGGAAGCCATTACCCTACAATACATTTACGAGGAAGAGGCTGAGTACTGTAGGCAGTCGTACTGATATCACAAATCACCTAGAGGTTTCTTGCCTATTCTCACTATTAAAAAAACTCCCTCTTTGTCTGTATTCACTTATAATTCTTAAATCCACTGTAGAAAGGTTAGTGAAACTGGGGACTTGGAACAAGTACTTACGTAGTTTATTGTACATTTTCAAGTTCACACTCAATATAATAGAAGATGACAGACCGACAGACCTTTATATACAAACACAGAAAGAGGGGGTGGGGTTACAGTTTGTTAATCTGGGAAGCGTTTTCTTTAAGAAAAAGAGACAAGGAATAAAGATCAAGGTATAATCCAGGACGGAGATTTAAATTCCTTGACGTGCCTGCATTAAGAATGGACTCCAACAGATTCTATTGGCGGTGATCTTTGACCGGGCAGATTATCGAGGAACCATCCCAGTTAATGGCATGGCACATCTTAAGCAAATAATCCACAATGCCATTATTTGTTAATCCTCTTGATATGGCATCTTTGTGCTGAGAGCATCTTACCTTTAGTTCTTTTGATGTTTGCCGAATATAAATCTTATTACATTCTCTACAAGGAATACTGTATACAATATTGTTTTGAATTTGGCGGAGCTATTTCTAAATTATTTTATTCCTCCAAAAATATACTATATTCAAATACTAAGTTATTATCAATAGTTTTTAAAATGGGTACAGTAGGAATGTAATTAGGATGAAATGGTACAGAAAATATTCTGAAATTTTTTTTTTACACTTGTTGGATTATACACGTTCATATATATATATATATATATATATATATATATATATATATATATATATATATATATATATATATATATATATATATATATATAGAGAGAGAAATTGAGGAAGAAGTAGAATGAATTCCAGATATTTCGATATATAATAGCAAAACGATCTCGACTCGAAGAAATAATCCTGTTTATTGTTAGGGCTGTATCTTGAGCCTCATCAGGCATAATTACAAAGTTCAAAGGTTTCTTTAAAAATCTAAGGAAAGTTTCACAGAACAATGCGCAAAACATCGTACAGACTATTCTTTCTGAATAGTGTAAAAACATTATGTTCTGTTTGTTAATACACCGAGCACATCCAAATTTAAAATACTGTATCACAGTATTTGTATTAGTAATTGAATAACTGGATTTGTTTCCATTTCCAAGAAAGCTATGATTCTATCTATCTGTAATGCTATTATTTCATTTTTTAGTCCATCTTTTCATAGTCAATTTTTTTTACTTTTTTACCTTGAAACCATAACTGTTCCAACTTTTATAAATTAAAATATCGAGGGTAAGAGTAGCAGTTGCATCTGTATAAATTAAAAAAAATCTTATTTGAGCAAGAAGTTGCTCCACATTCTTTTTGTCAAAATTGTTGTAATATACATTATCTCTTTATTTGGTTTCTTGTGTATCTTCCTAACAGCAAGTATTCTTTGTTCAAGAAACAGGCGCAGTAGTGGTCTCTATTGTTATAAAATGAATGTGAATTAAGAATGTTTATCCCTCAGTTGCCTGAACTACTGTGTATAGCAGGTCGCGAGTATGGAGAAATGACGTGAATAATAGTTGAACCGTATGATATCATATTGAAAATTTTAAGCCAAAGTACTCTCGAAAATCCAAGAAACCAATTCAGGCACCAATAGGTTAATACACAGCTAAGGGGATCAGCTTATTCAGATTCTTTTTATCATACAATATAATGATTCATTTGCGATCATAAAAGGAAGTTCATCATTTTTCAGAGCAGTCGTTGAAGATTTCAATGGGTATTGAGCTCATGTACCCGGTTCTACTTCACTCACTTTTAAGACATGTCTGATCTTTCATGATATTTTTATCCATCATTTCATTCTGTTTATGAGCTAAAGTGAGACTTCTATGTGTGAGCCTGGTTTATGGCTCAACAGTCACAATCCAATCAGTTTCCGACTGGTAATCTTGAGGCTGACACGAGAAACGATATTAATGCGTAGACATACGTTCCTGAATGTTATCTCCATATTCATTGAATGGTAATGAAATTGATGTCGTCGACAACTTGGCTCTTCAAGTGATCTGCCTCACCAGTATAATTTCAATGATAAGACCCTTCGGCTCCAGCAACTGTAATTAGTAAAATCTATTATACTCATGACGTAGTCTCTTGTCAACTTGTATTGTTATTTGGACGTGTATTTGTTGCTGGTGAAAGTTATTGTTCTGTTAGGTGCTGCCTTTAAGACATTCGGCAACAGTTGTGGCGGGATTATGAATCGGGTACCAAGAGATGAATCTGTCAGAGTTGAGGAGATCATTGCAAAGCTAAGATTACTCGCAGCAGGAATTGCACAATCACTAAATGTATCACCGAATTAGGTACATACTACATTTTGAATATATTCAGACATACATTGGCTAAAATATTGCGGTAAAAAATATAATTTTGTTCCCATGAATAATCTGAAATTCTTACAAACTTTCTTTCAGAAATAAAATTCAATCTCTCTCCCTCTCTCACTCACGCGCATATTGCGCGCGCGCACACACATACACGCACACACACACGTACCTTTACTTGTCGTTTTCAGATATATAGGCTGAAATATTTATGTAGAATCTACTGGTCATTCTTACTAGATGCATATGAAATTATTATAGCCAAAATAGCCTCTTAACTTCTCAAATTCTTCGCTCTTCATTTGGATACGCTTGTCACTACAAAGCCTTGAGCTCCAACTTCAAAGAGGTTTGAAGAAAGCAAGATGTCCGGTAGCGGGAAAAGAACCGGCGATGCCATAATGACGACGAGGTTTTATATGGAGTGGTAATGTGTTACCATTTTTAATCTAGATGATCATTCTACGAGTGTTTTTGGGGTTTCCAATTCATTTTCCTTGTTTTTGTGATCTCAGAGTTTTCGTTTTATCCTAGATCTAATAACTTGATGTACCAAGGGAGGTTACTGTACCAGAAGTTGATTTTCTTTTGTCTTTTATTAGACAGGTTCAATTAGACCTCTTGTAAACAGAATAATACAAATATAAGAATATACTATAAGTATTATAATATAATAATCGATATATAATTATAATTACTAGATAAAATAATAGTAGATTAATATTTATAGTAATATAGTATAATATATATAATAATCAACATATATATATTTATATATATAATAATATATATACTATATATATATATAATAATATACATATATTATATATAAGGATATATATAATATACTATATATTATAGCATTTATATAACATATATATAAAGAGAGAGAGAGAGAGAGAGAGAGAGAGAGAGAGGAGGGAATAACTAAAATATAATAAGTGGTCTAAAAAAATGTATGTTGGAATCAGACAAAATGGAGATTGTACCGGATATTTACGAAATGTTTTAGTTTAATAAGGACTCTGAATATGGGAACATGTGAATACACTCTAATCAGTACATTAACAAATAATATACATACATATATACAGACATTTATATATTTTGTATCCCCTCCTCTCACACTCTCCACTGGACTAAAACTCACATTTCCATCCATGTTCTTTAATAGTTGAGCAAAATTGCCTGGGACGATGCATTTAGAATATCTTCTTTTGAACAAGACGTCTTTCAAATTGCCCATATTCTTCCACAATAGTCCTTGATTGTTATCTTTGTGATGATAGATGTCTTGTTATTATCTTTTGTATTATAGATGTCTTGTTTATTATCTTTTGTATTATAGATGTCTTGTTTATTATCTTTTGTATTATAGATGTCTTGTTTATTATCTTTTGTATTATAGATGTCTTGTTTATTATCTTTTGTATAATAGATGTCTTGTTTATTATCTTTTGTATTATAGATATCTTGTTTACTATCTTTTGTATTATAGATGTCTTGTTTATTATCTTTTGTATTATAGATATCTTGTTTATTATCTTTTGTATTCTAAATGTCTTGTTTATTATCTTTTGGTATTAATAAGATTTTGTTTCTTTGTTTTATTATCTTTTGTATTATAGATTTCCCTTTTGTTAATTAATTTGTTTTATTAATAGATGTCTTGTTTTATTACTTTTGTATTAATAGATGTCTTGTTTTTTTATTATCTTTTGTATTATAGATGTCCTTGTTTATTATCTTTTATTGAAAAATTATAGATGTCTTGTTTAATTATCTTTTTGTAATTTAGATGTTCTTGTTTATTATCTTTTGTTAAATAAGAAGGTCTTGTTTATTATCTTTTGTATAATAGATGTCCTTTGTTTATTATCTTTTTATTAATAGATGTCTTGTTTTATTAATCTTTTGTATTAATAGATGTCTTTGTTTATTTATCTTTTGTATTAGAGATTTTTGTCTTTTGTTATTGATCTTTTGTATTTAGATGTCTTGTTTATTATCGTTTTTATTATAATGTCTTGTTTATTATCTTTTGTATTAATTAGATGTCTTGTTTATTACTTTTTGTATTATAGATGTCTTGTTTATTATCCTTTTGTATTAATAGATGTCTTTGTTTATTATCTTTTTGATTATAGATTGGCTTGTTTTATTATCTTTTGTATTTTATAGATGTCCTTGTTTTTTTATCTTTTGTATTATAAGGATCTTGTATTATAGATGTCTGTTTATTATCTTTTGTATTATAGATGTCTTGTTTTATTTAGGATCTTTTTGATATAGAGATTGTTCTTTGTTTATCTTTTTATCTTTTGTATTATAGATGCTTGTTATTATCTTTTGTATTATAGATGTTTATTTTTTTTATCTTTTGTTATATATGTCTTGTTTATTTTATCCTTTGTATTATAGATGTCCTTGTTATTATCTTTGTTTTATAGTATAGAGTGTTCTTGTTTATTTTTTTATTATCCTTTGTATATAGATGTCTTGTTTTATTATCTTTGTATATAGATGTCTGTTTTTATTATCCTCACCTTTGT
Organism: Macrobrachium nipponense; assembly: GCF_015104395.2. Lineage (NCBI taxonomy): Eukaryota > Metazoa > Arthropoda > Malacostraca > Decapoda > Palaemonidae > Macrobrachium > Macrobrachium nipponense. Next base: position 15,473,216 of record NC_087220.1, on the reverse strand, counting down.
ATATAGATGTCTTGTTTATTATCTTTTGTATTATAGATTCTTGTCCTTTGTTTATTATCCGTTTGTATTATAGATTCTTCTTGTTATTATTATCCTTTGTATTATAGATTCTTGTTTATTAATCCTTTGTAGTTTATAAGATGTCTTTGTTTATTATCCTTTGTTATTCTAGAATGTCTTGTGTATTACCTTTGTATTTATGCTTGGTCTTGTTTATTATTAGCCTTTGTATTATAGGATGTCTTTGTTTATTATCCTTTGTATTGATAGATGTCCTTGTTTTTATTATTTATCCTTTGCTTTAGATAGAGGTCTTGTTTATTATGCCTTTGTTATTATAGATGTCTTGGCAAAATAACAATAAAAAAAACCTGCACTCATCCCGACCTTCAGCCCGAGTCCTCCTGATCCCAAGCTCAACTGCACTTTTTTTCTTTTTCAGTTTTAATTTAATGATAACTTCTAATGCAACGATTTCCTGTAAAACTGATTTACAATGAGCATAACTGCACTTTTTTCATTTACTTTTTATTTAATGATAACTTCTAATGCTGCTAATTATTGTAAAATTGATTTACAAAGAACACCTATCTTCTTGATGACACATCAAAATATAAGGAAAACCAGGGTGAAGACTCGTTGGCCACATCACAATAATAGCATGAAAAGCAAGTTATTCTGGGACCGGTGATGGCGTTTTAACGGATAAAAATCTGTAAAATTCCATCCGGACTTTTTTACAGCATTGCAAAATAACTCTCTTGAAATGATTGCGCGAGAATATTTGCTGGATATTCGGATTATTTTGATCTTGAGTACATGAGAGAAAATTTCTCTAATGCAATGTAAAATAGGTGATGATTCTGTTTTCATTAATGCGCTTATTCGTCTGTAAAGCTTTTGAATTTGTGTTTGGACATAATGGATGATTAAAAAATATTTCGTTATTTCATTTTCAGGATATTGAAATAGATCTCCAAACTAAATAATTTTGTAAGGCATTGGCGTTAACAAAGAAAAACTTGAAAACGATACCAAATTCATCGTGTTCAATGTTTTTATAATGAATGAGAAATTCTACTTATATATATCATTATTTCTACACCTATCACAATATTTTAAGTTAAAATTGTATTAATAAATAATTTATTTTGTGTCCTCGGACGATGCCGATGAAAATTTATTTAGATTTACGAATATTCATCTTGGGAATAATAATTAATCACATAAAATAAAAATAAGAAATACATGCATGCATCGATTTATGAAAATTCGGCTACATAGACAAGCACTCAGACATTTATAGTCATTCAGCGCTTAAGACAGGGGAAAGAGGGAGTTGGAATGGTTGGACTGTATAGAATAAAGGAAGTGCGAATGAGGTATAAAGTAAAAGGCTAAAAGGTGGGTGCAGCGAGGGGCCGAATGGAGGCTTCAAACAACCTCAGATATATTGCAAGTGCGACACATCAAGTGTGGAGCTGACACCTTTAATCCCCTAAATTGCGAACACTGCCGAGATCGCAAAGATATTGTTTAATAAAAGATATAACTCTTATGGCCTTCAAAGTAGAAACTCAAATCTATCTGACTGCATTTAGAGGCGACAAATTAACAAGTTTCAGTTAGACAACCCAAGCGTTTGATGACGATTCAGAATCACTTCTGGGATAACCAATGGAGAACAATACCTTTTTTAACGTTTCCACTTAATAGTCCAACCAATATTTAGTTTTCAATAGACGTGTGCGTTGCATGAATTCAATTTTCCCCAACTCATCTTGCCAATACCTAGAAATGCTCACCATGGCGAGAAGCAGGTTGGCAATGAAGACACCTTTCCCAAATTCAATCCCTGGAACTCGTCCACATTCCAATTAAACGGTTCAGTGGCTTCTTCTCCTTCCTCCTGTCTCCGCTTTTACCAGACTCTTTTAACTCTTTAAGTTCTTTCATTCGCAATTTTAATTTCCTATTTTATTTCCTTTTTTTATGTAGGGAGACCTGGTACTTTTCTTGACTATAGCATTTAAAAAGGCTTATATGAAGACGTTTCTTGTTCTTAAATTGAAGAGAGTACACAAAACAAGTTTACATATATACACCTTTACCCAGACAGAAACACAAACTTCTAGTCTTTTAATACTTAAATTTATTACATTTGTGAATGTTACCATGGCACGGTATCACTTCTTAACACATTACTGTCAATGCCATCCACTGGTGGGTGTTTTCATTAAGTGCAATGTATTACACAATGGTAGTACGTTTTTACTTTGGAATGAATCTATTCTATTTTTTTTAATGGGATATAATAGAGTAAATTCTTTATTTCATTAGAGCATGGTAGAAACGTTTGGCAATTAAAGATATGAGTATATGTTAGTATTATCGCGATAAAAAAAAACTTATTTTGAAGGAGAACATAAAAAAAATTTCTTTAGGAACAAATATATTTTTGTTTAATCTGATTTGTAATATTTCAATAGTTTCTCGAACAATATCAGGCAATTTTAGAAAAATGAAAATTTCAACAAAAACAAACTTATTATTCATCATCAATCAGATTGCAAATATATTTTCAAGAATGAAATCTAAAAACAAAACATGCTCAAGTCAGGGGAAATTTATCAGTTTCTTACCATGTCACAGAAATCAAATATAATTTGTGCTTCAATAAAAAAGAAAAAGATAAACTGAGATTTATTTTTAAATACTGGCTTTAATTTCCATTACTTGATCATAAACAAAATATTTTAAAAAATATTAAAATTACTCTTTAAAGATAAGTTATGGGTGTGTTAGGGATTAGAAAATGAAATGCATGGAATGATTTCAAAGCACATTCGTTGTAAAAATTATAAACGTTCTACAAGCTTAATTACTTCGGTGAGTAATTTTGCAATAAATAAAAAAAATTAGAGTCGAATATTGTACCACTCATGCGGGTCACATGTTTTCTTTTATTAGTTATTGTGGGCTGAAGACGAAACACTCCGCTTTTTTAACTTTGATTATAAAAAAGATCTTTTACTAAAACTACGACGAAAAGGTAAAGCAGCGAGGGAAGGCGGTTTATTAGCTCCAATGGGAAATCTAATTATCAAATCAAAAGGTGCATGAAACTTGAATGACCTTTCCTTTCCCAGACTGGAATAAGAATAAAAACAAAAGCAGGAAAATAGAAGGTTGGGCTTAAATCAGGAGGGAAGCGATGGATATTTCAATAAAAAGCAGAGTCCTTATTGATTTCATCCTTTTTTACTCGTGATTCATGTTTTGCGTCTGTATTGCCTTTACATTTAGGCATTTTTCTTACAACTATAATTACTCAATTAAGAACGTTTGCTGAAGATACAGGTACATAACAGAGGAAAGTTTCATTCAAATTAAAAGTGCATATATAATGTCTCATCACGGGGTTATAAGATATAAAGTGGGATATAGATGTTGAAAGAGGTTGCTGTATAACATTAGAATGAGAGAGAGAGAGAGAGAGAGAGAGAGAGAGAGAGAGAGACCGTCTCAATAAACTCGACAATGCCAAGCTTTACGACAAATTTCTGGGCATAAACTGCAGTTGCTCCTTGGAAAGAGAAAATCCGGGAGATACGTTAGAAATTAGAGATGTCAAAATGTTTTGTCTCGTGATGTGAGAGAAATATTGTATTTCATAAAGCAAGCTATCAAAATTAATAAAATTTAGTTAGTAGATATTAATAAAATTTAGTTAGTAGAGGACATTTTATAACTATTCCTATTGCCCTTAAAACTAGCATCATCACCAGTGGAAATAAAATAGGTTCCATGTTAGCGAGAAACATCCATCCTTATCGTGCAATAAAATGATGCTTAAGATCCAGTCCATGAAGAGTACTTAAAAAAAACATAGATCTTATTCTTGAAGGTTTTACATCTATATGATAAAGACTTCGCATTGGTGATGACATTATTGTTGCTACCTTTTCGATGTAATTTGAATTTTGAAATATATTGTGATCTCTTTGACATTGAAGAAACATATGTTCTTATCTTCTTCCATTTCACCTTTAAATTGAACCAACAGTATCATGTGTGATCTATGTCCTTCTGCTTTTTCCAGATACTAAATATGTCGTTAACATAAAACCACAGGCCAATGTCGGGTAAAATAGAGTTAAGTAGCCTACTCTCATAAAATTACATGTAAAATTCCGCAAAAACTGGTGAAAGCCAATTTCCCATCTCTATAACAAATTTATGTCTAAAATATTTACCATTAAATACAAAACAAGTATCTAATAAGCAAATTGTAATTGACTGTAAAATGGTGATAACCGATAAAATAGAAGCAAATCTATCTAGTTCATATCTAAAGAACACCTAGAACGACATCATATCCATAATTTCACCTTTCATGAAATAACATTTTTTCAGTTCATTTCCAAATCAAAAGAATTAAATAAATTTTTGATTTGGAAATCGTGACAACTAACGATTGTAACAATATGACAATAATTAAAACAACATATGACACTACCAGCTGTGCTGGAGTATAGGCACCATAAATTACTTGGGTTTATGGGTCTTACTGTGCAAATAGGGTGAGACGTGTGTTATGGTAAGGAAACTTGTAATCAAGTCCTCATTTTCACCAAACACTTCAACTAATAACTATGAGATTCACGATTAACTGCTTTAAATACCGAAGGCTTATATATACTAGTATATCATAGCAAATAGATCATCTTACCTATGTGTACTTTTATCAATAACACTTCCTTCGTCAGTTTTGGTGATACCCAGATTATTATATTATTATTATTATTTTTTTTTTAAGAGCTGAATCTTTTAGGGAACTAGTTAAAATGGATATGTTCAATGTAAGTGCTAAAATTTGCTTTTAGTTATATTCAAACATTGACAATGTCGGATTATAGAACTTTATGCCCAACTTAGCACTTTCTTCTTATCTAGTGTTAATTGTCGGGATGAAAGCTTACAGAAATTAGATTCCTTTACTATCTATTTCCATGTTGAAAGGTTGATTGGTGATTCCAGTTTTCTCTTCTGCATGGACTGTTTCCTCTCTCGCTTTTCTGAGGGGATTGTATATCCAGTTTAAAAGAGGGAGCTTCCCCTGACGAGGTAGAAGTCAGTTCTCATGCGTTGAACATTTTTGAAGCGTTGCTTTGTGAATTCTCTTGCAGCGTTTACATAGAAATTCGGGCATGGTGCTTTCTAACACAACACATCAAAGTTATCTCGATTCAAGGCTCTCATACTTTAATTCATCAAGGAATTTGGCACCACACATCCCCTTTGACACTCTTTGTGGAACCTCAAATGTAACTTTGTTTTCTGATGATGTGGAAAAGGGCCGAAAAATACATTAGTAATCAGACCTGTGTATTTCTAAGTAATGAATCCTTTTTCAGTTTCAATATACAATGTAAATATAGTTTATAATATATGTGTTAGTCAGTTCTTGAATTATATCAAGGCTTTCATTTTTATTTAGCTAAAGACTTCAATGCTTTTAGGGCTATGTAGCGTAGGTATAATTAAGAGGCTGTGTCAACAAAGTTACTGACATAAGGTGAACAAAACAGAGGTCACTGTACAATCTACTCTGCTTGTTGAAGGATGAAAGATGTATAGAAATCGATGTACAAAACACGAATTAAGTTATGATACATATAGCTGAAATACTGACATTGTAATGCATGTGGTAGTGATGATACATTTAACGTAATATTAATATTAATGTTAAAAAAGATATGGGCCGTATGCTGTATTTCTTGTATACGCACGTGTATCATGCAGAGATGCTTGCTGTGAGGAAATTAGCGGGCCATTCTTGGTGGAAGGTATGTGGGTCAGAGTGGGACCCTACAGCTTTAAAAAAAAAAAAAAAAAAAAAAAAAAAAAAAAAAAAAAAATTAGCAAATCTGCTCCGACCATTTTTGTAGTTCTTTTTTTTTTCTTTTGCAGTTTTTGCGCCAACAGTTGGTGAATATAAGTCAACTTGTCCTATATACTAAAAACAAACATTCGTAATAGCCATAATGCCTATATTACTTCTTGATTTCCTCAATTTTGGACTTACACCACAATAGGATTTGATTAAAATTGGGAAATTTTAAATTGAATGGTAGCTTAGAAGGAAGATTAAAACTGCTAAGGGACATTCTGCTAAAAAAAATTATAGAATCATATTTAGTTAATTTTTTCCATAACATTATGGGTGAAGTATTCGTAAACAATTTACTTAAATAATTATGAAAACATAACAAGAATTTTTAAAGGTAACATTCACAAAAAATGTTTGTAACAGCACTTGACCTCAGGCTTTTAAATATAGTTTAGTTATTACAAAATAATGGGATCATTTTTACTTGTTCCTCAAATAGTCATTTGCTATTAGCTACAGAGGCTCAAGTCCGTAATTAATATCTTTATTGCTGATACTATTTTACAGACATATTATTCTGATTGTTGCTATTGCTATTTCAGCAACAACAGCAGCCACTACTACATCTGTTGGTATCATTAAACTCAAGCGCACAGTGGTCAATTATATTATCATTCAGTCTCAAGGGTTCTGTGCAAGAACTGTGGTAATTCGTGTAAAACTTTTCATTCAAAGTGCAATTTTCAGATCAGAAAATATTTGGATTAAAACTTACATGACAGAGTCCGAAAGAGATCGGAAGCGACAGAAAAAGAGCTCGATAAGATACGAGAAAAAATCCCGAGACTTGAGTGGCCGAGTTTATGGGTAAAAGTTAAGAGAAATATGGCTTTGTGTGGTAATTGGGTCGTGCTGGTAGAAGAGACCGCCAAAGAAAAAAAGCAGAATAGGTGCTAAAAGTTTCACACACACACACACACACACACACACACACACACAGAGAGAGAGAGAGAGAGAGAGAGAGAGAGAGAGAGAGAGAGAGAGAGAGAGAGAGAGAGAGAGAGGCTAATTAATGGTGTGTAATATGAGACTGGACTCTTGATCTTATTTTAGATTACAAATGTTCAGAACAATAAAAGGTCTACTGTGGCTTTTACATTCAGCTAAACCAACCGAAATACGCGACTGCTGGCTTATGAGAGTACATCCCATAGAAATGAAGAGAAAGCAGCTGAGGTACGACTGAAAGACTGGAGAGAGTCAACCAGGGAGGAGAGACCTCACGGAAAGGAGAAATTTATGGTCAAAGTAAGTCCACAGGACGAAAAGAATTGTGAAATGTACTGAAAAGTCAGCTGAAAGGAAACAAAGTGAGGGCTGACAAGGAATAGAACGAGACTGGGGGAGACACAAGGGACAACAGGGAATATTTTCTTAAGCGAAAATGGAGTCACGTGAGAATAAGCATAAGGCTCACAAAAGCAAATATTTCGAGGAATGTGAAGTGGAAAGATAAACGGAGGATGACAAGATTCTTGAAAGACTAAAAAAAAAAGAGAAGACATATGTAAGAAATAAGAAGTAAGCCACCAAAAGGATAATAGAATAATCTTTGTAAAGGAAAGATAAAGAAGAAAATTTTTTTGTGGTGAAAAGCTTAAATGGTACATATTTTAAAGCTGAGAAGCTCCTTAAGATATGGTCAAGTGATAAAAAGTCTTCGGGGTTGAGGAGCTGATAATAAACAGCAAACATTCGAAATAGGCGTGAGGTAAAAAAAAAAAAAAAAACGCGCGGTTTCGGATGTTTATCTCTCCCTGCAATGTAAATATAAACAAAATATAGGACACGATACATATGGGAAGAGGAATGAACTTTCAAACACACACAAAAGGACTAACAGATCTTTCCTGTGGAGAGAGAACAATAACTCTTGAAGATCACGGAAAAAGAGAGCATTTAGGGAAATGTCAGGGATGAAAAATATTAGTAAAGAGAAGAACGAATAGAACAATCAGGGACCTAGATTCTATACCGGTTAGAAATAAGGAAATCCCCTCTTGTAGCACAGGCCTCTCTCTCGCTAATACTTGTAATATATTATAATGATTTACTTAAATGGCCTTATCATTATGAATAGTGGAAGAGACATTCTCCTCTATTATTATTATTATTTTTTGGGGGGCTGTGTCCAGATGATAACTTTGATGCATGGTACCATTACAATGTATAGTTCCAATGATAGGACTCCGTGTTTTATCTTTTTGCCTTCTCCATACCATGATGAGGAGGGAGTTAAGAGAGCTTCGTAGGAACCTGTTTGAGGAAGAAGATCAAGAGGGAGACAGAGAATCAGATGACAAGATAAAGTGAAGGACGATATGGAGAGAAGAGGTTTGGTGGAGGGTGATGCCTTTAATAGAAGGCCGGTGACCTTCACCTCTTGTCATTCTGGGTAAGGAGACAAGATGCCCCTCACTTCACAAAGCATGTTCAGTGATAAATTGAGTCTTCATCGGTGCTACTCTGGAGGAAAGTCTTTGAAGAAACATGAGATGCCACAGAAACCAGGGGCCAGTTAGAACACTCCTCAAAACCGCCCGACTGAAGAACTGGGTCCAAATCTTTCATGATAAACCAAGAATTCCTTTCTTTCAAATTTATGAAGGAAACTTTGCTATTGCATATTGCGGTCTTCAACGATAAGAGCAGAAATCAATAGAGAAGGGAGCAAACCATTAAACAAATATCAGGGTGATTGTAATATAGTTAAATGGCATAATAAAAACTAAAAGAGCTTAAGATACTTTTACATATAGTGAGAGAGAGAGAGAGAGAGAGAGAGAGAGAGAGAGAGAGAGAGAGATGAATGTCACTTTCCTTGCTAAGGAAATTTTTGAAGCAGAAAATTAGCTCTCTGTTTTATGGATGTAATATGTTAACTCAAACGAAAATTGGGTAATGAGATATTAAGCCTTATTCACGAGATTGCGAAAGGAAAAAGTTAGCGATACCTGGCATTACATATAAAAGTATATAAAAGCAGAGCAGAATTATCGCTCAAGGAATAGGCATAAAAGTAAAGGAAACATTGAAACGTTACATAAAACACAAGAAGTAATGAATAAGAATTGGAGAGGGAGATAAGAATAAAGAATAAATATTTTTGCAATGCAACTTCATATATTTATTCTGAAGCTAAGTAAAAGAGAAATAGAGCACAAGACCCACTATTTACATCAATATGAGTAACATGTATTATCAGGCACTGAAGTTACAATATTTTTGTTTTCGATCGCTAGTTCTGTTTGAAATCCAAGACTCACTTTTACTAACTTTGTTGAATATCATCTTTCTGTTTTACTGCTGCTAAATCAGTGCATATACATGGAATGCAATTTGCAAAAGGACCCTCTCTTCCTAATCTGAGTTCCAACTGCAATGCATTGCAAACGCAGTTTCCCATTACAAAGATGAGAATGTTCATACACTGTAAATAAACATTTCTTTTTTTAATGATTTGATGGTGCTTTCCCGATGCTTTTCCTTAACTTCTAATTCCCGGCCCTCCTTTCACGTCCGTTTAGTTTGCAAATAAAATGTTCCTCTCTATTTAAAACTGATTGTTTTCCATTATCTTTTAATATCCTTGAAAATTTTTAATCAAAATTTTCACACTTTCATAACTTTCAATTTTTTAAACATTGGAAGTTATAAGATAAAGGCTTTTCATAGTATCCTATTTAACTATCAGTTACTGTATACTGTAGCACCATTCAAAATATTTGGAGAAAAACCACTATTTATTTTGCAACTTGAAAATAATTTTCTCAGGATTTGGACATCCACTTTACTATCAACAATATCAGTTTCATTCAAGATGAAGCAAAATCCCTTCTGAATGAGATCAATAAAGAAAAATCGCGTCTTTCAATGGTCTTTAAGGAAGATCCTCAGCTGAAATTAAAAACACCTACACACACAAATGGTGAATTTCCAAAAATATTTTTTTTCGTTTTTGGTAGAGGGTGGCATGAGAAAACTAGATATTGGAAGCAAAATGAAACTGGATGGAACCTTTATAACCACTTCTTTAAAATGAATTTTTCCCCAGCCCCGTGTATTTTTTTTATTAACTGAAAATAGAAAACAGCGATGCAATCTCCTAAAACACGAGGACTTATCCGTTTTGTATTATATTGGTTAATACTGATGAATTTAACATACTGTAGTTGTTAAATTCATCAGTGAACAATAGGGTTTAACTCGCAAACATCACTGGAAAGAGAGAGAGAGAGAGAGAGAGAGAGAGAGAGAGAGAGAGAAAGAGAGAGAGAGATTTTATTTCTTGATACAATATGCCAAATTTGATGAAGAATAGGAGAAATGTAAAAAATAACATAAAAAATTATACACTCCATTCATGCAAAAAAAAAAATAATCCGTTTACTTCCTCATGCAAAAGGTTTCCATGCAAGTTGCCTTTTAATATAGAATCAGTAGGATATACGTATGGCATATTCTGTAGTCTGCCATGACAGCAAGAGAGAAAGCGGCAGCGAGGTGTAAGAACTATGTAAAATTTCTTTTTTAAAAGAAATGAGTTTGTTGCCTTAAACCTTCTGCTTCTGGGAAAAAAAACAACTAGAAAGAGATCCATTGGCTTATTTCCGAACTAATATCATTACTTGGTCGTTAATTTGGCAACATGTAAAGGTGAAATATTAATGATTTAGTAAATTTAGCACAAAGAAAACTTCCTTTTCACACATACTCAACCATCCCAGATGATTATCGAAGAAAATTGGTTTTGGGAAACTTGTCAAATCACCGCCTGACCGCTGGCTCTCTTGATGTCGTGTGTGATAATCTACGGAACAATCTGGACAGATCCCCTTGTCACATACTTGAGACATCCATATACTGATCTTGATCCACATTGCGCACAACGTCGACGTGCAGTTTTCATTTCGAGTAAGGAAACAATCTTGACGATCGACACCTGGAGGACCGACAGATTTTTGTCCCCTGCTTTTCACCTGAAATCCAAAATGTAACAGGTAATAATTCACAATACAACGACGAAATTCTAATAGGTTATTGCATTTTTTGTGTCTGCATGATATCCAATTAGCCTTGCAGACACGTCAACCAACCAATTGAAAACTGGAAACCTTATTACGCATAGTTGCTCTGTAGTTATTAACTTGTTGATCTTGGCGATCAGTACCTCCCATAAATTCACGTTTCTTTACGGCACATGGTCAATGTAGTACTTAGATTCTACATCCTGGCTATTTAGAATACCCTCCAATAGGCTCAACAGTACGAGATTCATAAATAGAAGACCCCGTTGTCACAACGTTGTTGTCTCTCCATCGAACCAGTATCAAGCTGTCTCCATCGTTTTGAACTTGGGCCACTGAATAGGATCCTCTTGGTTCCTTTTTCATGATGTCCACTGGCTTGACATTACATTGTTTAGGAAATGCGATTGGACCGAATTATTCCCGTAGCATCTCAACCACGGGGTTTCGATTCAACCAAAACTTCTAATGATGTGAAATGGTTCTCGAATGTAATATGAAATGGCAGGTCAATTTTTTGTCTTCAGACAGTGCTTTCAAAAGTGTAAGGACTGTTCTAGAAGGTTTTCCAAATTGTGCTCATTGCATAGGCTATAAATACATAACTCTCGGCAAATAAGCTCGCAGGCTCATAAGGTTAGTTATGATCAACTTCTCTTTCTTCTATGATGTCTTTTTATTCATTTGCGCATAAATACACCCAAGGATTGCTGTTAGTTGTGTTTTTATCTTTTATTGTGTCATGTCAGCTGTAATTGTAATTTTGCAAAGAAATATTAGTTAAAAAAACCTGAGAAAAGAATATTAGAAAAAAAACATGCATGTATAAAAAAATCTCATTGATATTTTACAGCAAATATACTGAGAATTTGTTTCTGATTTTAGTTCATATCTGTTATGATACTGTGTGAGCTGTAATTCTAATTTTACAAAAAGAAATGAAATAAATTATTAGAGAAAATGTGTATAACTTGGTAACATTTCTGATTGTCTTGTAAAAAAGGCCCCACAATCAGTTGTAAATAGTTAAGGGTTTAGGGTAAAATATTTTTATACTTCTAAACGATTGACGAAAGCATTGCTGATATGGATCCATCGTTATGAGTATCAGGAACTGTGTTATTCTCGAGTCCTCGACCCGCGCTGCATTCGTTATAAGGTTATAAGACAAAATGGTTCATTCAGTTATTTTGCGATATTTGTCAAATGGGATATTAATGCTTTGCAGATTGAATTTCACATTCAGTCTTTCAGCATTTTAATATCTATTTTGCTATTTTCCTCGATAAATTGCTTTTAAAACCTGTTTAAAATGTTGACATAGTATGTTATTAGAGTAAATTTTTTTTCTAAAGCAGCTTACAAGCAATTTTACCTCTGAATACAGTGAATGTTATATATTTTAAAGTTGGAAAATTGTTAACGCTATGGAGGCGCATTCCCCGGCCGGTTGAGACCTTAGACTTCCTAAAATTATTCAAGTCTAAGATTACAGAGTTAATATGTGAACAGTATTACGTCCTTGGGTAGTATATTGTTTTGGAGATCTTGTAACTGAAGAACAGATATTTTCAGGTCCACTAATGAAAAGAGGACTGGTTGCATTTAAAGGTTCATTATCGTTTTTTTACAGTTTTTTATGCTCTCCTGTTGATGTTCCCCTGTTATTCTTGATCTCTTTCATTAGACACAAAAGCTCATCGTTTTCCTCTTACACCTATATTCTACAAATGTTAAGTTTTTATTATACTCTATACATTTCGGGCTTTAGAAGATGTAAGGATTTAGGTCTTAATTTGAATCTAGATAAGTTTGATTCAAGAGTGAAAGCAAGTAAATATCAATGTGAACTGAATGCTGTGAAAAAAAAAAAAAAACAAAAAAAAAATCAAATAATAAAGAACTGCGGAAGATTCGAGGCAGTCGAGGGAATATAATTTTAATATTTCCATTCATAACATAAATATCGATGAAAATGTAGAAAATACAGTTTTCATATTACCAACGTAGAAGATATATTTAAATCCATTTTATTTTTGGTGAATGTTACATTTCAAATGAAAATATAAAATCTAATACATAGTATCTCAGAGTACAAAGATTTGAAGTGTTATTTCATATCTTGATCATGAGTAAATTTTCCTGTAAAGAATTACCAATATATCAGTTAATCTGGCAGCGTTACATCAATGGATGTTGTTTAAATAAGCAACAATTAAACGATAAAATATTTTGCTTACAAGAACTTCATTGTCATTATCTGAGAACTGATCAGTAAATTCTATTAATATTTCCAACTCACTCGTCAATTCAAAATAACTTATTCACTGCTCTTGCTAATTATGACTCATGAATCGTTCCGGTTAAAACTAGAGCGAGGGTGTTAAGGGATTCTGATTGGGGGGGTGTGGGGGGGTGGGGTGGGGAGGGGAGGCTTTCCCATCATTTCCAGGAAATCTGTTGGAATTCCTAATAGTTTTTGATATTCAGGTCATTTTGTTGACTCTTGGAGTTTTATTAATCTCGACAGTAAATTGGGAGGTGACGAAGATGAAGACAGGAAGACCCTGTTTCATAAATCCACCACAGGCGTGTCCAGGATCCAACCATCCCCAGGGTTGTTCGACGGCGTTCTTTCTCAATCCCTTGAGTCTTTATTGGGGGAAGTGTCGAATATCTTGGCTGCCAAGAAAATTCCAGGTGGCGAAGAAGCTCTGAATAAGGCAAAAGGTTTCCTTAGTATTAAGGTCGGTAGCACGAGGTGGGTAAGGAATGAGACAGCTGCTAAAAACTTCGGCTTTAATGATATTTGTCTCGATACTTCTTGTTGCCTACTGAGTGGCTCTCTCCGGTCCCCCCGGATCACAACAACCCACAATGCACCAGTCGAACAGTAGAGCTTCGACATGCGCATTCTCACATGCAAGGCTTCATGGACAACAGTTCCTTCCCCGAAGATAAGACATGAAACTAAACAATAAGCATAAAATAATCTTTAAAAAATTTTGTCTATCAGGGGGTTTAACAACTCTCATTGATCTTAAAACTAGAGTATAGGGTACCAGAGATTCATCCCTCTCATTTATTGAATATCACATGGTACATCATTATCAATCAAAATATTCTACACAGCCTTCCGAGGCAGCAAGGCAATTAAAATTACAAAATTCATCTACACCACTAGAAGAAACAAAATGTGAGAACGATTCTTTAGTTGAATTAATAAGGTCACTAGTAAATCTAGGCAGTAATTAACCATGGTGTCTCATCCATAACATATTTCCAAAATCATGAATTTGTACAAGATTAGTTTTTACTCCTAAAACTTCTGAAGTTTTTCTTCAATCCGGGGCTCTCCTTTTCCAAACTTTTTTGCAAACACTGCATCACCAACATTATACTGAGGATTTTCCTGAGAGAACAATTCCTTTGGCAAAACTTCCAAATCTCTATTTCTCTTAGAATGGTCCTTAACTGATTCAACAGTAGTTTTGAAGGAAAAACCAAACAATAGTTCAGCATGTGACTTTCTAAAAGTAGAATGTAAACTTTTACTTTAATTGTTCAAGAATCTATATGCTAATGGTTAAAGATCAACTAAATATTTTTCAAACCTTGAAAAGTCTTCATACCTCCCCCAGTTAATCAATTTCATGAAAGGTTAAATGGTGTAGGACAGTAGGAGTTATATGAAGCATTATTTGATACAATCTCATCTGGAATACTAAAACTAGAAAAGGTTTTCCTAAGCAACTCAAATGTAACAATTGGTGATATAGAAGAAGTAACATGGACATCCATAAACTTAGAAACTACATCTACAATCACAAGAAAATACTGATTATCCACCAGTCCGCCATAATGTATGTGTCATCTAGACCACGCTTTACCAGGTGAAGGCGACGAAGAGGAGCTTGATTTGGTTTGTAATTAGTATAAAAAATATGCAAATTCTTTGTAACCTCTGCAATAGCTTGATCAACCTTAGGCCACCAAACCTATTTCGTAGCTTCATGCTTTCATGATATTTATACCATTATGACCCTATGTAAATTATCCAACATTTAACACCTCAATAGAGTGGGTATGGCAATTGTTTTTATATAGTATTGCATCATCATATAAACTGAGATCAGCCTTCATGGTGCCGTCCTCAGACAATCTTTGATCCCCTTTACACCAAGCAAATTTAATACACTGAAGGATTTTAATTAAAGTTTACCCTTTCTAGTACATTTCTGTGTAACCTCAAAAGAAAGCTCAACAAAATGTACTACTTCAACCAGCTTAATATAT
Organism: Macrobrachium nipponense; assembly: GCF_015104395.2. Taxonomy (NCBI): domain Eukaryota; kingdom Metazoa; phylum Arthropoda; class Malacostraca; order Decapoda; family Palaemonidae; genus Macrobrachium; species Macrobrachium nipponense. The sequence continues at coordinate 15,457,940 of NC_087220.1, read as the reverse complement.
TCAACAGGGGTATGGAACTCAATATCACCCCTAACAGGCAACCTACTAAGTGCATTGGCTACAACATTCTCTCTGCCTGTCTTATTGACAAAGTCAAAATCGTACTGAGATAACAGCAAATCCCAATGCTGTATATGTGCATTGGCTTGGTGTGGGATCTGACATCCTTTACCAAATAAGCCATGCAATGGTTTGTGGTCAGTCAAACATTCTACCCAGTAAGAAATATCTAAATCTGTTTGAAACAAAAACTAATGTAAGGCCTTCTCGATGAATCTGAGCATAGTTCCATTCAACAGACGAAAGTCATTTACTCTCAAAATATACAGGAACCTTCCTCCCATCAACGTTTTGTAACATAACACCACCAACTCCAATGGGTGAAGCATCAACTTCCACAATCAATGAACTGTCTCCATCATAATTACATAACAATGGATTTTCAGCCCAACCTTCGTTCATAGTTTCAAAAGCAATTTCTTCACTTTTACTGCATCTGTTTTTTTTTTTTTTTTTTTTTTTTTTTTTTTTTCATACAAGGGCTCACACTTACTAGAAAAATTCTTAACAAACTTACAGTAATGTATAAATAGACAACAACGCCATGAACATTTGATAGCAAACCAGCAATAAACCTATGAAAAATAGCAGGGGTATTAATTACCAAGTACTTCTGGCTCTCTTCATCCAATGGTATTTTCATGTAAGCATTTTTTGAATGAATAATGGAATATATTTTCCCTTTACCAATCTTTGGTAATAATTCATCAATCGTTGGTAATGGATACTGACAAACTGAATTATCCACCTCATATTTATCAAACAAATCCTGAACAATTACTTCAGATGAATTATCTATGCCCGCCAAGTAAATAACAACTTACCCATCAAATCTTTGCCACAAATATCTGAATTTTTTTCCACTATATAAAAAATCTTAATGGCATTATAATTATTATAAGCAACATCTACAGAAACTTTACCTAATGTATTTGTTAACATTATTGCCAATCTTCACTTATAGGGTTAACTTCGCCACCAGAATTAACCTCAAAAGGAAAAATATGGTCCCTAATTATCAACTTAATTACATCTTTTATAGCATGACCAGTGGTAACTGATAGGTTTATCTACCCTGTCTCTAAGAATAGTTACATCATCAATTGCTTTATAACTTTTCATATCTTTATGTACTGCAGATTTATGACCATTTTTCTGCACATCATTTTTACTGCTACTTACAACAGCTGTACAAACTTCCTTTAAATGCCCCTTTTCTGACACTGATGGCTTACCTTATCTTTAAAACGACATTTCACACTATCATGCGGTATCCACAATGTTGCATAGGGAGCGACTTCTCAGGAAAAAAGCTTTCTCTAAATTCAAACCCCTTTTAAAATTCTGAATAGAGGCCATGGACTTTGAATCTAAGTTTACAGAAAGCAAATTTACAAAATAAATTTCATGTTCTAAAGCCATAAATAACGTATCTCTCAATCGAGCATCAAACTGTGGACCAATCTCACAATCCTTTGCCCAGATCAGCGTACAAATCTTTAAAACTCTCCTTTTTTCTTTCTTTGCCGGAAAGCAACTACATTTCTGTGGTAACTAGATTTAATATCGCAATATGCCTTAAGCATAACTAACAACTATTCATATGTTTTAGTCTGTGACAAATCTGGTGAACATATATTACCTAGAACTGCAAACACTTCAGTACCAAAAGACACCAAAAGAACACTTCTCTTCAACATTGTCAGTTATAGACATTTAATCAAACTTTGCTTCCAATAAACTCAACCACAATTCAAAAGAGAATTTTAGAGGGTTACATGCATCATTTTTTAATCTGTAGAGTAGCCAGGGGCACTAACTTCAATACCATCAAGCTTATGATTATTAATACAACCTCTAAGCCACTTCGAATAATTATCTTAATGTGACAATACTGTCATAAGCAAAAACAGCCTAACCTAATGTAGGCTACTCGACAAATCAAAACGACAAGACAACCACGATAGTTTAGCATACTGCTATCATAACTTAATGTAGGCCACATGACAAATCAAAAGGGTAAGCAAAAACCCCAATAGCTTGAGCATACTGCTATCATATTGGGCTATTAACGACGATACACTTCCATATAATGAAATCACTTAACATTAGCCACTGCAAATAATTCATTTGTTACGTTTCCAAAGCGTCGTTCTTTCTCATTCTTCAAATGTGAAGATGAACAAACCTTCAAAACACGCCTACCATACCATTTTCCTCTGCCATCAGGTACTTTTCCTCATCACCAGTACTAGGGTCGGTAGCCAGAGGTGAGGAGGAATGAGACAGGTGCTAAAATAGTTGGTTTTAATAGTATTCATCCCGTTACATCTTGCTTTACAAAGCATGGCTCTCCTGGTCCCTCTGGATCACAACACCCGACAATGCACCAGTCGAACAGAAGAGCTTCGACATGCGCAATCTCACATGCAAGACTTAATACACAACACTCGGTTGGGATAGAGAGGATATCGGGCAACGTTGTCATAGCCATCAGTTCAGAAACTGCAAGACCTAGGAAGATCTCAAGGGTCTTCTAAGGCCAGTATATGGGACGGCTGAAGCTGGAGATTCAGTTTGAGATCTCAGATCGTTCTTTAAATTTAGAAAAGGTCAGGATTCTATGGTCAGGTTTAGTTCTAGATTATACAATGTTGAGGGCATCTACATAGGTACATGGTAACAATATTTCTTTAGAAACTTTTGAGTATCTGTTGCATTTTGCATGGCTTTTAAATGACGTTCCAGATAATGTCTTCCTATTGACTCACATCTTACTTTTGAGAAAAATCTAATGAAAGTTTCAGAAAACCCTGTACGGAAGTTAGTTATTGTTAGTAATGCTTCATATATTTATAACTGATAAAAGCAATTCTATCTGTTTTAGGTAATTTTTCCTTCCTTTGCTACAATACTGTTCTCCTGTGTGGATGCCTGCTTCTGCCAGAGATTTATCTTCTTTAGACAGAGTGGTTCGTGATTGTAGGTTTCTGTATCTTTATATTAGCCGTTAAGACTTGGACCATTCATGGATGGTCCCTTTTCTATATTTTAACAGAAATCTTTTACATTCACACTCGATGCCTGATCCCCTCTTCCGGCCGAGAGCAACCACATACGTTGAACAGCCGCACCAATCTGCAGTAAATGTTCCTCGCTGTCGAACTTCACAGTTACAGAGGTCCTTGATTCCTCACTCTGCTGGACTGTGAAATAGCTTGCCAGTGTATGTCGTGCCACTAGAACTTAAGAAACTCAAGTAAAAATGCAATTCATTACTACTCTAATACAATTCTCCTTATATTTTAATAATTTACTTATATTTGTATATGTTCATTTATTAATTTGTTGAATTATTAATTCTTAAAAACTGATATCTTCTGTTGTGTTTCCCATTACATTCTGTTATTTCCTTACATTGAACACCATTATTCTTTTGATGTCCGAATCTCAAGTCAAGGTCCTCGTTTGTGTCTTGAATAATAAGAGTAGCATTTTTCTTTCTTCTTAACGTTTTCATTCAGTTTTTTTCAGTCATTGTATTCCATTTTCATCAATATGCACTGAGCACTGAACAGTTAATTATCAATTACCACATTTATCACCCTCTTCTTCCACCTTTCTTTACTCGATACTTTTTCCGTATTTTTTCTCTTGTATCATTGTTGCCTTTTTATGTCACAACTAATCCAATACCAGTTACCCCACATCTCGCCGAAAAGTAACTTTTCCCATCCCAAACCGCCCAGGCAAGACCGCTCGCTAAAAAGGCAGACACAGAAATATGTGTTCTTTTGGAAGCATATTGTGAAGATACTCTTTCAGACATCCAACTCGTGAAGGCAATTTCAACTTTAACAAGAACTGTCACTGAATAAATATTCAGGAAGAGTTTTCATTATTTCCTTTGCTCTTCTTTTTTATGGTTTACCTTGCTCTTGTTCTAAATTCTTTGGGATGACAGGAATTAATTTTTCGTCCTAAGTTGAGAGGAGACAAAAAAGAAAAAAAAAGAAAAAAAAGTATTGCTGGGGACGGGAGCCTTTGCGAGTGGATGGAGCATGAGGTAGAATGAAGAAGGGATGGGGTGGTGAAGATGGGCCTTTTAGCTCGGGGAAGGAACTGGTAAAGGTGTCCGAATATGATTGGTTTGTATAACGAAGCTATGAAAGTCGTCAAGGAAAGACTTGATTACTTGTTTAAGTAAAAGGTCTGACTATGCTCTCACCATTATTATTATTGTCATATTATAAGCTACTTGTTCAACTAGAAAATATACTCATAAAAATATGAATATTAGACCGCAGGAATAATGAAAATATTAGGAGACGAATCTGGAGACGAAAGTAGATAACAAATTATTATTATTATTATTATTATTATATTATAGTAGTAGTAGTAGTAGTAGTAGTAGTAGTAGTAGTAGTAGTAGTAGTAGTAGTAGTTGAGATTTTTATTAAAATTAGAAATAATCGAAGGGGAACAAAGTTCAAAGTAGAACTTGTCAGGATGTGGAAAATAAATGAAGAAAAGGCAAGTAGCTTGAGTATACTCTCATGGAATAGCTTTCAATCGACAGGATTAAGAAGAATATTCGGTAAAGGTGAGTGAAAAAAGGCATAGCTGTAGCACTAGTAACACTATGACTGCTGCTTGAAGTTTCACAAAATGGAATTAGACATCTCAAGGGGTACCAAGGTATAATTCAGCATGTTAACTTAATTATAAATGGAAAAAATGGATGCTGTTTCCACTCTCAAATGTCTGCAGAAAGCATATTATTCTTTATAAATGCATTTTACTTTATAACAAAGAATTACATAGAGTTAAGACCAAGTAAAATAAAGACTAAAATCATAAATGTCCCAAAGCAAAATTTTGTTTTCTGTGTGCGTTATTGCCTTCTTTTTCTTTGTTTTTCTCTTACAGGGAACCATGCTTAATCTGGGACAATCTTACCCCGCGTTTTAACCCTTATTAGGAATTGGCAATATAAAACCTTAAAAATAAAAGATATACATCCGCACACACACTCTCTCTCTCTCTTTTCCCCAGACTCAGAGAAAATTCTTTCCCGAAAAAAAGAAACTCATGCACGTATGTAGTTTGTTCGAATGTTGGTGGTTGTAGACGTAGATAAATTCATTAATATTTTTCAGTCTTTGACTTAAACAAGTGTAAAGGTAGCGCATTCTCTTGAATTCAACAAACTATTCCAGTAAAACCTCCTAACGTTCTTTTACAAAATCTCCTGCCATTGAAGATAATTGTTAGCTTTTCTTGCAGATCAACTTCCATTGAGACGTTCATAAGAAACATTGCGACATTTTACCATTAATTCCCTTGAGCACTTTTTTCATTACCTTTTTAAAAGGACGTGCGAACGCCAGACTTCACTCTTGATTTGTTTGTCCTCCATTAGGAGAAAATCTGATGAAGCATTTTTCATATCATTTTTCCTCTGGCAAAGGTCCAGTAATTTAACTTGAAGAATGGCTTTGAATGTAGGAAACAATTCTTGCAAAGAGAGAGAGAGAGAGAGAGAGAGAGAGAGAGAGAGAGAGAGAGAGAGAGAGAGAGAGAGAGAGAGAAAGCTACAAGGATTAGGATATCTCAAAGACTTGTTAGTCCATCCGAGGACACATCGTGTGCTCACTTATCTCTAGGAGCAGGTTTTACTGTTCATCCAGTGTCCTAATGATTTTGTCTAGCTTTCTTTTAAACTCTTCCACACTCTTGCTGTTTCCAACTTCTGGTGGCAGTTTATTCCATGTGTCATATATCTTGTATGTAAAGAAGTTCCCACAATGGGATGTGTTGTATCTCATTAGTTCCAGTTTGCATCCATTATTTCTTGCCTGTTTTTCGTTTAACGTAAATAGTTTACTGTATACTTTTGTTATGCCTTATAGTATTTTAAATGTTTCTATCAGTTGTCCTCGTAATCGCATTGTTTCTAAGCCATACATCTTCAGGCTCTCTAGTCGTCTTCGTTAACCCATTTGCCTGATGGATGGAATTAACTTTGTGGCTCTTGCTTGTACCCCCTATAATCTATTTATGTCCTTTCTTAGTATTAGTGGCCAAAACTGTACTGCATATTCAAGATGAGTTCTAACTATTGATGTGTAGAGCTGCAACACTGTTTCCTTGTTTCTGTATTTGAACTGCCTTTACACTATTTTTCTTTTATTGATAAAATTTACAATAGGATCAATACAATGGCTTCATATACATTCATATGTACAATATACACAATAAAAAATTACAACCCTTACAAATAACAAACTATGTAAGCCTTATATCGTATAGAGTAACTTATTTTTTTTTTTATTCTTTATTTTACAATAGCATTAAGTACATATTCTTTGGTAAAAAGCTTGTCTAATTTATTTGCATAAACTTTACTCAATATAAACTTCGTTTTTGACATTTTATTCCCTATATAAGCAATCAAGTTTGGGTCATCTGTCAATAGACCCAAAGATCGACCAGACCATACTCCTGCTACAAAATCTGATAGTAACACCATTGCTGTGTTTTCGTCTTTCTTCGATGGTGTCTTGAAATCCAATTTAAGAATCTTTAGTAAACTATCAGTTTCAATTTGACAACAGCTTTTTAGCATTGACTTTAACCAAATCAGAATGTTTTTTGACGAGGGACAAAAATAAAATATGTGCATATTATTTTCAATATTGCCACAAAAGAGACATTTATCTTCATTCGAGAGTTTCATCATATTCAGCCTATCTTTGGTATTAAGTATTTCATGAACATATCTATAAACTGTATCTCTGCTCTTCTTATCAATGTACTTATTATTTACATACTTCCAAATCTGCGTCCAATTAAAAAGCGGGTACAATAACTCTACCTTTCTTTAACAGACACCTTAGGATGATTCTTTAAACGATATACTTTCCTTAAAACATCAATCATCTCACTATAATATGATGTGATAAAAATAGTACACACTCTATAATTTTTTTCAGTTTCCATCAAAACTTTAGCTTTTATTTTACAATAGAAATACATAATTTCAAAACCATAACACTTACTTACAGAAATCTTGTTAAATGTTCTAAACATAATGGCTTTCGATTTATGTAGAATATTCATCATTCTTAGCCCACCTTCTGTCTTTGGTAAAAATACGGTATTTCTTGCAATTGCTTCACAGCTTCCATTCCATAGGTATCTAAATAAACTCCTCTGTATTCGTTTTGCACAATCCTGTCGAACTGTATATACATGTGACACATACCACGTTTTTGCTAAAATTTTACAATTAATTATGATACATTTTTGAAACACTGTCAGCTTCCTATTCCTAAATATACCTATCACTTTGTTTATCTTACTCTCCAGATTACTCCAATTTAGATTAACACTATCTTGATAATTGTTACTATGATAAACACCTAGTATTTTACAGGAATCATGAAGGCAATGACATTCACTTATTGGCCATGCTGATATATTTCTCCATTTCCCAATGCCTAAAATTGAAGTTTTATTTCTGTTCAGATTTGCACCACTTGCCTTTTCATAATCTGTGATTATATTAAAACATTCTAATATTCCTTTATCACTAGTAACTATGATAACAGAATCATCAGCATATCCTAAAACAGAATCCTTTAAATTATTTGGCAAATTCAATGACATGTCTACATGCTTCATTTTCATCATCCTGTAAAAGGGTTCCTGGTAGATAATAAACAAAATCATGGATAATGGACATCCTTGCCTTACCGATTTTTTATGGGGAATGGATCAGAGATATTACCATTAATGCATATTACACTTTCAGCGTCTGTATATAAAATTTGTATTAGCTGAATGAAACTAGGATCAAAACCAAAGTTGCTCAATATAGCATATAAAAGGTCATGATCCACACGATCAAAAGCTTTAGACCAGTCTAGATTTATTAACGCAGCTTGTTTATCATTATTATTTGCATAAATCATAATATCTCTCATAATGGAATTCAAGTTGATAATGGACCTATTATCTGCACAACTAAACTGTTCGCGGGAAATAATTAAATGTAACACATTCTTCAATCTATTAGTTATTATTTTCGCTATTATCTTAAAATCCGCGTTTAACAATGTTATTGGCCTCCAGTTTGTAATAAAACCTAAGTCTCCTTCCTTCGGCGTAAGCGTTATTATTCCTTTATTCATTGAGAGATGGTCTTATATCTAAAAATAAACTTTACTATGCTTACAAAATCGTTTTTTATCTCCTTCCAAAACTTTTTGTAAAACTCAATAGTGAGACCATCTATTCCCGGACTTTTACCATTCTTCATCCCCCTCAATACTTTCAGTACTTCAGACTCTGTCACTTCTGAGGTTAAAATAGCATTCTCATTCCTATCAATAACTTTATCTACTAATTTCAAAAACACGTCTTGATAAGACTTCTCACATTTCTCTTTTTTGAAAAGCTTTTCAAAATATTCCCTTATATTTAAAGTAATAGCTTTAGGGTTTACTATTTCGCTACCATCATCCCTCTTTATCTTGTTCACATACGATTTAGAGTTTTTCTCCTTCCCTAACAGGTACGCTGAAACTTGTTCACCCTTTAATTTATCATCCACCTTTGCTTTAATTTTGACCCCTTCGCAGATCTCATCTTGAATACTATTTATTCTTAATTTCAAAGAGTTCACTAACGAACACTTGTCCTTATTCAGTACACCTTTTCCTATTTCTTATTTTCAACTGGTAGTTCAGTAAATTCAATAAGCCCAGATTTAGCCTTGGTTAATTTGCTTTGAACATGTGATAAAGAAAGATTCAGCCGGGCTTTCGCATATTCCCACCAACACAAAATATTTCCAACTCTATTTTTGCTCCTCTTAATACTATTCCAAGTCATAAGAAAATTGTCTTTTACAATATCTTTTATCTAGAAATATTACTATTAAGTTTCCAGTACCCTTTCCCTGGCGACGGTACATTTTCTGATTTCAAGGCTAATACTATAATACAATGGTCAGTCAGCTAACAGGAATATTTTGAATATTTGCCACATGGTTATGTAAATCTTTTAAATAAAACCTATCCAGCCTTGAGCCATAATTCTCCCTGATAAGTATACTCCACCTCGGTGATGACATGAAACCCATGCATCTATAAGTTTCAAGTTGCTTTTCAAGCTTACCAATGACTTTGATATTAGTTCACTATCTGAATTTGAACAATCTACCATACAGGTAATAGAATTCAAGTCACCACCCATTATGATATTGCTTATATTGTTCCTTAAGAAATATAAAATATCTCTATTAAATAATTTCTCCCTTTCTTTTATCTTACTATTCCCAGCAGGAGCATACACATTTAATAATTGAATAGTAACGTTTGAATAACGACAATTAACATTCATAACATAACCATCAATATCGTTTTCAAAATTCAAAATTTCCACATTAGATGTTTTATTTTACAAAGATAGCTATTCCATCCTTAAGCATTTGTGTATAATCAATCAAAACTTTGCAGTATTTTTCAACATATCCAGTTTGTTTTCCCTTCCCCTTTTATATTGTGCTCTTGGACGAAAATTATATCTAGTTTATAAAGAAATATAAAGTTTATTATTTTAATTTGCTTCTTCAAAGTATTAAGTCCATTTACGTAACTGTAGCTACATTTAATGTGGAGAAATGAATTTTGTATATTAATGTAAAAAAAAACAAAAAAACATGTACAATACTGGGTTAAATTGCTTTAAGCTTCTTAGTACACTTTCCTGTTTCATCATCTGATGATAAATTCTGGTTCATCCTTTCCATGTTTTGACACTGGTCTTTCTTCAGCGTTATCTTAAGTTTATTACTAGAGTCTGTTTTCGTATGCCATGTTTGCATTTCCATATCAGTGCTGTTAAGTTCTGTTTGGGGCGCTGGCATCTCATAATATATTTACTCACAATCCATTTTTCCCTCTTCTTTTCCTTTTACTATACTTACTGCTTCGTTTTCTGTTAATAACTCATTTTCTTTAACCTCCTTCTGAATCTCAACCTTTGTGTTTGACGTACGCAATTCACTGACACCTATTGGTTGGGAAACCCTAATTCTTGGCCTTCCTTCATCGTCATCATCCTGCTCGTGATCAAGAATGTCCTCAAAAAGATCCCTTTCGTCCTCATAATTTGGCCCACCATCGATTACTCCCTTATCCAGTTTTCTATAAACATTTTCTTCCCTTATGCAGTCCAACGGTTCTACTGAGACAAGTTCTTCCTTCGTTTCTTACCTTAGTTCACTCCCAGCATTCCTTTTTGTTGTGCTTTTCCCCAGTTTTATCGAGTCGTCGTCACCCTTTTCTTTCTCAGAATCATTTGGTGAATTATCCTTAACAGTTTCTTCTGTTGTGCAATCTAATGCCTGTTCTTCCACTGAATTAGGTTCTTCATCTCTGTCCATTCCTTCGGTCACTATATCTGTAGTTTGATAACTTTGGTTATTTCCGCTTTCCTCGACTGTTGCATTTTCTACATAGCCTTTATGCAACTCATTTGCTTTCACGTTGGTTTCATCCTTTCCTTCCGTAGGCAGGTGAGGAAACTCTCCTTCTTTAAACTTAGACCTTACATCTTCGTATTTGCAGTCTTTAGCCATGTGACCTATTTCCCCACACCTAAACATGTCCGTTGCTGCCCATTATACAAGATGGTTAAGGTAAATCCGAAAACCGTAATTGATGAAGGAACGTTGTCTTTTAGTCTCATGCTGGCTGTCCTGACTCCCGTCAACAGCCCTTTGAATGGTCCGTTAGCATATTTGTTTTGCCTGATTCCTTCCACTTTGCCATATTTCGATAAAACCTCGATCAGCTTTTCATCTGATAGCTGGAAAGGAGCATTCCTTATTGAAACATACGTAATGGACGTACTAAGATTCACAATCTTTACATTTTCCAACTGGTCTGAACATACCTCTTTGCCTTCGTAATTTTCCATGAGATCATTAAACACATTTGGTACTACTTTAACAATTACTCTGTTCTTATTTATAAAATGAACTCCTATAATCGAGTTATGCACCAATTTCATGTTTGAAAATAACATTCTACTAACAACATCCATAGTAGGGTATACAGAAAACTGCAGCCCAAAGGAGTCCTTTCTCCTAAACGGTGTTGAGTATGACGTCATACTGTTACACTGAAACTAGTCACTAAAAGACTCAATAGATGGCAGCACCGTCGCCACCGTCCAGCGTAGCCTCCCCACCTAGGCAATGCTAGGGAGGGGGAGGGGCCACTACTCAAAATACGAGAACTTAACGAAGTTTTCAAGGTTTATAACTGCTCTGTCACTTAACCCACCTCCACTATGCTTACTTCAGCACTAACGGCATATATTCACCGAACCCTCACAACATTTTCTCGGCGAAACTTCAGCTGTAATCCCAAAAATAAGCAAAAATGAGTAGGAGCAGCAAGCCAAGTTGTTTACCTAAAAGCTTCTTCTTCTTCCTCCCCTGCCACATAAGATTAGCTGGTTTGACGTTTCTGACAACCTCCTAGGCCACCCTTACCTCCCCTCCCCCGCGCAGTTCGTACAAATGGAAGACGAGCAGTGCAAACGGCCAGCAAGACCTCTAATAAGGCACTAAGTAGGTCACAGAACCAATATCAATACAATAAGCTATGAAGGCGCACAAAATTGAAAACTTAAGAACGTCACATGACGTAAACAACATGTGAGGGACGACTTCTGCAACACGTCATATGACGTGGTTGACCTTTTAAGGGTTAATTGTTGTTTTTTTTCTAAAATTATGAATGCACTGATATATTATGACTATATATTTCGTTGACCTCGGGTGATAGGTGAGGTCATTTGGGCTTTCCTTAGAGTGGTCGACATAAAGAGAGTATTATCTACTGAATTGACAGTTACCTTTTAAAATGTCTTACAGAGCAAATGACCCATATACTCAGAAACGACAACGACCGCCAAAGAATATGCTACGTTATTACTCTTGTTCATAAAACTTTGGTTTTAACCAAAGATACATTGAAAATATCAGTAGGATATAAAGCATTACATTTCAAATAATGGAAACTATTTTAATAGACTCCAAGAAGCTAATAAGCGAAAATAAGTGGCGAATTATCTTATCTGTATCGGCCACACCACAGTGAACCAAGTCTACAGGTAAGGCATTTGCCAATACTGTTACGGACCTCACTGTATGCAAACAGTGCTCGGCGAGTCATTCAGTTCTATAATTCAATGCTGTTAACAAGAAACGGTGATTAGGAAGACATCAAAAACATGTGGGGCCTGAGTAAGTAGGAAAGTTTACTGCAATACTCTCAATATTGTATGGAGGCATTATGCCATTTTTTTTTTTTTACAGATACTTTGAATATTATATAAAGAATATCATGGTTATAATAAAACTTGTTGTGAATTATGTTTATTAAAAATTATAATCAAATAACTAGTGGGAACAAAATGAGAACCATTTTTATGTCCTATTACAAAAAATATAACATTTATATTATCCAATCTAAATACCATGACATCCACCCTCTCTCTCAGTCACTTCCCTCAATCTGTCGGGCATCGAATGAACAAGGTTGAAAATTTTCTGCGGTCTCCGTCTACAAATTTCCCACTGAGAGTTGATGTGAGCCATGAGTGCCGTGTTGTTCTCTCATGTTCCATTTTCCATGTTTCACCATCTGGGCCCACAAGTGTTCAATCACATTCAATCTGCTCCTTTGCTCGGCCATTCAAGAAGAAGCAGGTTATCCTGTCTGGCAACCACTCTTAAACTTCGTGAGCAGTGTGAACAGGATGGGCCCTGGTGGGAAGGGAAAATTCTCGTAACAAGAAGGTAAGAAGGAGTTTTGCAGCAGCTCAACATACTTAGCTGCTGTAAATCGTCCCTCGATACGGAACACATCACCCATAACATGCACACACCCCCAGCCCCATACGTTGCAGGTGACATGGCCAGATCGAACCACCTCAACGATGTTACGGGGTTCATATCTGAATGAGAGAAAAAAATGGGGGTGTATAATATAAATCATATATATATATAGATATATATATATATATATTATATATATATATATATATATATATGTATACCTCTTTGGAAATTTAAATTCTCAGTGATGAACAACACTGAAAGAATTCTATTGTGTAATATTATTTAATATATTATTATTTGAGGAAAAAGAGCAAATGATGCCACTGTCCCTTACCTAATATTTATCTCAGAAATAGAACTATTATTTATGTTAAACTCCCTTTGTATATTTTGACAGTCCACCTCCGTGGAACAAAATCTGAAGATTAATAATTAATATAAAGAAGAAGGCAATTGATAATTGATGCAAGTAACGATTTTCCTTGTCATACTTAGTTCTATTTGTTCGCCAACAATGCAGCTTCCATGAGATGTGGACGAGAAGGACTTCTCGTTAGTAAAGATGACCCTGCCCCAAAAGTCCAAACCCTTATCAGCATGACCTATTTTCCTTACAATTCGCTTCTCAGGCTCAGCGATGTTTCTGAGTAACTGACCAATATTCATATTGGGAATTTTCAAAAATCATAAATGCTGAAGGTAATCTTTTATTGGAAAAGGATATCAGGTCCAGGTCAAGCAGGGGTCGTTGTCAGTGCTGGTATTAGTTCCGTAGGCGTAGTTCAGTTCGGGGCCGGGTTCGTCTTCGATTTAAGGGCTGGTATTGGTGCTGGTATAGCTGGTATATCTGGTATTACGTAACGTTTTCGACCTTCTCGCAGGTCATCCTCGGACGAGTCGTTTGAAGAGACTGTAGCAAGAAAGTCTGTGGGGCGGTATTTATAGCGGCTCGGACCTAGAGTTTGCATTCTCTTGGTCGGTCGGTCTTGTTGGACGAAGTCGTGGATCTCGCCTCGAAGGTCTCGGGATTCTCTCGTGCGAGCGCCACAGTATGGTGCCTGGGGATGAACGACAGGAATTCCGTCCGTAGCAGGAATCCTGTCATCCCGTGGGGGCTCCTGATTATCTGGTATTGTCGGGGGGTCGTTCGCTGCTCTCCGGGCGGCGGTGGGAAGGAGAAACGTTTCTTGGGTGATGTTAAGATTTGGTTTCTCCTTGCCTATATGGAGGGCTTCAAAGAGGCGCAGACGTCGGGGATCCGTTGCCTGGTCTATTATTTCGATATTAGGAATCATATCATTTCTCTTTATCCGTTTGTTATGAGCAGTCCTAGCGTGGTTGAAGATGGCGCCTTCTTGAGCGGTGGCAGGAGATTCGCTTGGAGAAACGCATGGAGGTCATACCGACGTATTTGCCGAGGCATCCTCTGGACGGGGCATGTGTAACGGTAGACCACACTCGTCTTCTTCAAGGGATCTGCAGGGGCGTCGAAGGGTTGTTTCTCATCCACCAGGCTGCTCGCCTTCTTCGTTTTATAATAGATAATTAACTTGATATTTTTGTCTGGTCGGCGGGGGCTGACGTTTTCGTCGATGATCTTTTTTGAGGGCTTGTTCGTCCTCCTTGTACCTCCGGTGGAAGTGTCCCTTGTAAAACAGCTTGATGGGCTCTGCACATCGGGGCGGGGTTCCTGTGGTACCAGGCTTCCATATTTTTCCTTATAGATTCATCAACAGCACGATTGGTGTGTCCGTTGTCGATGAGGACCTGGCGGCGCGCTCCAACTCACTGTGTGTGTCAATTGCCAGGAGGAGCAGTGTGAGAGGGCCCTCCTGACGAAAGGCGCTGATGGTGGAGCGGCTTATACCTCTCAGGGCACTCGCTCTCACCGTTCATGCACATACCCAGGTTCGTCGGCTTCGTGTACTCCTTCGTGCTGAATTCAGAATCTCGCTGTTCGACAAGAACGTCAAGGAAGGGGAGGCGGCGGTCTTTGCAATGTTCAATCGTGAACGTGAGGCAGCTGTGGTCGTGGAATGCACGTCGCAGCTGCTCTATCTCATCCTGGGAGTCGGCGCAGACGAAGGTGTCATCAATGTAGCGCACGTACATCCTTGGTTTTGTTGGAATTCTGGAAGACCCTCTCTTCGACGGTACCATATAGAAATTGGCGAAAAGGACCCCAAGGGGAGATCCCATCGTCACGCCGTCGATCTGGGTGTACATATAGTTGCGGTGATCAGCAAAAGCAAAAGGGGCCTTCTTAGTACAGATTTCCAGCAGGGCTCGAAGGGCATGCTCTGGGATGTTTAAGGATGGAGTGCCGGTTCCTGTAAACTCTGTCCAAGATCATTTGTATGGTCTCGTCTACGGGGACGATGGTAAAGAGGTACTCTACATCCATCGAAGCGATGCATCCTCCGGGGGGCGTTGCTCGTAGGGCTTCCAAGAACTCGGCCGACGACTTCAAGCTGTGCCTATCTGGGACGTACGGGGTTAAGATGGTGTTGAGTTTCTTGTCTAACAGGTACGTAGGGGCAGGGATCTGGCTGATTATGGGGCGAAAGGGGAAGGGGGTTCCCTTGCTTATGGGTCTTAACATTCCCATAGATGTAGTCTAAGTCATGGTCACCGTTATGGGTGGCAAATGCAGGGCGTTAGAGGCGGCGTTGACTGTCTCAATAATCCGGTTGGCCTCTCGCTTGATGTCGTCGACGGGGTTCTTGGTAATTCTGCGAAATTTCGTGGAGTCCGCCAGGATTTCTTCAATCTTCCGGCAGTATTCCTCAGTGTGGATAAGGACGAAAGCAGCAGTTTTATCGGCGCCTGCGTACAGTGGACGTCCTCACGCTTCCTAACTGCTTCGCTGCTTCCCTCAGATCACGGCTGATGATACCACTGCGGTAGTCTCCCACGGTCGGTGAGGGCCCTCGGCAAGCAGAAGGGCTGAAGGGCGTCAGTTGTCCGCAGGTTCCCAAGGTCTTCTTGCTTCTGGATACATCGAGGAGATATTCAATTTCCAAGCGTTTATCCATCGGCCTCGGCTGCGTGATGAAGTGGCAGTTGAGGCCCATCCGCAGGATCTTGTCTTCGTCAGGTGTTGGGACGTGGCTTGTAAGGTTGATGTACTCGTCTCGCCCTTGTGGGAGGCGTATCTTACCTCCGTTGAGGGCGACGAGTTTCTTGGTTATGGTCCTGTTCTTTTCT
>NC_087220.1:15424971-15441251 GCF_015104395.2 Macrobrachium nipponense | reverse complement strand
AACATATCCATTTTAACTAGTTCCCTAAAAAATTCAGCTCTTAAAAAAAAAAATAATAATAATCTGGGTATCACCAAAACCGACGAAGGAAGTGTTATTGATAAAAGTACACATAGGTAAGATGATCTATTTGCTATGATATACTAGTATATATAAACCTTTGGTATTTAAAGCAGTTAATCTTGAATCTCATGGTCAATAGTTGAAGTGTTTGGTGAAAATGAGGACTTGATTACAAGTTTCCTTATCATAACACACGTCTCACCCTATTTGCACAGTAATACCCATAAACCCAAATAATTTATGGTCCCTATACTCCAGCACAGCTGGTAATGTCATATGTTGTTTTAATTATTGTCACATTGTTACAACTGTTAGTTGTCACGATTTCCAAATCACATATGATTAATTCTTTTGATTTGGAAATGAACTGAAAAAAAATGTTATTTCATGAAAGGTGAAATTATGGATATGATGTCGTTCTAGGTGTTCTTTAGATATGAACTAGATAGATTTGCTTCTATTTTATCGGTTATCACCATTTACCAAGTTCAAAGTTACAATTGGCTAATTAGATACTTGTTTTATATTTAATGGTAAATATTTTAGACATAAATTTGTTATAGAGATAGGAAATTGGCTTTCACCAGTTTTTGCGGACTTTTACATGTAATTTTATGAGAGTAGGCTACTTAACTCTATTTTACCCGACATTGGCCTGTGGTTTAATGTTAACGACATATTTAGTATCTGGAAAAAGCAGAAGGACGTAGATCACACATAATACTGTTGGTTCAATTTAAAGGTGAAATGGAAGAAGATAAGAACATATGTTTCTTCAATGTCAAAGTGATCACAATATATTTCAAAATTCAAATTACATCGAAAAGGTAGCAACAATAATGTCATCACCAATGCGAAGTCTTTATCATATAGATGTAAAACCTTCAAGAATAAGATCTATGTTTTTTTTAAGTTCTCTTCATGGACTGGGTCTTAAGCATCATTTTATTGCACGATAAGGATGGATGTTTCTCGCTAACATAGAACCTATTTTATTTCCACTGGTGATGATGCTAGTTTTAAGGGCAATAGAAATAGTTATAAAATGTCCTCTACTAACTAAATTTTATTAATATCCATTTTGATAGCTTGCTTTATGAGATACAATATTTCTCTCACATCACGAGACAAAACATTTTGACATCCCTAATTTCTAACGTATCTCCCGGATTTTCTCTTTCCAAGGAGCAACTGCAGTTTATGCCCAGAAATTTGTCGTAAAGCTTGGCATTGTCGAGTTTATTGAGACGGTCTCTCTCTCTCTCTCTCTCTCTCTCTCTCTCTCTCTCTCTCTCTCTCTCTAATGTTATACAGCAACCTCTTTCAACATTTATATCCCACTTTATATCTTATAACCCCGTGATGAGACATTATATATGCTCTTTTAATTTGAATGAAACTTTCCTCTGTTATGTACCTGTATCTTCAGCAAACTTTCTTAATTGAGTAATTATAGTTGTAAGAAAAATGCCTAAATGTAAAGGCAATACAGACGCAAAACATGAATCACGAGTAAAAAAGGATGAAATTAATAAGGACTGCTTTTTATTGAAATATCCATCGCTTCCCTCCTGATTTAAGCCCAACCTTCTATTTTCCTGTTGTTGTTTTTATTCTTATTCCAGTCTGGGAAAGGAAAGGTCATTCAAGTTTCATGCACCTTTTGATTTGATAATTAGATTTCTTATTGGAGCCAATAAACCCGCCTTCCCTCGCTGCTTTACCTTTTCGTCGTAGTTTTAGTAAAAGATCTTTTTTATAATCAAAGTTAAAAAAGCGGAGTGTTTCGTCTTCAGCCCACAATAACTAATAAAAGAAAACATGTGACCCGCATGAGTGGTACAATATTCGACTCTAATTTTTTTTATTTATTGCAAAATTACTCACCGAAGTAATTAAGCTTGTAGAAGGCAACGAACGTTTATACTTTTTACAACGAATGTGCTTTGAAATCATTCCATGCATTTCTTTTTCTAATCCCTAACACACCCATAACTTATCTTTAAAGAGTATTTTTAATATTTTTTTTAAAATATTTTGTTTATGATCAAGTAATGCAAATGAAAGCCAGTATTTAAAAATAAATCTCAGTCTATCTTTTTCTTTTTTATTGAAGCACAAATTTTATTTGATTTCTGTGACATGGTAAGAAACTGATAAATTTCCCCTGACTTGAGCATGTTTTGTTTTTAGATTTCATTCTTGAAAATATATATTTTTTGCAATCTGATTGATGATGAATAATAAGTTTGTTTTTGTTGAAATTTTCATTTTTCTAAAATTGCCTGATATTGTTCGAAAAACTAGTGAAATATTACAAATCAGATTAAACAAAAATATATTTGTTCCTAAAGAAATTTTATTTATGTTCTCCTTCAAAATAAGTTTTTTTTTTATCGCGATAATACTAACATATACTCATATCTTTAATTGCCAAACGTTTCTACCATGCTCTAATGAAATAAAGAATTTACTCTATTATATCCCATTAAAAAAAATAGAATAGATTCATTCCAAAGTAAAAACGTACTACCATTGTGTAATACATTGCACTTAATGAAAACACCCACCAGTGGATGGCATTGACAGAAATGTGTTAAGAAGTGATACCGTGCCATGGTAGCATTCACAAATGTAATAAATTTAATTATTAAAAGACTAGAAGTTTGTGTTTCTGTCTGGGTAAAGGCGTATATATGCAAACTTGTTTTGTATACTCTCTTCAATTTAAGAACAAGAAACGTCTTCATATAAGCCTTTTTAAATGCTATAGTCTAGAAAGTACCAGGTCTCCCTACATAAAAAAAAGGAAATAAAATAGGAAATGAAAATTGCGAATGAAAGAAGTTAAAGAGTTAAAAGAGTCTGGTAAAAGCGGAGACAGGAGGAAGGAGAAGAAGCCACTGAACCGTTTAATTGGAAAGTGGACGAGTTCCAGGGAGTGAATTTGGGAAAGGTGTCTTCATTGCCAACTTGCTTCTCGCCATGGTGAGCATTTCTAGGTATTGGCAAGATGAGTTGGGGAAAACTGAATTCATGCAACGCACTCGTCTATTGAAAACTAGATATTGGTTGGACTATTAAGTGGAAACGGTAAAAAAGGTATTGTTCTCCATTGGTTATCCCAGAAGTGATTCTGAATCGTCATCGAACGCTTGGGTTGTCTAACTGTAACTTGTTAATTTGTCGCCTCTAAACGTCGTCAGATAGATTTGAGTTTCTACTTTGAAGGCCATAAGAGTTATATCTTTTATTAAACAATATCATTGCGATCTCGGCAGTGTTCGCAATTTAGGGGATTAAAGGTGTCAGCTCCACACTTGATGTGTCGCACTTGCAGTATATCTGAGGTCGTTTGAAGCCTCCATTCGGCCCCTCGCTGCACCCACCTTTTAGACTTTTACTTTATACCCCATTCGCACTTCCTTTATTCTATACCGTCCAACCACTCCAACTCCCTCTTTCCCCTGTCTTAAGCGCTGAATGACTATAAATGTCTGAGTGCTTGTCTATGTAGCCGAATTTTCATAAATCGATGCATGCATGTACTTTTTATTTTTATTTTATTTGATTAATTATTATTCCCCAGGCTTATTGTTATTATTAATGGAAGATGAATATTCGTAAATCTAAATAAATTTTCATCGGCATCGTCCGAGGACACAAAATAAATTATTTATTAATACAATTTTAACCTAAAATATTGTGATAGGTGTAGAAATAATGATAGATATAAGTAGAATTTCTCATTCATTATAAAAACATTGAACAAGATGAATTTGGTATCGTTTTCAAGTTTTTCTTTGTTAACGCCAATGCCTTACAAAATTATTCAGTTTGGAGAACTATTTCAATATCCTGAAAATGAAATAACGAAATATTTTTTAATCATCCATGATGTCCAAACACAAATTCAAAAGCTTTACAGACGAATAAGCGCATTAATGAAAACAGAATCATTACCTATTTTACATTGCATGAGAGAAATTTTCTCTCATGTACTCAAGATCAAAATAATCCGAATATCTAGCAAACATTCTCGAGCAAACGTTTCAAGAGAGTTATTTTGCAATGCTATAAAACAGTCCGGATGGAATTTTACAGGTTTTTATCCATTAAAACGCCATCACGGGTCCCAGACTTCCTTGTTTTTCATGCTATTATTGTGATGTGGCCAACGAGTCTACACCCTGGTTTTCCTTATATTTTGATGTGTCATCAAGAAGATAGGTGTTCATTGTAAATCAATTTTACAATAACTAGCAGCATTAGAAGCTATCATTAAAAAAAACTGAATGATAGCGCAGTTGTGCTCATTGTAAATCAGTTTTACAGGAAATCGCTGCATTAGAAGTTATCATTAAATTAAAACTGAAAAAGAAAAAAAGTGCAGTTGAGCTTGGGATCAGGAAGACTCGGGCTGAAGGTCGGGATGAGTGCAGGTTTTTGTATTGTTATTTTGCCAAGACATCTATAATACAAAAGATAATAAACAAGACTTCTATAATACAAAAGATAATAAACAAGACATCTATAATACAAAAGATAAAAAACAAGACATCTATAATACAAAAGATAATAAACAAGACATCTATAATACAAAAGATAATAAACAAGACATCTGTAATACAAAAGATTGTAAACAAGACATATATGATACAAAAGATTGTAAACAAGACATATATGATACAAAAGATAAAAAACAAGACATCTATAATACAAAAGATAATAAACAAGACATCTATAATACAAAAGATAATAAACAAGACATCTATAATACAAAAGATTGTAAACAAGACATCTATAATACAAAAGATAATAAACAAGACATCTATAATACAAAAGATAATAAACAAGACATCTATAATACAAAAGATTATAAACAAGACATCTATAATACAAAAGATAATAAACAAGACATCTATAATACAAAAGATAATAAACAAGACATCTATAATACAAAAGATTGTAAACAAGACATCTATAATACAAATGATAATAAACAAGACATCTATAATGCAAAAGATAATAAAAAAGACATCTATAATACAAAAGATTATAAACAAGACATATATGATACAAAAGATAATAAACAAGACATCTATAATACAAAAGATAATAAACAAGACATCTATAACAAAAGATAATAAACAAGACATCTATAATACAAACAAAAAAAAAAAAAAAAAAAGATTAAACAAAAATAAGAAACATCTATAATACAAAAAAATTAAAAACAAGACATCTATAATACAAGAATATAATAAAACAATTGACATACTATATCCAAAAAGATAATCAAACAACACATCTATAATACAAAAGATTATAAAAACAACACATCTAGTAATCCAAAATATAATAAACAAGACATGATATGATACAAAAGATAATAAACAAGACATCTATAATACAAAAAGACATAAAAACAAGACATTCTATAATCCAAAAGATAATAAACAAGACATATATAATACAAAAGATAATAAACAAGACATCTATAATACAAAAGACATAAAACAAGACATCTATAATACAAAAGATAAAAACCAGACATCTATAATACAAAAGATAATAAACAAGACATCTATAATACAAAAGATATAAACCAGACATCTATAATACAAAAGATAATAAACAAGACATATATGATACAAAAGATAATAAACAAGACATCTATAATACAAAAGATAATAAACAAGACATCTATAATCCAAAAGATAATAAACAAGACATCTATAATTCAAAAGATATAAAACAAAGACATCTATAATACAAAAAGATAAAAAACAAGACATCTATAATCCAAAAGATAATAAACAAGACATCTATAATACAAAAGATATAAAACAAGACATCTATAATACAAAAGATAATAAACAAGACATCTATAATACAAAAGATAATAAACAAGACATCTATCATACAAAAGATAATAAACAAGACATATATGATACAAAAGATAATAAACAAGACATCTATAATACAAAAGATATAAAACAAGACATCTATAATACAAAAGATAATAAACAAGACATCTATAATACAAAAGATAATAAACAAGACATCTATAATGCAAAAAGAATAAACAAGACATCTATAATACAAAAAGATAATAAACAAGTCATATATTGATACAAAATGATAATAAACAATACAATCTATAATACAAAAGAATAATAAACAAGACATATAATATCAAAAGATTGTAAACAAGACATCTTATACGCAAAAGATAATCTAAACAAGACATCTATAACTACAAAAGAAATAATAAACAAGACATCTATAAAAAACAAAGATAATAAACAGACATATATAATATAAAAGATTATAAACAAGACATCATAATACAAAAAATTAAAAAAACAAGACATCTATAATACAAAGATAATAACACGACATCTATAATACAAAAACGATTGTAAACAAGGACATCTATAATACAAAAAAATTAAAAAACAAGACATCTATAATACAAAAGATAATAAACAAGACATCTATAAAACAAAAGATAATAAACAAGACATCTATAATACAAAAGATAATAAACAAGACATCTATAATACAAAAGAATAATAAACAAGACATCTATAATACAAAAGATAGAAAAAAAACCAGACATCTATAATACAAAAGATAATAAACAAGATCTATATAGTACAAAAGTGATAACCAAGAACATCTATAATACAAAAGAATATAAACAAGGACATCTATAATACAAAAGATAATAAACCAAGACATCTATAATACAAAAGATAATAAAACAAGACAAGGCCCTCTATAATACAAAAGAAAAAGATAAAAACCAGACATCTATAATTACAAAAGATGAAAACAAGACATCTATAATCCAAAAAAAAGATAATAAACAAGAAATCTTAATACAAAAGATAAAAAACAAGACATCTATAATACAAAAGATAATAAACGAACAATCTATAATACAAAAGATATAAAACAAGACATCTATAATACAAAGATAATAAACAAGACATCTATAATACAAAAAGATAAAAAAACAAGACATCTATAATACAAAAGGATTAATAAAACAAAAAAACATCTGTAATACAAAAGATAATAAACAAGGACATCTATAATACAAAAGATCAAAACAAGATATCTATAATACAAAAGATAATAAACAAGACATCTATAATCCAAAAGATAATAAACAAGACATCTATAATACAAAAGATAATAAACAAGACATCTATAATCCAAAAGATAATAAACAAGACATCTATAATACAAAAGATAATAAACAAGACATCTATAATACAAAAGATAATAAACAAGACATCTATCATACAAAAGATAATAAACAAGACATCTATAATACAAAAGATAATCAAACAAGACAATCTATAATACAAAAGAGTAAAAAACAAGACATCAATACTAATCCAAAAGATAATAAACAAGACATCTATAATACAAAAGATGAAAAAACAATGACATCTCAGCATACAAAAGATAACTAAACAATCGCGGAAACACAATTGTGGAAGAATATGGGCAATTTGAAAGACGTCATATTCAAAAAGAATATAGTCTAAATGCATCGTCCCAGGCAATTTTGCTCAACTATTAAAGACCATGGATGGAAATGTGAGTTTTAGTCCAGTGGAGAGTGTGAGAGGAGGGGATACAAAATATATAAATGTCTGTATATATGTATGTATATTATTTGTTAATGTTCTGATTAGAACATTTCGTAAATATCCGGTACAATCTCCATTTTGTCTGATTCCAACATACATCTATTTAGACCACTTATTATATTTTTGTTATCCCCCCCCCCTCTCTCTCTCTCTCTATCTCTCTCTCTCTCGTCTCTCGATCTCTCTTCGTCTTCCTTCTCTCTCTCTTGTTGTCATCTTGCTTGGTGAGACGTACCCGCGTGAAGTCACAATAATCAACAGATATCACAAGTTTAACATACGACTAGAATTTGAGAAATATCTAGAAGTGTTCGTGAACTATCGGTGATAAGATTAGTGTGAAAATAGTAGGATAAAGCGTCTTCTAAGTTAGTTTATCAAGTGTAATACTATAAATCAGAACAAGATGGCAGTAAGTTCCAACTGCGGGAAAAGGTGGCGTAATTTGGCGTGTCTAGCAGATTCGCAATTACGATGAGGTAGCAGGAAGGGAACTGGCATTTCTCATCTATGAAATCAGCAACAGTCCTCAACCAAAAAGATACAAAAGCATTCATAGATATATTAGAAAGATATAATCCTTCAAACTGGAACAAATCTAATGAAAACATCTGAAAAATAATTGAAGAAGTTCCAAATAAAATCCAAGTGGTCAAGAGACTCATAAAGAAAATATACATAAACCAACATATTCCGACAAAGAAAATGAATAAGGTGAATCTTGTGAATATACTAATTGATGCATTAGGAAAAGAATGCCAAAAGCATGCAAACTGTGTAAGGTGTATAGCATAGTCAATCCACAAAACCTAATCAGAAAATGTGCTGCATGCAAACATTCCGACCCATCCACAGTGTGCTGAGGTAATACAAGATTTGAGAAAAGATACAAGAATTTTTTGTTCAACATGTCTATCATGGATAAGACAATGTTATTAAATCAAGATTGGAATGTACAAATAGTTGAGGATGAAGAAGAAGAGAAGAGGAAGAAGAAGAAGAAGAAAAAGAAGAAGAGGAAAACAGAAGAGAAGTAAACAAAAATGAAATGACAGAAAAAAATAAGGAAAACGGAAAGAACAAGATAAAAGTATGGATGCAGAGATACTCATTGATACTACATATGAGGCAATAAAGCAGCATACCTACGAAGAAATAAATTACGATATGACAACAGAAAAGCAAATCCCGAAGAGGCTCTACCCAGATCTATACAATAGACGGGAAAGAGGAAAAAATAGACAAGAAAGACAAAATCTGCAACCTTTTGAAAAGAGGGAATTGCAGATTTGGAGAAAGATGTTACTAACAAACATCCTAAGATATGTCAAAACTATGAAATATATGGTAAATGTGCATACTTAGATGGATATGGGGATGATTGCAGAGATCTGCATCCAAAAATATGTAAAAACCTAAAAGAAGGAAAAGGATGTAAGTTCGACAAAAAATGCAAATATATGCACCCTGTAGCCATGAATCATAATCAAATAAATAACCAACCAAGTAATAAAATCCAAAATAAGAAAGAAACAAATAAAGAGAGAAATCACGAATATCAGGTAAAAGAGAAAAGCAAACCACCAATGAGATATGCAGAGGTGTCAGCAAAGAATTTCAAAGCATCAGCTCCGAAATTCTACTCAAGAGATAAATAAACTGTATTTATTATGCAAGAGGATATTGCAGAAACGGAGAAAATTGCAGATTCAGACACAAAATGAATAATTATGATGAAGGAAGATCAAATATTATGGAAAAGTTGGATTTTTTAATGTCAGAATTTCTGGAAATGAAAAAAAGAACAACATACCAGAACAAAGGGGAGAGACATGGAAAAATCCTTAATTTTACTATCAGTATTAAAATGAAGGCAGAAAACACGCAAACCATCATAGTGATGAATGCGCAGGGTTTAGTTACGAGTAACTCAAAAAGAAAAATAGAGTACTTAGAAGAACTAACCCAAAATGAAAAGAAAATAGATATAATGAATATAAGTGAAACCTGTATTCCCAAGAGACTGGGAATGATGATCAAATAAAAGGGTTCCAAACTTATAGATCAGATAGAAAAATAGGAATCAAGGGGGAACCGCAATATATGGGAAAGACAAAAAACAAGGAAAAATATATGAGAAATATAGTAACTCAGAATGTGAACTAATAGCGGTAGAATTTGAATCTGAAAAATTGATGAACATAGTAATATATAGACCTCCTAATACTAAAGAGTTTGACTTAATAATTGAAAAATTGGATGATATATGTAGAAATCACAAGGACTGGACTATTCTCCTATCTGGTGACTTCAACTTTCCTTTCGTAGAATGGAAAGAACGAATAGGAGATTGTGGTTGTACTTATACATATAAAAAAGAGAGTAATAGTAGTGCAGAAGATAAGAGGCAATTTGAAAAGCTATTAGATATGCTACTAGAATACAACATTCAACAAATAAATCACCTGCCAACAAGAAAGGAAAATACTTTAGACCATAGTATTTGTGAACGAGATGAATTATGTTAAAGAAATAATAGTTTATAATGCGAGTATTGCAGACCAAATGTCATAGAATTAACAGTTCATTCCAAAGGCAAGTGAAAATAGAGATAAGCAAGAAATGAAAAAAGTGGGAAGGATATGGAAAATACAACTTCTACAGTAAAAATATAAAATGGTCAGAAATTAATGAAGAATTAAACAAAGATTGGGATAACATTTTCGTAAGTGATGACATAAGGGTAAATACGGAGATATTATATAAATATTGGAGATAATAGTGGAAAAATATATACCGAAGAAGAAAAGTAAACATCATTCATGCATACCAAGAGACAGAAGAATCTTGTTCCAGAAAATCAGAAAGTGGAAAAAAGGTCTTGCAAAAGAAAAAAATGCATGGAAAGTTATAGAACTAAAAAGTAAGATAGAAATGCAGAAAAAAAGATTATACAATCAAAAGAAAATGAAAACGGGACTTGGAAGAAAAAACCCTATTAAATATCAAGCAAAACCCCAACTATTATACTCATATGCGAAGAAGATGAATAAAAGAAGAATAGAAATAGGCCCTCTGAGAATTGAAGGGAGATTAACGAATGAAAAAAAGGTAAATTTTGCAACATACTGGCAGAACGATATAAGAGAGAATTCACCCCTAGAATGATAATGAAGATAATGATAGAGTAAGTATGGGATGAAAATAGTGAATATTTAGCTGACATAGATATTAATGAAGCTGATATTGTGCAGGCTATTAATGAAATTAAAAATGGAGCTGCTGCAGGGCCTGATGGAATTCCTGCTATTTTGTTAAAGAAAGTAGTTCATTCTATCGCAAAGCCACTTGCAATATTATTAAGACAAAGTGTAGATACAGGCAAGATATATGATGAGCACAAATTAGCGTATATTACCCCTACTTTCAAAAGTGGATCAAGACTAGAGGCAAGTAATTATAGGCCTGTGAGTCTAACATCACATATAATGAAAGTGTATGAAAGGGTAATGAAGAAAAATATTATGAAACTTTATAAAAAAAAAAATAATTTGTTTAATAAAGGACAACATGGTTTCGTACCCGGAAAAAGTACACAAACCCAACTGTTAGTCCACCGTGAAAACATATTCAAAAATATGAAAAGCGGAAATGAAACAGATGTGGTTTATTTAGACTTTGCAAAAGCTTTTGATAAAGTAGACCATAATATATTAGCGAAGAAAATTAGAAAACACAATATCGTGGATAAAGTAGGAAGATGGTTAAAAGAATTTTACACACAGAAAAACAGATAGTTATTGCAAACGACGAGAAATCGGATGAAGCCAAGGTAATATCCGGTGTGCCACAAGGTACGGTGTTAGCTGCAATACTGTTTGTTATTATGATTGAAGACATAGACAATAATGTTAAGGATTCGGTAGTGAGTAGTTTCGCAGATGACACAAGAATAATAGAGAAATTACTTGTGATGAAGATAGGAACGCTCTACAAAGAGACCTTAACAAAGTATATGATTGGGCAGAGGTAACTAGGATGGTATTTAACTCTGATAAATTTGAATCAATAAATTATGGAGACAGAGAAAGAAAGCTATATGCATATAAGGGACCTAATAATGAGACCATCACAAATAAGGAAGCAGTTAAAGACCTTGGTGTGATGATGAATAGGAACATGTTATGCAATGATCAAATAGCAACTCTGTTGGCAAAATGTAAAGCAAAAATGGGAATGTTGTTACGGCACTTCAAAACAAGAAAAGCTGAACACATGATTATGCTTTATAAAACATATGTTCGTAATATTAATTTAATTATGAATACCCACATTAAGGTCAAAACTTTGGAATATTGCAATATGATATGGTACCCACATTATCAAAAGGATATTGCAAAATAGAGAGTGTACAAAGGTCCTTACAGCTAGAATAGAAGAAGTTAAGGACCTAGACTACTGGGAAAGACTACAATTCTTAAAATTATATAGTCTGGAAAGGAGAAGAGAACGCTACATGATAATTCAGGCATGGAAACAGATAGAAGGAATAGCAGAAAATATCATGGAACTAAAAATATCAGAAAGAGCAAGCAGAGGTAGATTAATAGTGCCCAAAAATATACCAGGAAAAATAAGGAAAGCACACAGGACATTAATCCACTACGCACCAGCATCGATAATGCAGCGTCTATTCAATGCGTTGCCAGCTCATCTGAGGAATATATCAGGAGTGAGCGTAGATGTGTTTAAGAATAAGCTCGACAAATATCTAAACTGCATCCAAGACCATCCAAGATTGGAAGATGCAAAATATACCGGAAGATGTACTAGCAACTCTCTGGTAGACATTAGAGGTGCCTCACACTGAGGGACCTGGCAGGGGCAACCGAACAGATGTAAGGTCTGTAAGGTAAGGTAAGGTCTCTCTCTCTGTATATATATATATATATATATATATATATATATATATATATATATATATATATATATATATATATATATATATATATATATATACGTATATGTATATCTGTTACAAGGGTCTAATTGAACCTGTCTAATAAAAGAAAAGAAAATCAACTTCTGGTACCGTAACCTCCCTTGGTCGTCCACAAATAACTGGCAACTCTGTAGGTACATCAAGTTATTAGATCTAGGATAAAACCAAACTCTGCGATACAAAAACAAGGAAAATGAATTGGAAACCCCAAAAACACTCTTAGAATGATCATCTAGATTAAAAATGGTAACACATTACCTCTCCATATAAAACCTCGTCGTCATTATGGCATCGCCGGTTCTTTTCCCGCTACCGGACATCTTGCTTTCTTCAAACCTCTTTGAAGTTGGAGCTCAAGGCTTGTAGTGACAAGTTGTTATCCAAAAGAAGAGCGAAGAATTTAAGAAGTTAAGAGGCTATTTTGGCTATAATAATTTCATATGCATCTAGTAAGAATGACCAGTAGATTCTACATAAATATTTCAGCCTATATATATGAAAATGACAAGTAAAGGTACTTGTGTGTGTGCGTGTGTGTGTGCGCGCGCAATATGCGCGTGAGTGAGAGAGGGAGAGAGATTGAATTTTATTTCTGAAAGAAAGTTTGTAAGAATTTTAGATTATTCATGGGAACAACATTATATTTTTTACCGCAATATTTTAGCCAATGTATGTCTGAATATATTCAAAATGTAGTATGTACCTAATTCGGTGATACATTTAGTGATTGTGCAATTCCTGCTGCGAGTGATCTTAGCTTTGCAATGATCTCCTCAACTCTGACAGATTCATCTCTTGGTATCTGATTCATAATCCCGCCACAACTGTTGCCGAATGTCTTAAAGGCAGCACCTAACAGAACAATAACTTTCACCAGCAACAAATACACATCCAAATAACCATACAAGTTGACAAGAGACTACGTCATGAGTATAATAGATTTTACTAATTACCGTTGCTGGAGCCGAAGGGTCTTATCATTAAAATTATACTGGTGAGGCAGATCACTTGAAGAGCCAAGTTGTCGACGACGTCAATTTCATTACCATTCAATGAATATGGAGATAACATTCAGGAACGTATGTCTACGCAGATTACCAGTCGGAAACTGATTGGATTGTGACTGTTGAGCCATAAACCAGGCTCACATATAGAGGTCTCACCTTAGCTCATAAACAGAATGAAATGATACATAAAAATATCATGAAAGATCAGACATGGCTTAAAAGTGAGTGAAGTAGAACCGGGTACATGAGCTCAATACCCATTAAAATCTTCAACGACTGCTCTGAAAAATGATGAACTTCCTTTTATGATCGCAAATGAATCATTATATTGTATAATAAATAGAATTTGAATAAGCTGATCGCCTTAGCTGTGTATTAACCTATTGGTGCCTGAATTGGTTTCTTGGATTTTCGAGAGTACTTTGGCTTAAAATTTTCAATATGATATCATACGTTTTAACTATTGTTCCCGTCATTTCTCCATACTCGCGACCTGCTATACACAGTAGTTCAGGCAACTGAGGGATAAACATTCTTCATTTTCATTCATTTTATAACAATAAAGACCACTACTGCGCCTGTTTCTTGAACAAAGAATACTTGCTGTTAGGAAGATACACAAGAAACCAAATAAACAGATAATGTATATTACAACAATTTTGACAAAAAGAATGTGTAGCAACTTCTTGCTCAAATAAGTTTTTTTTTAATTTATACAGATTACAACTGCTACTCTTACCCTCGATATTTTAATTTATAAAAGTTGGAACAGTTATGGTGTCAAGGTAAAACAGTAAAAAAAATTGACTATGAAAAGATGGACAAAAAATGAAATAATAGCGTTACAGATAGATAGAATCGTAGCTTTCTTGGAATTGGAAACAAATCCAGTTATTCAATTACTAATAAAAATACTGTGATACAAAGTGGTTACCCCCTCAATTATTTTAAATTTGGATGTGCTCGGTGTATTAACAAACAGAACATAATGTTTTTACACTATTCAGAAAGAATAGTCTGTACGATGTTTTGCGCATTGTTCTGTGAAACTTTCCTTAGATTTTTAAAAAACCTTTGAACTTTGTAATTATGCCTGATGAGGCTCAAGATACAGCCCTAACAATAAACAGGATTATTTCTTCGAGTCGAAATCGTTTTGCTATTATATATCGAAATATCTGGAATTCATTCTACTTCTTCCTCTTCCTCTTCTTCCTCAATTTCTGACTCACATCAGAGGCACGTAGGTCGTACAGTGCCACGTAAGTTGCAATGATTTTTATATTATATATATATATATATATATATATATATATATATATATATATTATATATATATATATATATATATATATATATATATATATATATATGAACGTGTTATAATCCAACCAGTATAAAAAAAATATTCAGAATATTTTCTGTACCATTTCATCCTAATTACATTCCTACTGTACCCATTTTAAAAACTATTGATAATAACTTAGTATTTGAATATAGTAATATTTTTATGAATAAAATAATTTAGAATAGCTCCGCCAAATTCAAACAATATTGTATACAGTATTCCTTGTAAAGAATGTAATAAGATTTATATTCGGCAAACATCAAAAGAACTAAAGGTAAGATACTCTCAGCACAAAGATGCCATATCAAGAGGATTAACAAATAATGGCATTGTGGATTATTTGCTTGAGATGTGCCATGCCATTAACTGGGATGGTTCCTCGATAATCTGCCCGGTCAAAGATCACCGCAATAGGATTCTGTTGGAGTCCATTCTTAATGCAGGCACGTCAAGGAATTTAAATCTCCGTCCTGGATTATACCTTGATCTTCATTCCTAGTCTCTTTTTCTTAAAAAAAAAAAAACGCTTCCCAGATTAACAAATTGTAACCCCACCCCCTCTTTCTGTGTTTGTATATAAAGGTCTGTCGGTCTGTCATCTTCTATTATATTGAGTGTGAACTTGAAAATGTACAATAAACTACCTATGTACTTGCTCCAAGTCCCCAGTTTCACTAACCTTTCTAAAGTGGATTTAAGAATTATAAGTGAATACCGGCAGAGAGGGCGTTTTTTTTTTTTTATAGTGAAAATAGGGAAGAAACCTCTAGGTGATTTGTGATATCAGTACGACTGCCTACAGTACTCAGCCTCTTCCTCGTAAATATATTGCACGGTAATGGCTTCTCCCGGTAGGTTGACTCAGTATCCATTTCATATTTCCTCCTAAACGAGGGATCGTCCCACTGACTTGCTTCCTGGAGATGCAGGATAATATACAAGAAAGCAATAACAGGCGACGACTTTTGCAGTAAAAGCAGAGGAACGTGGAAGGAAGGGTCTTTTATTGTCAGTGATCCTCATATTGCAATATCCCCCGTGTTGTTAGCAGACACATAGTCAAACGAAACGCCTACTGGACGACAAAAGCAAGGGGAGAGAGATAGAAAGAAGGACAGGGAGAGAGAGCTCTTGGCCGATCCTCTTTGGGAAATGGTCGTTAACCATTTCTTAAATTTAGCACGAGAAAA
>NC_087220.1:15379971-15414971 GCF_015104395.2 Macrobrachium nipponense | reverse complement strand
TTTTCATACCTATAATCTAAATTGGGATTTTATTATGAACCTTTCATATTATGACGCTGTTTTATAGAGAATGTGGTCACTTTATACCCAAAGCGTTCATTTATATTCATAAGAGAATATTCACCACACACAGATATTGGTCAGCTTTTCGTTATGTGGAGGACTCCTGTGAATGGCTAGAAATAATTGAATCGTTTTAATAGAATTAAAATGTGTCGTATGTGTATTTCAGTTTTATTGCACATTATCTGACAAAATAAGTTGATAAAAAGATCAGGATACTACAATCATTCAAAATACAGTCATTCAAAATATCCTTTAAGTTGATGCATCTGGAAGCCTTCAAGAACCTCCAGTACACTTATTTGACAAACCAAGTATGATATATATATATATATATATATATATATATATATATATATATATATATATATATATATATTATATATATATATAAATATATATATATATAATCCTGAATTTCATGTATACGTGACATAGCAAGCAATGTAAATATGGCATGAATTATAAAGATCCTGAATTTATAGGCCAATCCACAAACGAACTGCATTTAAATATTTTAGAATCACTCTTCATTAAACAACTCGTTCCGCGGTTAAACACCCAGTCTTCCTCAACAACTATGTATCTCTCGTGAGTTAAAGTCGAACTCAAGTTGAATTCAGAGTTTGTAATTTTAACTTTTGTTTTAATCTTTTTTTAAGTTGAAAATATGACTTTTGTGTCCTGAAACGACGCTGCTACAATAAAAGTACATAGGAGGGAATAAAGCATTATCCTTCACCTCGCACCGATAGATGACTACTGGCTGATAGGACCCCCTTCAATTTTCAATATATATATATATATATATATATATATATATATATATATATATATATATATATGTGTGTGTGTGTGTGTGTGTGTGTGTGTGTGTGTGTGTGTGTGCGTGTGTGTGTGGGCGTGTGTAGAAATATCTTATTTAAATTTGCGGTCGGATTGCTCAACATGGGTATACGCACTCCTGACCATTTCACTAACGACAGCAGTCAAGTGGTAGTTACGTGTGTTTTGTTATTTGTCCTCCAGTTAGCATAAGAGAGAAGTCATGAGCTTCAATTTTTGTTTATTTATTTATATATTTTGTCCCTCTCTATAGTAATTGATTTTAGTATTTTCTTTTCATGTCGCACACATTTAATGATTAGTCTTTCTGCTTCTCAATATAAATTATTATATGTCCGTGATGATCGGATCAATGGGTTTTTTCGTGCCTCAGTCTTATGCACCAATTTTGTATTAATAATCCATTACCTGAAATAATAAAGAATTCCGAAATTAGCAACAAAGGAAATCTTGAAATGAAATGAAGATGAAAATATATATTATGCTCAATGTTAGAAAACGCACGCACAGGAGAACGATTTTTTTCCATCCTCGGTGCAGTATTCTGAAATAGAAAGCTTAATTGACGGAATCATTGCATTAATTTCACAGGACGATTTACATTTGAAATTTTCATCTGGATGGTCGGCGAATTAGCACAACAGGGAATTGAGACAATACACTTCAGAGAAAGTGTTTCAGTATCCAAATAAAATAAAAAAAGGACAGTTTTCTTCAACAAATTGATTAGCGCATCAGAGAATGTCAGAAAAAATTCCTTACAAATTTACGGTAATAACCAACTAGACCCAGAAGTTTTCTGACATCAACAGGATCCTTGACAAAGCAAGAAGCTGCGAGATAATAGCAAATGAAATGTTCCAGCTAAAGGAATAAATCACAATAGAACAACGAACTTTCAGTTCTTTGCTCTAACCAAGGTCTTTTTCTTTTTTCCATCCTGCTGAAGACTTTTTTTATGTATTTTATCTTCTTGTTTCTCTCTTTATTACAGTAAAACGAATGCCCGAACTCTTCATCTATTCATAATCACGTTTTTCATCTCTTCTTTTCATTTTCCTGTCCAGTGAAAACATCAACAATATATCATACATACTTCTAGTCTCTCCTTGGAAGACATTAATAAGTTATTTTGCACATTTTCTTATTACATACCAATATTTTTTTAATTACCGACCAAGCATTAGTTTGACGATTTCTTGTTACATATCTATCTCATTTACTGAGAACGCTTATTGCAGAAGGAATATTACCATACTTCAAAAGTGTCGCCTCGAATATCTATTTTGATTTGTGTAAACTTTTCATTAAACATTTCTGCAAAAGTTTAAATCATATAAGTTGCATTTGAATTATTCATGCGTATAACCAATATTAATATTAATTGCAGAAAAGTAAGTAGTATACGCTTGCAAAAGACTCCTTCAACTCCTATTGGATGCAATGCAATCCTCTTTTCTTTCTGTCAGAACTAAGCGCCAGTGCTTATTCACTGACGCGGAGAAAACCACAAGTATTTCGTAGGCTTTTGTATATAACAGCCATAAAACTATGAGCATCCAATACTCTATTAAATTTATACTGTTATTATATTCTCTTTCTCCCAACATTATTTGAAAAATCGATAATCGGAAATTTGTTATTTTATAGAAAATAACCGAACTTTGGCGACGATTTTTCGATTTTAGTCTCCCGTCATGAGTAGGAATTTCCGCAAATACCAAAATTCCTGTTACATTCCATTCAAGCCCTGAAACAATCAAAATTAAAATAACGAGTTGTTTGAAGCAAAAATTTGACTCGATTAAATCGATAACCTCTATTACCCAGCCACGGCAAATTTAGGCGAATAGTCGGAAAGACAGCCAGGGAAGAGGATGCTTGAAGGGTTCCCTTATAAATGTAAAAGTAAATCAAATATAAGAACAAACATAGGAAAGTCATGAGCAGTGTAGTAAGAGTAGTATTGGCAAATAGTATATGAGAGTTTTCATCCCTTCTCACGGGGCCCTCTTCAGAGCTTTTGATTATCATTTACGACAACTAAAGTTTTATTATAAAATACTTTTCGTATCCGATATTGATGCGAAATTTCAAGAGATAATATTGAATACTAACTTCCAAAAAATAATTCTTATGGTCAGTGACTTGATTCTGTATTCTGTATTGATTTGTATTCTTACCCACTTCCCTTATTTTCCAACCAGTTTCTCTACATGATTACTGTCCATGTTGTTCCAAACCTGTATCTTATCACCACATGTAAGGCTGAATATTTATTACTAAATATAGTTGATATAATATCAGTTACGTGTTTATGGTATGTCTCCTATAAATGCAATATATGTACTTAAATTACGGAATATTGCTGATTCACAACAAAAAGGTTTGATTTTTTTTCCAACGCTAATGGGAATTAGCTATAAATGTAGCAAAATTCTGTATCAATCTGTAAATTTTATACCT
This sequence comes from Macrobrachium nipponense, assembly GCF_015104395.2. Taxonomy (NCBI): domain Eukaryota; kingdom Metazoa; phylum Arthropoda; class Malacostraca; order Decapoda; family Palaemonidae; genus Macrobrachium; species Macrobrachium nipponense. Next base: position 15,411,596 of record NC_087220.1, on the reverse strand, counting down.
AAAATATTACACGTCAAAAGAGGAGCAAATAGCAGCAAATGTAAAAGAAATATTAGAAATGTTATGGAAATGTTATGTTCGTTGTGTAGAATGTAGAAGTTCATGATCGATTTTATGACATTTCGGGCCTTAAGCCAAACTATGGAACTTCTGACCATTCGGTGGTTGAGACAGTGAACAGATAGAGTTGGAGTGGTTGGACAGCGAGGTGAAGAGGTCCAGGAATAAGGGAGATGAAGCCCAAGGATCCAAAAGTACTTCAGGAAGAAAACGCCATATTTGTTCTATGAACTAAAAGTTAGAGACTGGAAAGAAAGGCTGAAGAAACAAAGCGAAAATAGGCGCCAATTAAAAACTAAAATATTGGTACCGCGGGGGGCTGGATTGATTTGGCAGACACTTTCAGTGAATGACGTGAGGTGCACTGATGACACTAACTACCCACGGGATTTTCAATATTATTAGAATTGTTAATAATTCAGCCATTGCTTTAGATATGAATGATGAATATTTGGAAAAACAAATAAGTTAGAAGCAGCTCGTAGGGTTCCCGGAATAAGATTTGCAGCTCATAAATGCAGAATTACAGCAAATATTAAATGCAAGCAGAACGAATGCATCAGCAGTGGAGCATCGTATCATTAAAGTATGTGATACGCACTCACCCTTCACACAGAATGAAGGAATGTAATTACATGAAATTTAACGTTTTCCTCGGGATGGTATCAGTCTAAACAGTCCGGTCCGTAAACCCCCCCCCCCCCAAAAAAAAAAAAAAAAAAACCCCAAAAAAAAAAAAAAAAAAAGCAAATTAAAGCCAGACTTAGTAAAAACAACATTTATAAAATTTAAAAACATAAACTATTTCGAAATTTAAAGAATTAGAAGGTGTGAGCACTTAAATCCTACCTTTTTCATTTTGGAGCTAAAAACAGAGTAACGTTCTCCCGGTCGGAAATGAGGAATTGAATTAATTATGATATAACAAAACAGTGGAAGCGTTCTTGCCATTTAATGGGGCCACAAGCTGCTTAATTGATTACTATTCCAAAACAGAGAAAGAGAATGATCATTGGGTGTTTGGCCAACGATGTGGAAATCCTTGTATGAAAATGAGGTTATACATTTTTTGCAATGTCCTCCTTTTAATGGTAGAGAATTCTTTGGTTTTCAAAGTACAACCGGTACGGTGACTGATTAAGAAGATGAGAATCAATTCTGACCCTGATTAATCTTTTGGTGGCTCCCACATACTTCCAAATTTTAAATTTAGGGGAGTAGAGCAATAATTAATTTAAGATTCAGGATAATATTTTATATTATCCTGTAACAGTTGTAAACACCGTTATCATTTTTACTTGTTTTCTGTTTTATGCAAATCTTGAAATGAAATGTAAACACATATCCGGTGTATGATTTTCTTAAACTGATTAGTGTGTGTTTGTGTGTGTGTGTATGTATAACTAAATCACGAAGGTTTGGAATGTGATGAATATATAAATAAAGGTAGAAGCCCAGAAGGAAAGTGAAACAATGGATTAGCTGCAGGATCTTTCGACTTAACGTCCTTTACTTAGCAGACTGACATACATTAGAAACTAAGTGAAAAAGTAAGGGTCGTATAAGTGACAGATAGGGATTATAAAGAAAATAAGTAACTAGAATCCAACTAACCTGGAGAATTAGTAAACTTCCTAAACAAAACATGGGTACAATTCAAGAGACTTAGAAAAAGATTAAGTCCAACTGCTCAGAAACAAGGACAAGACAATTAAAGGATTATACAGGGCGGCAACTGACCACATTCAACCTTTAGTAAACGAAAACCTTATTTTTTTGCAAGATAAACTTATACATAAAATGCATATTAAACATACAAATACAAATAAAATATTTATAAGGCAGCTAATTTGCATTTAAGTCTGTGATAGTATCTTTGAGGTCATTCTTAAACAAGTTACATATACAAGGGTCTAAATGAAACAGGCCACGACTGACATTGAAATTACAATGGGAAGTAAGTTGTATAATGGCAGATTATAAAAGATTTTGTGATAAGACATCTTTTGATATTACAGTTACTGAACTGCCTATCCAAATTATCCGGAGGTTGTTTCCACTTAAATGAATGAAAATTGCGCTGGATGTTTGCCCAGTTTTTGACAGAATATTTGTGCTTTTGATTCTTACTTATAAACCCTTGTAAGATTGACCGACATAAAAAGAGGGTCAGTCCATACATGGAATATTATATATTATGTTGTTGCTTTCCGTGGGGCCATTTTTTATTAACATTCCTTTTAGTGTGTTATTATAGGAAAAAACGAGGTTGACCTTAGAAGATTTTAACAATGATTTTTTGGTTTAAAAACCGTCAAAATAAGGCACGCTGAGATGTTTTTACCAGTTTCTTTCTTCGTATTACTTACACTATAAAACATTTTGTGTTTTTTTTTTACAGCAAATATCTAACATACGTGAAGGATAACATAAATCTTTCCCTATATTCCTTATGTATTTAATTTCTTCATCTGAATATTGGGGACTGACAATGCCCAATGCTCATAAAAGCAAAAAAGAAAAAAATAATATTTTGATATTAAGATGGTGGCATGAATAAAAATGGAAATAAGTTAAGTTCTTGGTTGGTTTCCTATAAATACTGAATTTACATTGAAATGTTTTGTTTATGTAATAAAACATCTAAGAAAGGAGGCAATTGTCTTTTTCCAATTCTAAAGTAAACTTAATCGATGGTACCTGGTTATTTAATGAGAGGGCACTGGCTAAAGAGTATTTGCATCACTAAATAAAGAGGACATCTTAAACTATCGAAATATTTCTCAGTGCTTTGGAGGGAATATCCAAGTCTCATAACGATCATGGCTGGAATCTAAAAAGAAATATAATCTGCATAAAAAAGAACATCCTTCATATCAACCTGCTTTTGTCATGGCTTTATCACGGAACTGTGGCAAGTATCTATTTTCATGTCTTAATGACATACAAAAACTTAAATCAGGTTATCTAAAGCAAAATCCAAAAGCTTGATAGAAAGTTGTAAGTTGTATCAAGAAAAGGCTTATAAAGGAAATTTTTCTAAGCACATTGATCTGGTATATGTTTCGTCCTTCACGGTAAAAGATGACCTGCCCAACTAAGTTGATATTATTAGTCAAGATTAGTTATGAGCAAGTTCGCTAAATATTATCACGAATGATTTAGCTTTTTTTTACTATAGGACTAAATTTTTGGCCAAGGAACAAGTTTTGGTCAAACTTTTATTATTTGTTCTCATGTTGTAACTGACCTAATGCCGTTAGTTTTCTGTCCTGAAATTCTAGATTGATCTGCCTCGAAATTTTTTATGTGGTGAATGGTGGAACATAAGCGCACAAACTCAGACTCCAGAAAACCTCTTTAATCTTTTAATGATCTGTGTCTGTATGTATGCATGGAGGTATGCACGTATGCATGCATATTATATATATTTATATTACTATATAATATATATATATATATATATATATAATATAATTATATAGTATATATATATATCTTAATATATAATAATAATATAATAGAAACGAACTACATAAATATCCTTTAATATCTAATTCGCTCTACCTCGGAATTAATATATTTTCATAAATGCTTAACCGAGGGGGAATTTATTAAGCGATAATAGAATTGGCGATCGACAGGCGCGAACCAGCGACCTCCCAATTCCAGGTCTGGCAGTGAAGCCGTTAAACCAAACCCCGGTGTCTGGGTGGTTTAAGGCTTCACTGCCAGTCCTGGAATTTGGAGGTCGCTGGTTCGCGCCTGTCGATCGCCAATTCTATTATCGCTTAATAAATTCCCCCTCGGTTAAGCATATTTGAAAATATATCAATTTCGAGGTAGAGCGAATTAGATATTAAAGGACATTTGTAGTTCGATATATGTATATGAATCACGGTAATGTGATAGACTTATATATATATATATATATATATATATATATATATATATATCTATATATATATATATATATTTATATATACATACAGACACAGACCATTAATAATATAACAATGACACACAAATATCTGCTTCTTTCAGACCCTCGGTTGAATGACGGGGCTGCAAGAATTTTAGTGCTGAAGTTCATGATATGGTGACACGTTTTTTTCTTTATAGTGAAATGTATTCAATGTTGGAAATTTAAATAGCTTGAAATATATGGAATTACTTACGTATTATGAAAATGATCTTCGACGTTGCAGTGGTACCGAATGTTCTGAAAATGAGCAATGCACTACAACCTCAGATTTCATTTTTGGTAAAAAATAGTGATGTCATACTATAAGTCCAGCTGTTACAGCAATATCTAATATCATATGCATTTCGGTATGAGAGAATGAAACGTATCAGAATTTCATTAATTTCTCTACCAAAATTCTTACCGCTCCACTATTCAACCAAGTAAAGACAAAAATATATGTAAATATTCTGACACCCACAATATTGGTTTCCAAAATGAACTCATCAGAATTACTTGCTATTTTCGCCCTTTGGGAATACCAGCATGGAAACTGATCACAATTCTCGCGAGAAATGAGAAAATGATTCAGTGTTCCGCCTCCACAAATGAACCAAAATATAAGGTATCTCATTTTGAAATGACAATTTTTTCTTATTTCATTATTTGTAGCAGAGAGAGAGAGAGAGAGAGAGAGAGAGAGAGAGAGAGAGAGAGAGAGAGAGAGAGAGAGTCCTTTACCCCTACCGTGCCGAGTGAACGAGCTGATTATTGTTCTTTTTTCTTGGTCCAGTATTATGACAATTATTACTTTTAATATTGTAGTTGTTGATAATATCTAGATATCCAGTTAGATATTAGGAGTAAAGTGACGTCACAAATATTGGTAGTTAAATTAATTTAGTTCCTCTCTTACTCAGTTAATATGAAGTGTAGAAAAAAAAACTAAGCTACACATTATATGAAATATTTATTTAATCATGTATCTATCTATCTATTTTCATTTAATGAAACCTAAAATTATATTTCAATAACTATTAGACATCAGGCATAAACTTACGTCATGAATCCATTAGCCTATCTCGGACGAATTATTTTACTTCATGAATATTGAAGCTCTTCAGCGCCACTACTTCCTGCGATATCTTCTTCTTGCCAATGCAACTGTGTCTTACATTCTTTATCAGTATTTAATAGTATTTTTATATGCGTTACGGAAAACCAACTGGCGATTGAAATTTATGTAAAATAAAGAAAAGAAGAACGAAACAAAAGAGGACTTCGAATGCCTTGCCAAGGGCATTTGTTTAAATTGATCACAGTAACTTGAACAACCGCAAAAGAAACGTGGGAAGCAGCTGGAAGAAGGAAGCTTAAACAGCTGAGAGTAAGAGATGGGTGAAAGGACTGTTGTTAAGACTGAATAACGAGAAAAAAAACACACACAGAAAAAATAAACAATGGAAACAGTAGAGACTTCAGGGTGATATTATCAAAATAGTTTAACCAGACCACTTAGCTGACTAACTTCAAGATGAAAAAACTTAGATTTAACGTTGCGGCATCGAAAGTGGATAAAACAGAAGTATTATTGACTAATCACTCTTGATACCATCAGTCATCGACGTAACTTAATCATTTTAATAACAACAGTCTGTTATTTGACCGTTGCTCCTGGTACCATCAGGCAACGAAATGACTCTTCCATTCTAACATCACTGTTGTTATTCTCTTCATCCCTCCCGGATATAGCTTGTCTTACCTGGCCATCAGTTCATCTTTCATTATATCATGGTTCGACTATCCACCTCCTAACTCCTTTCATCAGCAGTCCTTCACACAGCCTGACCCTTTACGTATCAGCCAACCACCCTCTCCTCCTTCCCATTACTATATTCAATCGACTTTCCATCTGATTTTTCTTGACTTGTGGACGCAGAATTATCATCTTATTCTGGATAAAACCAATTCCATATAGTAAGGCTTTTTTTCTTTATATACATATAACAGGGTATTAGTTTTCCTCCGATGCTCATAAAGCTTCAGCTTTAAAATCATGAGACATTTGTTAAGAATTAAATGAAGTACAGTACAAATTAATAGATCAAGTATACTCTGAAATTTACAAACATACAAACACACACACATATATAAATATATATATATATATATATATATATATATATATATATATATATATATATATATATATATATATTATATATATAGATATACTGCTACAGTCCCATTTACAAAGCTATGAGATAATTGTTTTTGACAGATACCAAAATATATCTGCAAAAGGATATGAGAGAAAATGCCAGGCTATTGATATTATCATCAACTATGAGCTCTCCATTCACAGCCCATTACCAAAATGAGATGCTATTCTGAAAAGCAAGAGCAACAAGCAGAAATTGGCTAACATGTTGTATACCTCACTGTCGAGGAAAATGTGATAATGGAAGCTTCAGACAATGGTGCTTTTGCCCATGGTGAGGTATGATATGTGTGCTTAATGAGGTCTCAAATATGTTTGTCCTGTTGCTATATTTGTCGTACTTGGTGGACATACAGTGCATGTCCTTGATATCAATGCAACTTGTGCTAAAATAGAAACAAAATGGGCATTAAAGAAAACTTTAGTTAGAAGAACAATAATTTAATTGATTATGTATAAGAAACCTCTATGAAAACTATCACACATTTGATTAGAACAAGAGAAAAAATAAAGTTTTAAATGTTGTTCTTGGAGGCCATCTTGGAGGCTGCTCGTAGCAAGGATATTGAACATTCTTTTTATTTGTTACAGTATTTTCCCAATAGGACTACCAAAGACTGTTTCATTTTCTGATGCACTAGAAGATACACATCCTTTGTTCCGGACAGGTACCATTTGACTTAGCAAGCTGACCAGCTTGTTCGTTCTCAATCACCCCACGATTGGATTGCACCTAGCAGCAATTTACTTCTTTAGATCTTCTATTCACAGGCAACAGCCGTTCAAGTATCTAAGGATAAAAGTTTCCAAAGAATGAAGAACACTTCTTCAGTCGTAAAATATGGTAAAATAATTTCCATTCGAAGTTAATTTTTTTTAAATGGCATGCATTTATGTTGTAAAAATAGATGCAACAAAAGATGATCAGGAAAGACCAATTCAAAAAAGCATCTAACTTAAAGCCATCAGTGAAAATTGCAACGGAGTTATCATGTTGGGAGGAATTATTTGAAAATATTGAGTTTATTGCCTCATTGGATATTTCTTCTTTTGTAGAATTAAAAGTAAATGGTAGAATTGATAAATTAGTTCCATTTAACAGATGAAAATGAAGTTGATTGAAACATTGCAGGATAAAGAAAGATGAACGTGAAAACAACAGTTAAAGCCATTAACATTTCTTTTCTAGACAGATCTATTTGATATCCCATTTAGATTATATCCCTTACTACCTTCTTTTATATGATACCCAAGTATCTGAAAAAAAGTCAAAGTTTTTAATAAATATGAATTGACTTATCCATAGGAAAGAATGAACGATGCAGATGAGGTTTCAAGGGATATCAAACATAACACGTCGAGAATGTATATCAAACGAAAATTTGATTATTCAGAATTTGCATACTGGTTGCAGATGTGCGAAAAGCGATCATCACGAGGATAGAAAAGTGTGGTTTGTCTGGTATAAGTTTCCTTCCTGGGCATGAAAGAGAAATGGTTCATTGTTCCAATATTAAATAACACATACAGACATTAGTGTTTAATCCACAGTTTTTGAAGTCATTAAGATGAATAATGACATTCCGTGATGCCTTTAAGTCCCAGTTCAGGCGGGATATGAAGGTGTGTGTGAGAAGGGGGCGGGTAGGAGCTGAATTAAAAATAACTGAAATAACAAATATTAGTTTTTAATCCATAGTTTTCGAGGTTACTTAAAGAATAGTGACACTCCTGATGCCCTTTAAGTCTAAGTTAGCCTCAATAGGGAGAGGGCTGAGGAGAATGTGGGAATAGTGTGACATGTAAAAATAATAAAAAAAAATATTTATATATTAGTGTCTAATTGGTAGTTTTCAAGGTCACTGAGATGAATAGTGACACTTCCGATGCCCTTCTAGTCCGATTTCAGCTTTGATAGGAAGGTTGTTGATACATGTAAAAATAACCAAAAGCTACATATATAAAATAATCTGTAGATTCTGAGTTTGCTGAGAAAAAATAGACTCCTGATAAGCTTTAAGTCCAAGTTCTGACTCGAAAGGAAAGGGGTTGATGGGAAAGGGGTGAAATGTAAAATTAATAAAAAAAAAAAAACAGATATTGGTGCCTAATCCATAGATTCTGAGTTTGCTGAGATGAATAGTGACATTCCTGATGCATTTAAATATGTCTTATATAAACATTCATTCTTGGATTTAAGAAATGTCTTTACAATCACAAGATACGAAGTTATTTATATGGAAATATTAACAGTATAGATTGATATCATCCAAGTGAAACGGTTAAATTTCATGTAATTTTATTCTTTCATTCTAAACCATTGAGATCTGAAGCTGTCTTCTGTGTGAAGGGCGAGTGCGCATCACATACTTTTCTCATACGAACCTCCACTGCTGATGCATTCGTTCTGCTTGCATTTAATATTTGCTCTTAATTCTACATTTATGAGCTGCGAATCTTATTCCAGGAACTCTACACAATTCTTCCTCTCTCTTTGTCTTTCCGACTATTCATTATTTTTATTTATATCTATGGCTGAATTATTAACAATTGTAATATTGATAACACTGTGGATGGCTAGTGCCCTCGGTGCACGTCACATGGAGCACTCTAGGAGTCTGCCACTTCATTTCGGCACTAGCTTTACCCATACGCATTCGTTCCCGCTTTGTTTCTTTAATGTTTCTTTCCAATATCTCTACAATAGGGCATTTTCTTCCTGATGCACTTTTAGATCATTGTGTTTCCTCTTTATTTTCTGGATCTCTTTACTCGCTGGCCAACCACTCCAACTCCCGCTCTTCACTGTCTCAACCACTGATGGGCGGATGTGCCTTGGTGTTTGGCTTAACACCCTGAATATCATAAAAGCAATCAAACAATAAGGATAATAATGCTGATCCCTGACCATCTTCCATGTACACTACGAATAAGTTTTTTTGAAAACGTTAATTTTCGACTCATGCCCTAATTTTTCTTTTACATTGATTATTATTTGGTCTTGATTTAACTTGTAATACATTAGGTGAAGATTTACAGATTAATGCAGATTTTGGCTATATGCCTAATTCCCATTTGCATTTGATTTTTTTTTTTCGTGAATCGGCAATATTCGGTATTTTAGATAAATATATTGTACCTTGAGGATGCATTCCATGAACACGTAACAAGTACTATATCAACTATAATTAGCATTAATTGTCAGCCTTCCATGTGAAGATATGATACAAGTCTTGGAACGACCTATTGACAGTAATCATGTAGAGAAATTGGTTAGAAAATAAGGGAAGTGGGTAAGAATGCAGAACAATACATGATTTAATCATTCAGTCAATGAAAATGAGAATTATTTTTGGAAGTTAGCGTTTAATATCACCTCTTCGAAATTCAACTCGATGGTCCGATACGAAAAGTAACTTATATGGAAACTTTCTTTGTAGTAAATGAAATCAAATAAATCAAACAGCTTACTTTTATTTGAATATGTTCATTCATCATAAAATCAGAAGCTTTGAAAAGGCCCCACATTAGAAAGGATGAAAACTCTCATATATTGCCAGTGCTACTTTGATTACACTGCTGATGAATTGCCTATGTTTGCCACTTATATTTGCTGTTAATATTGTATTTATGAGGTACTGGTCCTATTCCGGGAACCCTATAAAGGGATTTTGACGTAAGGAAAAATCTATTTCTGGGCGATTGGTTCGTGTCGCCAGCGAAATATCCTTTAATCCATTATTTCTAAGGTAAATGTACTAACACATACCAGAGAATAAATAAAATAAAGAAAAGGTCAGTACTACTGACTCGCTCACCCTCCAAGAGGGTGTCGGTATGAACACTATGGCGAGTGAGACCACTACCACGAACCACTTGCCAATAGAAATCTCCCACTACAAAATCCCCACTAGAGGGGACCCGACCCACAGAGTGGGCAGCAACTACTACTACTCCATCCCATGCTGCCGACTGCTGCGCCTCTGGTGGCCATCCTGAAGTTAGCAGACAATCTTGAGCGCAGGGATGGGTAGGGTGGGATTTCGCTGGCGACACGAACCAATCGCCCAGAAATAGATTTTTCCTTACGTCAAAATCCCTTTTCTGGGCTCAGTTCGTGTCGCTGCGCGAAATCGTACCAGAGAAATAGCACAAGATTGTAAAGAAACTAATAAAATACATAAATAAGGTCTCAATAAAACATAAAATAAAATAAAGAAATATAATTGCTAAGAAATATACATATACACAATGATACAGAATAGAAATATTCCTTAAAATAAACTTAAAGTTAACATATATATACAGGGCTTACATGGAATATATGTTGAGCTTAATATCCGTGTATAGTTAATATGTACAAAGTAAATAAAGCAATTATAATAATAAACTGAATTAGAACAAACTTTGATAATAATATAATAAACAAATGTATATGACTTAGTATACAAAACCCGTAACCATTGCAATTAAGATGTGTCACCCTAGCATAAAAATAAGGGGACCACATCATAGAGATCATTATATACAATCAATTGTGAGTGACCCTAGCAAAAAAAATAAGGGGCACCCACTGTACCATCATAAGAGCAGCTAAGACTCAAGGTAAACGTAGATGAACATGGTAGGTATAGACAAACTGTTGGGTGAGATAGGTAGAAAGGAGAACTGGATCTTCTACTTAAGATTAAGCAGAGTCGGGGGAAACTATGTTACCCGCCGCAACTGCTGAAAATTTCAGAGCTTCCAAGGACTTTAAGTAATGACGCTTAAATACTGTCGGCGATTTCCATCCAGTATACTTCTTTAAATCATCAAAATTTATGTGTTGGAAATAGTTAATTGAGGTGGCAACTGCCCTGACATCATGTGCTTTAGGAAGGAATCAGGGTTGGCTTGCTTAATAAAGTACAGATCTGTTGCCTGATACCTTTATAGATAAAGTACCACCTTTTTTTCTCTTAAAGAGAGGAACCCGACGAGGATGAGGATGTCCTGGACAGAAAGGCTCGTAAGGTCGATACTGGACAAAGAGAAACATCTTGTGGAAGGGGTACAACCTTCCACGGTTCCCACCTCATCAAAGGATCCTCATTCTTTCGCATAAAAACTATTGTTCCGGAGAAAGTAGAACTTCCCCTGTGGGAAGAAATTCTATAGGATTCGGATCTCGGATAACGCCGACAGTTCTGAAATTCTAGCTCCTGAAAGCCAAGCTTAATAAAAATAGAGTTTTTCTTAAGAGCATTATAAATGAACATGTCGTATTATTCTGTTTCTGAAGCCAGCTTTAGAACCACGATACTGACGTAGGCCTCACTGAAGGTCTAAGTCTAGCACAAGCCTTGGGAATAGACGAGAAGTAAGAGTCTGTCAAGTCTATGCTGAACCCGAGTTGAAAAATCTTTTTCAAGGCTGACTTGTTTTGTCGTAATAGTGCTAGCTGCTAAGCCTTTTTCAAATAAAGATCTGAAAAAGGATATAGCTGAATTCGATTGTCATGATTCTAATATCTGATTCTCTCAGGAAGGTTGCCAACTTTTTGACTGCAGCATCATACTGTCTCAAAGTTGAATCTCTTTTATCAGATTCCAAGAAAAGAATATTTCGAGGATCAATATTCGCATCTCTTTTAGCCGCAAACTTCATGAAGTCCATAAGTTAAGGTTTGAGAATTCCTGAGGAAGCGAAACACGTCTTCGTTTGTACTGACTGGGAGAGCCTGGGATTGGGAATTCGAAGAGGACGAAGACCCAGTTCCAGAATCAGAGGGTACCAATTGCTCTTCGGCCAGTCTGGGGCTACTAGAGCTACTTGACCCTTGAATGTCCTGAGTTTGTTCAGTACCTTCAGGAGAAGATCACTGAGGAAAGGAAAGACATAAATCTTCTCCAGTTGTTCCAGTCTATGGACAGGGCGTCCCGTGGCATAGGCCAGGTCCAGGTCCGGTGGGGGCCCACATAACATGGGAGTTTGTGGTTCGCTTGGGATGCGAATAGATCCACTTGTAGACCTGGAACCCTCCGGAGAATCCATTGGAACGAACTGTTGTCCAGTGACCATTCCGACTCCAGAGGAACTGATCGGGATAGAGCATCTGCTATGACGTTTCTCACTCCAGCTATATGGGTGGAGGAGAGGTGCCAACTGAACTTGTCCGCCAGGGAGAAGATGGCTACCATGACATGATTCAGATGTCCGTGACTTGGAGCCTCCCCTGTTTACACAATGGACTACCACTGCGCTGTCTAAAACTAGTTTTGATGTGGGAGTTCTTTGGCGGACGTAACCTTTTTAGAGTCAAGAACACTGCCATTGCTTCTAGTACATTTATGTGAAGCTGGCGGAACTGGGGTGACCAGGTTTCCTTGAACCTTCTTGAACTGAGAATATCCTCCCCAGCCGCTTAATGAAGCGTCCGTGTGGATGTAATCCCCGGAGGAGGAAACTGAAGGGGTACTTATATTGACAGGTTCTTGACTTTTGCCCAAGGGCGTAGACGATTCCGCAGAATCTGTGGGACTGATGATAACTTGTCCCTGGACCTGACATTTGCTCGTGAGCGCCAGATTCTGGTTAGTCTTTCAGTTTGGCTTTCATCAAGATGTTTGTCACTGATGCAAATTGGAGTGAACCCAGGATTCTTTCCTGCTTCTCCTTGAAGCAAGTTTGTGTCCTAGAAATTGCTTTACTGACTTCGCTATTTCTTTTCTCTTGGCTGATGGAATCGACAGAGTATGGGAGGATAGATTCCATTGAATGCCCAGCCACTGAAAGTTTGACTCCAGAGTGAGTCTTGATTTTGTCCTGTTTATCTTGAACCCTAAGATACTCCCAGGAACTGGATTACTTTCAGTGTGGCTTTGCGACATTCCTCGACTGTTGGAGCCCAAATCACCAATCGTCGAGATACACTACTACCATGATCCCCTGCGACCTCAGTTGTTGGACTGACCACTTCCGCCAACTTCGTGAACACCCTGGGTGCCACGTTCAGACCGAAGGGAACTACCTTGAAGGAGAATGCTTGATCTCTATCTTGAAGCCCAGATAGGGCGAAAGTGTCTTGCAATAGGGATATGATAGTATGCGTCTGTAAGATCGATAGAGGTGGTGACGGCCTCCCGGGGGGGAAGTAATGTCCGCACCTGCGAGATGGTGAGCATTTTGAACTTGTCGCAGCGAATGGCCAAGTTTAAACGGGATAAGTCTAAGATTACCCTTCTTTTTTGTGAGCCTTTCTTGGAACGCTGAATAAGCGCCCCTTGAAATTTAATCTGTTGACTCTCGCTATTGCTCTTTTCTGAAGGAGTCCTCCGCATACTCGTCAATTCATTTGATGGAAGTTGAAGGAAAGGTCTGTGGGGGCGGATTCGCAACCCAACTCCAACCCAGGCCTTTCGACACAATACTTTGTGCCCATTTGCTGAATCCCCACCGGTGCCGGAAGAGAAACAGCCTCCCTCCTACCTTCAAGTTCTCATTGCTGCTGGTAACCTCCGCGGCCTCCCCGGAAGTGTTTTCCCCTATTAAGGGACCTTCCTGATCCTTTCTGACGAAAGGATCCCTTACCTCTGCCTCCCCTACCCGAGCGGTCATACTGCTGAAAGGCCTGGCCTTCGAACACTTGGTGAAGGCTGGGGAGACAGCGTAAGAGGTGGAAGGTTGAGGGCTGGGGGAAATCACGTAGATGGCTGTGATTGAGCCTGGAGGTAGAGATTTTGGGGCCGGGCCTGCCCGCACCAACGGAACAGTCGAAACAGGCTGGGCGAAGCGTTGTTGTTTCTTTTGGTAAGGCTGGAAACGTCTGGGTTTCCTCTGTGCCTTACCCCTTGCTGCCTGGTCTTGGCGTCTCTTTGCAGTGAGACCCAACGATCCTTAAGGCTTTGGTTAAGCCTTGTCGCTTCCGCCTGCCTGGACCTCCTTTTTACCATTGCATCAGGAATGAGGTCTGCTCCCAGATGTTGGATGAAAGCAACTTATTCGGTTCATGACGAATAGTTGCTTCCTGGAGGACATGCTTCCGACAGTTAGTTCTGGCTGTGGCGAACTCAAACATGTCAGACTGAACCGTTTGTGTCAGTGACTGGTGAGAAGCTTAAAGAGTGGCTCAGAACCGTAAGAAATGGTAGCCACTTCCGTCATGGCCATGGTGTTAATGGACCTGGCTAGCCTAGTCTTGGCCTCAAACTCCGCCTGAATGAGGCTGTCTGGAAGTCTAGGCAGCTTCTCACCAAACTGATCCATAGCACAGTCTGGTTTGAGTTTGCCCGCCGAAAAAGTGTTGGGCAGATCTTCCCACAATTCTCCGAGTGAGGGGGAGCAAAGGAGATGTGGGGTCTGCTTCCCTTAGCTGTGTAACGACTCCCCCCTTTTGGGCCGCTGGGATAGTGACCGTAGCTATTTTGGTAAGGAAGGAAGCGGAGTTCCCTCTTCCATTGTGAAAAATGGTGAAGGGACTCTTAAAGGTTTGAATCTTCGTGTTTGAACAATCCATGTCCTCTAAGCACCTGAGCCATTCTCTTTGAGCCTGGTCACGTGAGTAGAGAACTGTCTCTTTAGGACCTTGTCATCTCTAGTCCATGGCTGCGTCAGTGAGTCTGGCGTAGCCAAATGACGGTGGCTGTAGCCCCACCCTCCGGGTAGAACTCGAAGTCCTCAATCCTTCGAGTACCACACTCCGGAATTGAAATAAGGCCGTCCTGGAAGGGGGCGTATGACGCCACCCTCCAGGGGTTATTCATAGAGAACGGAGGCAGAGAGTCATGAGGTGGAAGCTGAGCTATACCTGTGCGAAAGGTGGGGGAGTAGCTAGAGGAGCCTGGCTAAGTTCGGCGATGATGTTATCCTGTGAGGTGATCCTGTCGGACAACCGGGAGAACATCTGCTCCATACTGTTTTTTCAGAGAACCGACCAAATCCCCCATGTGTTGCAACAGACCAGCCATTTGGGATCCAAAGCCGGAGCTGCTGCGGAGGTGGTTGGGTAACTCTGAACAGGTACCAAGGGGAGAGGAGAAACGGCTGACTCCGCCGGAGTATGTGGTCTCTCCTTGGAAGACCTGCTCCTTGAGGATTTGGAGCCGGACCCAGAAGCTCTAGACCTCTCTGCTCCGGGGTTCGTAGCCGGAGACTTGCGAGATGTTGACGCCGACGAAGTCTTTTTGGACGACGACGACGTCTTGCTTAGGGGTTTTTACAACCGTCTGTCCCTTAACCTTAGGTCTTACTGAAGCATCAGGAGAAGTATAAACGGAGCTCAGCTCCTGTAAAGCCTTGGAAGGAAGCTGGAGAGTTAGCAGGAGTAGAAGACCCAGTGGCGCCCAAGGGAAGCCCTTGGGCGTCCAACGTACCTACCTCGACCAACAGGTCGTCAACACCTACCATTGGCTCTATATTCAGATCAAGTGTCGCGACTTCCGACGAGATATCTTGGCCTGGTTCCTTTAACGAAGCGGCGAGCTTTGGCTGAATCGCCGCCATAGTCGGGGCTGCCTCTGCCGGTCGACGTAACCCGTTGACTTGCCGCCGGGGAAGATTAGGACAGCCAACCTCTTCTCCAGAATGTAGGGCTGTCCCTTGGCGGCGTTCTTGCCGAAACCCGCCCGACCCAAGCCCTCAGGGTTGCCAGGGCGGTGTCTCTAACGGCGGGAGCCTGGAAGAGAGGGTATTCGTTAGTTTTAAGTTTAAACTTAAAAAACTTAAGTATAGGCTTAGTCTAAAAACATAGGGGATGCGAGATCCCTATAAAAACAAGCTTAAGTTTAAAATAAGAGATTAAAATTAAACTTAAGAACTACAACCTTTGTAGGGATTAGCGAACGGAGTTGGGAATACTTACCCCGTCCAAGAGCTGGCTCACCAGATCGTAGCAAATGGTGCAGGTCTCGTGGAACCAGACTTGTAGATTCCCGTGCGGAGTCGCGCATGGAGCATGGGATCTGCAGACTTCATGCCCACAGGGGTCCTGGAGCATGGCATTGCATCCTGGATGCTCACAGTTTGGTGTCTGTAAGTGAAAAGATACATGAGCAATCGTAAAAGACATCACTTACAGGCTAGAAGGCTAAAAGAACTCCGCTGCATGCCGGAGCGCGAAAAAATTTTGGGCATAACCCCTCCCTTACCGCCTGAATAGGCTAGAACCCCGGAGAGATCCGGTGTGATAACGTAGGTAACGGAGGGATTTGGCTTAAGGTAGCTTAAATTAAACTTACTATAGTTTAAATTAAATACTAAACACTTAAACCTAAAGCCCTAGAACGTACTGGAATAAATCCGGTGCGCGGCGGTGTTCGTGTCGCGATATCAGCGAGACGGGGTGGTTAGGAAAGACCAACTGTACGCCTGCAGTCCGCCCGCAAGGGTGAACTAGCACCTTTCCACGTGAATGCCGGAGCTCCGGTAAATTAAAGAGCACCAGTAAGCCGGGAAAGAGCGAGAGGGCGAAACAGACTCGAGCTAACAACGGAGCGACGGAGTAACGACGGGGGGGGGGGGGGGGAAGGCCAGTCCCCCCCTTAGTCATCCGAGCGCGCCGTGAAGCAAGAGAACGGTCAGGTCCAGTCCTGGGTCTGTCCAGCCCCCCCTACTCCCTCCGCCTAGGGAGAGAGGGAGGCAGGCACGGGTATGTGGAGCGAGCGAGGACAGACCTACCCCCCCCCCCCCCCGGCCCTATGGAAGAGCGGGAGGAGGGTAATGGTGAATGGACAGGCGCCCTGGCCTGGCTGCTCCCGGTGGATCACATGGTGACCACGGAGCGGTAACAATGCGAATACAATGAAACAACATAGCACTAGGTTAAAGCAACCTAACTTAAGCATTGAGAATGCTATACAGAAGTCAACCGAACTGATGAGCGGAAGCAATAAATGGTGGAGACCAATGCAATACGGAACCTAGGCTACGTAATATGCCAGACGCCGTAGGCTAACCTAAAATATAAAATAATCAAAAATCACTTAACGTAAAGTAAGAAAATAAATCAGTAGGAGAAAAAATCCAGGAGTGTACGACTAACCCGAAAGAAAGTCTACCACTCAAAGCTAGCCGGGGCCGATACTAAGAGCTGTGGCTAGGGTCTGGATGGAAGATGCCTACGCAAGGTAAAGAAGACATGCATGCATGACATAAACCCAGTAGGCTGGACCCCTAACTAAAATAGATAACTAACAATAGAGCGTAAGGTAATAAGGGAAGGTTCTAGGTATGGAAGACCAAGAACGAACCCGCCACGAGGCAGAACCATGCTGCCATGCTTCCGACCAAGAGCCCGTATTTTATACCTAAAAAAACGGCAAAATACTGACTCGAGGCCGGAAAAAACCCAATAGCAATAACAACTGATTACTTAACTTAGCTGCTGCGATGGCTGCACGCTCCATAATTAGTAAATCCAAGATAGGGGCACAAAAAACACAGAGCAAAAAAGGGCACGTGTGTACGCGGTGCGCTAACTGAAAAGGATGGCCACCAGAGGCGCAGCAGTCGGCAGCATGGGATGGAGTAGTAGTAGTTGCTGCCCACTCTGTGGGTCGGCTCCCCTCTAGTGGGGATTTTGTAGTGGGAGATTTCTATTGGCAAGTGGTTCGTGGTAGTGGTCTCACTCGCCATAGTGTTCATACCAACACCCTCTTGGAGGGTGAGCGAGTCAGTAGTACTGACCTTTTCTTTATTTTATTTATTCTCTGGTATGTGTTAGTACATTTACCTTAGAAATAATGGATTAAAGGATATTTCGCGCAGCGACACGAACTGAGCCCAGAAAACATTCCCTTGCCTGGCAGTCTCTGATTATTTGCCTTAATTTGCCTTGGCCGGATAATAGATATTACCGATTTAATTAAGTCAAATTTTTGCTTCATAGAACTCGTTATTTTGATCTTGATTGTTTCAGGGCCTGAATGGAATGTAACAAGATTTTTTGTATTTGCGGAAATTCATATTCATGACGGGAAACTAAAATCGGAAAACAATCGACAAAGTTCGGTTATTTTCGATAAAACAGCAAAGAAGAGCAAGAACTAAATTCTCATGAACGGTATTTCGAATAATGTTGGGAGAGAGGGAATATGAGAACAGTATAAATTTAATAGTGTATTAGAAGCTCATACTTTTATGGCTGTTATATACCAAAACCAACGAAATACTGAGTCGGACTCGCTTCTTTCCGCATCAGTGAATAAGCACAGGCGCCTAGTTCTGACAGAAAGAAAAGAGGATTGCATTGCATCCAGTAGGAGTTGATAGAGTCTTTTGCAAGCATATGCTTGCCTTTTTTATAATCAATATTTACTTTAAACCTGTATAATTCAAATACAATTTGTATGGCATTCATATGGAAAATGTCAAAGTGCATTTGTTGAAAAAAAGAATAGTTACAAAGTTGTATTTCTCAGTAAAATTATCAAAGGAAGCAAAGGTATTCTTTCAAACATAGGAGAAAAGGTTGTTCCTTTTGTAACTCCTTGAAGAGTCATGTCCAATCCTGAATCCAATTGGAGAGTGAAATTACATACAATAAATTTTCTAACCTAACTGTTGGTATAAAATTGTTTTATCATAGAGGCAACCTGTTGATCTTCACGAACACCATATTTGTCTGTAATGCTTGCTTCTGAAATCAACATTTATGATATTATCTATTTTCATATGTAGTTATTAACTCTTATTATGAGTTGGGTGTGAGATCAAATATCTCATTATTCAAGTTCATTTCTGCATGGTGGGTGGGGTTGTGAGGTGCGCAACAAGTGTGATATGGAGTTTACGGTTTAATAGTCTATTTGCAAAACTTTATCACAGGTCATTAGCTCGAGTGAGCCACCAAGTGGTCCGGATCTCTTGACTGATGAAGGAATGGATTAAATTCAAGCATCCATGTTTCTTCGAAGACTTAAGTTTATATATGAATAGATGCAGGACATCTGAATGGCAATTAAACATGCATGACTGGAAAGCTGGCATAACATTATGTAGAAAAAGAAAAAAAAAATTTTTAGTAGTATGATACTTAAAATAAAGAAAGTAATCTACATATATTTAATAATAAAACTGTACAGATAGCTTTCGGGAATCTGTTAAGTTCCCCTTTCAATCTGATGCGTTGATGTAAAACTCCAACCAAGGAGACATAAGCGAATTGTTTAGAAAGTATGGAACCGGTCGTCAAACAGATCAGGAAATGCCATCATTTTTTTATGAAAACCCAGCCAGTTCTCTGAATCATCTAATTAGTCCCTGACCAATGTGGTCATCTTACTGGTCATCAACAACATAGGCCCCAACAGCACCAGTTAGGTTGACTCTCTTCCTCAGGTTCATGTAACTCGGTTACTTCCAGTAATCGATGCTGCCGTCACCTATTATGCTGTTGGTGACGATCAAAATAACCGCATTAGGCAGGGACCAATTAGACGTTCCAAATGACTGGCGGGGCTTTCATCAAAAATAGACTGCATTTCCTGATCTATGTTTAACGACCAGTTCCATAATTCTTAAATGATTATCTTGTTTAACGTCTTTTTATGTTTACTTGGTTGGACTTTTTAATCAATGCGTCGTATTGAAAAGGGGAACAGAAGAGATTCCCAAAAAGCTATTTGTACATTTTTATTGTTAAATGTATGTACATTTCATAACTGCAAATTTGTTTCTCCGTTTTAAGACTTATGATAATATGAGTATTTTTTTATATTCCTGCATAATGTTATACTTGCTTTCCGGTCATGTTATCTGTAATTGACATTCAGATGTCTTCTGTCAATAAACTCATGTCTGTGAAGAAACATGGATGCTTGAAGTTAATCCCTTCCTTAATCAGTACAGGTTGGGACCAATTTGTGGCCCCCACGAGCTACTGACACATGGGAAAGTTTCGTAAATATATTAGTAAGCATTTAAGTCAGTCTGCAATGGCTTCCTTGGTAACACACGGGTACCAGATTACCAAGAGTGTATCGAGAAGTTGTTACAGTCTTAAGATGATATGGGATGCCGAATGTAACTTAAAATTCACTTTCTTCACTCCCACCTCAACTTTTTCCCTCCGAACCTCGGGGCAGTGAGTGGTGAGCATGGAGAAAGGTTCCCCAAGATATTACTAAGATGGAGAGCAACTACCAAGGCAAATGGAAACCTAGCATAATGAGGGACTTCTGGTGGATGTTCTTGCGCGACAACCCGGAGGTAAAGTACACAAGATTATCCAAAAAACTCACTTCTAACTGTCTGCTGTAACATGATTAGTTCCAGAAATGTTCTGTATCTTTTTTGTTTTTTTCTGGGATAAGTCTTTGTAACAGATGTAATAAACACTTTATATTTTGAATTTATATGCGGTATAATTAAAGGGAGATATGTGAAAGCACAAAAAAAAATTGGTAGAACAAATCTATCCAGAAATTTGAATTCATCGTATCAAATTAAGTAAAGTAAAAATACACCTATTCACATCCTTACCTCAGAGTAAAAAAGATATATATTTTATAATTTATATGGAATATAATTAGAAGGGAATATGTGAAAAAAGAAATAAAAACTAGAGGTGATAGAGCAAAACTGTAAATAAATTTGAATTCACCACATCAAAATGAGTAAAATACACCTATTCATATCTTTGCCTCAGAGCCAAAAAAAAAAAAATGTAAACAAGTGTTGATATTGTAAATATCTGTGTTTTTAGTTATCCAAGGAATTTATCTCAAATTTCCCTCTTAGTAAGTCCCTCAGCTCATTAGATTTTCTTCTTATGTTCTAGAACCTGCATTTTTATTCAGATCAGCATCGTACCATGTGGTAAGTTCTTTCCCTGAAGTTCAAACTCAAAATTGGTGGCCATTCCTCAAGATTTTGTACCTGCAACAGTGCAGATCCTCGCAATTATCCACGTTAAGTTGGACACGAGATGAGAAACGAATCTGTTAGTGTATATCCCCTTAAACAGTATCATACAATCGAACTGCATAACATGTATTTTGTTACTAGTATTATTGCAAACATAAACCACGATTGGAAGTGTTAAACAGAAGCGATAAAAGGGAAAAGAACTTTCATTTCACCGAGCACGTGCTCTGGACAATTTGCTGTCTTTTGTTTTAGCTAGAGCACACAGCATCTGGTAATGCTAACAGATACAAATAGTGATTACACTTCACTCATCTCTCTCGCACCCGTAGTAGCAGACTCATTAAAATGCTAAATGAACTCCAAAAATTCCACGTCCATTCTTTGAAACTTGAATTACAAATTCATTCATTCATAGCCACATGGCCATTTTACACGTATAATAGCCATCTCCTTTTAGCTTTTTTAAGTCTATGTTCGTGAGCAATTTTTCGCTCCCATACCTAGATTAGCTGAGAGGCGAGGGACGCTTTCTCGAAACTGCTCGCCCCGGCATCATAAATCTTCTCTCGAGACTTCTCTCAGACACCCATGTGGTCGGCACACCTACCCAGCTACCAGTTGAAACATTACCTGCGACCTCTTAATGTAACGTAAACTTCACACACTGTTCTAATCATGTAGTTACATCAGGTCAATATCTTTTAATGACATAAAATTCTTGCACACATGTAGGCATTCGACACATTACTCGCTGTAAATCGAACCAACCCACTTTACACCTGCATCTCTTTGTGTATTTAAAAACAACCCAGGTTTTTTCTGTAAACCTCTACAACTCTTGCGACAGGTAGGTGGCGGTGTTTGCCACTTAGAGCTTATCTGAAAGAATTTTACCCGGGAAGTAAATGTGGGAAGAGAAAGCAAATTTGGGGGTTCGGAAATTGAACAGTTGTTACCCTTTAGAACACGGTAAAATATAAACAAGATGAACTAAATATCTTTCTGCAAGTAAGAAAGCTTAATCAAGTGAAAGTCTGTTAATATTATAATTTTACAATACACACATTACGACATTATAGAGACAACGGACTCTGTCGAGGCGAGATTGGAATATTCCGACAAGCGCTGGTGTATTTAAGAAATGTTTGATTTGTTTAGAGTCCAGTCAGTGCATATTTTAGGTGAATAAATTGTGTGCGCTGACAACGTTAAATCGACCGAGTCTGAGGTGGCGAGCACAAACGAGCGAAAGTTGACTCAGTGGATGGGTAGCGTGCATGGCGACTGAAGGCAGGTCACACAGTCCATATGTAACAGAAGAATGCAAAAAAGAACCTTCGAGAAAAATGGAATGTGTACGTAGTGAGGTTCATAAGGGCCCGTGCAATCAGAATATAATGGCCCCACCCAGACAAAGGGAGTCTTTCATCATTTGGGGAAGGACAGTGACAAATTTTTTTTTTTTTTTTTTTTTTTTGTTTTTTTTTTTTTTTTTGAGATATATATATATCTATATATATATATATATATATATATATATATATATATATATATATATATATATAATATATATATATATATATATATATATATATATATATAATATATATATATATATATATATATATATATATATATAGTATATGCTTAAAAAATCACAGTAGATGCACGTGACTTCATTAGATAAGCCAATACCACAGGAAATGATAGTCAGAAATCCAAGAGCTTGTGTCTTAGTAAAGACGAAAGGGCTTGGATTTCTTATTATTATTTTCCTGTAGTATTCGCTTATTACATATATAACCTCATCATCATCATCATTACTGTAGGACAAAGGCTTCAGACATATTTTCCACTCCCGTCTGTTTATGGTCTTTCTATGCCAGTCTATACCTTCCCTTACTTCGTTTGAAATCTCTATGGACCCATTCTGTTATTATTTTTGTCCATCTATGTGACATTTTCTCTATATGTTATCCTCACGTGCATTTCTTTTTCTTGCTTGTTGTCAGAATATCCTAAACTTTAGTTTGCTCTTGTATCCATGTTGCTCTTTTTCTGTCTCTTATTGTAATTCCCATTATTATTCTTTCCATAGCTCTTTGAGTTGTAACTAGCTTGTATGTTCTAAGGCTTTAGTAAGGCTCCAAGTTCCTGATATGACCATGTGATTAAATATTTTTTCTTTTTAGAGAGAGTGGCCTTTTCCTTTTCATAATCTCATTTTGTTTACCAAAAGGTCTTCATACCAAGCTTATCCTTCTTTTAATTTCGGTCTCATGTCCTGGGAAAACACTTACTGTCTGTCCTAAATACGTATATTCATTAGCAATCTCTAGAGGTTCGTCGGTAACACTTATTTTGTCTCTGCATTTTCATTGAACATTATCTTAGTTTCCCTCATATTCATTTTCGTTCTTACATTTCTGCTTTCTCTGTTCAAATCTTCTAGCATCTTTTGTAATTCCTCCCCTGATTCACTGAGAAGAACTACGTCATCTGCAAATCTTAAGTTGTTATGTATTCCTGATGATTGGTGTTAATTACGACATTTTCCTACCTAAATTCTTAAAAACTTCTATGCACGCTGTGAATAATTCAGGAGAGATGGGGTGTGTGAATATCTATACACACACACACGTATGTATATGCATGCTTAAAAAATCACAGTAGATGCACGTGACTTCATAAATAAGCGAATTCCACAGGAAAATGATAGTCAGAAATCCAAGCGCTTTCGTCTTTACTCAGACATTGTCAAGGAGTTAATGAGGTACAATTGGAGAGAAAGGTCTCAGGTACACCACAAGATCAAGAATACCAGATGGTTAATTGTCAAAAGGGTAAAAATTAAAAGAGATAATCCAGGATTATCGGATGTCACACGGTCACAAACCTAAACAGATTGATCCTAACCGAAATTACAAAGTTTCTTTACAGTCCAAAACATGTAAAAACTGAATATATTAATTTTGTTGTTTATATTTATCTACAACTTTTTTCATTATGAAAGCATCAAGTTTAAATAAACCAAGACTTAAATTTAGAACATTTCTATTATTTGACTTGATGAAACAAGATTCAATGATATTCCTTTTAACTTTGTCAATACATGGGATTAAGGCTCTTGCTTGACTCCAGTTAAAAGGAATGGTCTAAATCTCTCATATGTACGAATAATGCATTCGATATTTGCCCAGTTCTCACAGAATATTGATGCCGTTTGAGACGTTGTGAAAGAGATTTACCGGTTTGTCCATAATAGACTTTATCACACTTTTTGCAAGGAATTTCATATATGCAGCCTGGAAGATCTTTAGGAGAATTTTTTATTATTAAACTCTTGACATTAATATTACTGAAAGCAATATTTATGTTAAAAAGCTTTAAAATTCTAGGAATATCTAAAAACCTTTCATCATAGGGTAATTTTAGAATGTTATTCTTACTAAATTCAAGTTTGTCATTAGTTGAATAAAATGTTTTTCTAGCTCTTTTCCATGCCACATCTACAAAAGTCCTTGGGTATTTAAGTTTCATTGCAATATCATAAATAGTTTTAATTTCAGCGTCAATGAACTGCGGGCTACAGACACGTAAAGCCCATAGAAACATCCCAGAAAAAACAGAGAATTTAACATTTTGATGGTGATTGGAGTAGTAATGAACAAAAGAGGCAGTGTTAGTTGCTTTTCGAAAGACTGAAAAGGTGAAATTTCTATCTCTTCCTCTACGGTAAATTTTATAGAAGGGACTAAATTATTGAGATTATTAAGGAATTCCTGGAGATTTTCGTGAACTGGCCAAATACAGAAGATATCATCCACATATCTAAACCAATTAACTTTTTGGGGCAAAATTCTTGGTAAGAGTTTTGTCTCAAAAAATTCCATGCCAAACTTTTGTACTAAAAATTCCCCATTAAAACAAAATTTAATATCTTTGATACATAACCTTATGAGACTAATGAGGTTATCCACACTTAAGGGAATGTCATGACGTTCTAATTCCTCCTCCAAATATTCAAGTAATTCATCAACAGGCACTTTTGTAAATAAAGAGACAACATCAAAACTAACCGTATTAAAATCAAAATTCAAATTTAAACTATTCAATTTGTTTATAAAATCAACATTGTTTTTAACATTTGTGTTATAAATGTTTCCTACCAAAGGAGTAAGAATTTTTACAAACCATTTAGATAAATTATACGTAACTGAGCCCACTGAACTAATGATTGGTCTGATAGGGTTATTGATTTTATGTGTCTTGACTAACCATACATATAAGGTAGGGAGGGTGCATTGCGGTGTAAACTGTTTAATTAAATGGTCCAAACCCTTCAAAATGGATTTAATTTGTTTATTAAAATGGGAGTTCACTGTCTGTGTAGGGTCAGACCTCAGTTTCGTATAAGTATCAGTATCATTTGGCAATGTCATTATTTTACTTATATAGTCACTTTTATTCATTATTACCACTGCATTAGATTTATCTGCGTTAGTCACTTTCACTGTATCGTCTTCTTTAATTTTCTTAAAAGCCTAAAGAAATCTCACGGGTACATTAGGGGGAGAAGGCTTACACATAGCACCATACACAATACCTTTACAAATATTGATATCATCAGGGCATAGGTTTTGATAAATTTTTTCTAAATAACAAAAGGAATTTGAGACGTCGACACAGTCCAGGTTACCATTAAATACACCAAAGCTTAACCGATATCCCAAAGCCACTGTCGTAGCACTATCCACTGGTTTGTCTGATAAATTAATCATGAAGTCCACGTTGGCATGCTTAGTCCAGTCGCTTTCAGCGATAAGATTCTTCAGCTTGACTTGAAGCTTCCTTTCAAGATGGTTGCAGCACTTTCTCTATTCGCCGCAGCAATAATCCAGCGTCCGATTCTTCCAATCGACAGGAACCGTTTGAAACACATCGACATCACAAAAGTGGAAGTAGATTATTGCACGGAAAATTGAGATAGTGCTGCAACCGTCTTGAAAGTAAGCTACAAGTCAAGCTGAAGAATCTTATTGCTGAAAGCGACTGGACTAAGCATGCCAACGTGGACTTCACGATTAATTTATCAGACAAACCAGTGTTTGTTTATGCTTGTTTGGGAAGGTTACTCATCTTCCAGGTGTGTCGGATTTTAGGTACTAATCTCTTTATAATCCCTATCTGTCAGTTATACGAATCCTCTTGTTTTGTCTTTTGCCTCATGTATGTCAGTTCTGCTCAGTAAAGGACGTGGAAACGTCGAAGGGTCTCGCAGTTACTCCTTCGTTTATTTTTCCTTCGTGGCATATATCTTTATTTATGGATTTATCACGTTCCTAACTTTCGTGATTCAGTTATACACACACACACACACACACACACACACACACACACACATATATATATATATATATATATATATATATATATATATATATATATATATATATATATATATATATATATATATAGATATATATATATATATACATGTATGTGTGTGTGTGTGTGTATGTATGTATGTGTGTGTGTATAAAATAAATGCCAACACGTACAATTATAGGTAAAAGTCAGATATTCATAAAACTGCAGCTAAAAACAGCTCCACACACACAACCCTTCATCATTAAAGATAAAAATATACAAAAAGTAGTGTAAGCTTCAGATTTACGGCTCCAAAAGGTCTGTAAACGATCTATGTAAAATCTCTTCGGAAGTTATCATTTAAAATATAGGTGAAAGTGGTATAGTGAAGGAGCTTGGGGACCTTAAAACATAATGGCTGTTAAGAGAACCTTTTCGTAAGTAGTTTACTTGAAATTTACAAGAAAATCTTAGAAGGAAAACTGTTATTAGAGAAGTACTGTAGGAGAAAAGTAATTTCGTTGTGGAAGAGAGTCCAGCTAGAGGTAAGAGACAAAACACTTTAGAGTAATGTACTATATATAAAGAGTTAAGTTTGAAATTGAATAAGCAGAAACTATAGAAGTTGGAACCGTGACCAGTAAATGTTTTCTTTCAAAAAATAGAATTACTTAAACAATCATTTTCCTTAGAGAGCAGAATATGCAAGATTGGTCCTCATTATTATTTTTTCTGTTGGAGAACACTAACTTGCTCTATTACAGTGATATACTCACATTGAACAAGAAATGTTCATAAATAATAGATATGAAGAACAATTTTTTTTCAAACGACTATCAGCTTTGCCACTGTTGTTGCACATCTGCACTTTAAATCACTCACTGCTTAAAGTTTTAAAAGTAAAATCGGTTCACAGATATAATAAATAGCGTATTTTTTTCCAGAATCCATCATATAAAATGATTACTCGCTTTTACTAGATTTAAGGACTTTATGCATTTTAAAAGCTTCTGATCTCTCAACATTTACTTTGACAGATTTAACATCAAAGAATTATATATATACAGTTTTCATAGCAAGTACTTTAGAGTAAAACATATGCCACTCTAACAGCAATGTTTTCAATTCTAACTTAAGTCATTCTTTGATGTCCTTGTAATTATATACCATTCATAAAGCAATCGACAAAATGACTACTGACATCTGTATCTGAGCAAGAAGGAAGATAATCGGCAAAAAAAAAAAAAAAACAAAAAAAAAAAAAAAAAAAAAAAAAAAAAATAAATAAAAAAATAAATAACAAAAAAAAAAAAAAAAAAAAAAAAAAAAAACATTTTAATTCACATGGATCCTAAGAAATACTGCTGGCTAAAGATTACGGGCTATGGAAATATTAACTGTTTTCATACTGTAATATACTAATACTATTCTTACATATTGCTAAGGTTCATGCGTCATGTATAGCTCTTCTTTTAAATAAAAGTTTTTATTTTTTATGGTTCATTTTCACTGGAAGATTTTCCGATGCACGAAAGGTTTCTGTGATACGAGTCAGATCGGTTGGTATCCTCACATTTCTATCATTTCTAGTTCTGCTTCACAATAGTTACCTTAGGAACAAAGTAACTGATATTACCCGATGAAGAATTTGGCCTATTTCGGGTACATTCTGAGATGCTCTTTCCCGCGAACATTCAGCTGTTCTCGCTCTCTCAAGAAAAATTTTTCATTAATCCTTATAAAGTGTTTGCCAGTTCTTATTCTGAACTTATTTCATATGCAATCATTTCTAATAGCTTTACCTGTCAAGGAGACTTAGCATCACATTTTTATTATTTTACTTCACGGGTATCTCTAAGGAGATCTTTTTTTCATCATGTCCTTTCTACTGTCGCTCGGACTTTATTTCTAGCGTAGCTAGTTTCAATTTCGAATATTTTTTTGTATTTACATCTTTCCAACATAAAAAAGTTTCTCTTTCTCACGTTATCTCTTCAAAGAAACAAAACTTTCCTTTTTTTCGGATGATTGCTTCTTACTCTCATTTTATACCTCTTTTCCATTTTTCCTCCTTAAGAATCTTGCCGTCCTCCATATATTTTTAAACAGGTACCTCAATCACATACATCTAAAGGGTTTTTTCTTTATATTCACATGAGTCTTTCGTATCTTCTTCAATATCTTTCGCTCCCTTGACCACCTTTGTTTATTATCAGCTGAATTTATTACATTTTATCTATGTCTTATATCTTTCTTTTTTCACCGTTCCTTGAAGTCTTCCTTAATTAAATGACTCTTTCCATTTTTTCAGTGATGTCTCACCTTCTTTCATTTGTATTTCTTTTTCTCTTTCTATACTACTTGAAACACTCATTTTTTTTCGTCCCTGGTTGCCTCTTCCATCGGCAGGACCAAATGACTAGCAAACCCTATATTTCTCTAACCTTTTATTCATAAACTCTGACCCTTGAAAGTCGGTTTTTTTTTTTTTACCTATATCTTACCGAGTTAGTTTATGTCATTTCCACCACATAATTTGGAATATAGATATTTTTTTTACTAAAAAAAATGCATTTTGATCGTCGGAAATAAACTAAGTTGTAGAAATAATGACTGTAATAACTTTATAGGAACAGTAAGAAAATAAGAAATATGAATTACATATTTGAGCATTTTGATTCAACGTCTAATTTTGGAGTGAGAGCCAGAGTGATCCGATTATTTAGGAATACTGAATTCACTTAAATTACCAGGAAATAGAAAGCTGAAGAGGATACTTAGCTTTTACGAACACATCTTTCCGGTCTAATATAACCTTCAAGGGAAATATACTAGATACTCCTATTACAGTGAGAAAATAGGAAATGTTTATGAATTCATCATATACACTGTTATGCACGCTGGACTTCTTACCATTAAATAAATCATCTTGCTCGTTCAGCTATTCTGAACTACGAATACTAAACCTAGCAATCATTGTATCAAATCATTGTCTCTTTCCTAAATATATTGTGTTATGTATGTTTATTCGGGAACTACTCATTTCTAACAATCTCTCTCTTTTTTCAAAATATTCCCACGAAATTATGTTTATTCCATGATATTTAATCTTGTCCACAGAGTGCTAGTAACTACTACATATTAAAAAGACTTCCCAGAACTATAGCGTTATTCCTCGATGCACTTGTCATTTTCCTTGTTAGTTGTATGGTTTGTCAGACGACGTAAGAGATACAGTTCCTTACAAAATTAATGAAACAGATTTTTTGGAAAATTTATTCCGCAAAGTAAATATTTTAAATCAAATTGAAAGACCTAAATAATAACATCTTCAGAAACAGGGCTCATTTATTACAGACATGCACAGGTATTGCAGAAATGAAAGGCTCTCTCTCTCTCTCTCTCTCTCTCTCTCTCTCTCTCTCTCTCTCTCTCTCTCTCTCTCTCTCTCGCTCTCTCTCTCTCTCTATAAATATCTTTAAAAATTCTTGGCAACTCTCCTGCATGTTATGCTTTGTTAAATCTGAAGAAAATCTGGATCAGGAAAATCTCCACTGCTTCTTAAGCTCTAGAGTAAAAAGAGTCCAGATTCCTTATATTATTGGGAATATTGAAAAAAACTCCATTTTTTAAACGACGGAAACACATCCTTGTAACATTCAATCACAGCCAAACGTATTTAAACATGCACGCACGGCAGTTTGAGTATGTAACGCACAAACATTTATCGTTACATACAGGATAGCGCACCTTCCAGTGTTAATATACAAAGTATTTAGCTCGAAATAGCGAAAATTTATAACAAAAGTTTAGTGGTATATCGATTTTTGAGAAAATGCCATTTTTCGTTAACAACGTGAAAATTCCAGAGGCAAGGAGTAGCTGTGACATTTTCAAACTTTCTCTCTCTCCTTCCCCCCACTCTCTCTCTCTCTCTCTCTCTCTCTCTCTCTCTCTCTCTCTCTCTCTCTCTCTCTCTTTTATTGACTTACTTTCAATAAGGCATAGTTCCCCTTCTCCCCTAGTGCGTTAGTGCTGACATTGCACCTTGTGTGGTGCACTGCAGGGATTACTAAAGTTATTTTAGCCCTTGGCTGCACATTTTTTAGCCTATAGCTTTTCCTACGCTTCACTTCTTTCCTTCAAATATACTGACAGTGCTCTTGCGCTTGGCTTTGTATATAATTTCCATAAATCAAATCAAAGTTCCCCTTCTAACTGTCCATCAGCTCCCCGTGTCAGTGAGTCAGATAAATTGCATTTACCTGACTTCTCGCTCTCTCCTTTCTTTTTTTAACTTTTCCTATGTGGAATATATGAAAGAATACAGATAAATCATATTGTTTACCATTGACATCAGTTTTGTTTATCTTAGCCTCAGTGCAGTTATACTAGTGTCAGCCTCTCATAAAAGAAAATTAAATAAAACATTCTCATAGTTTATTTTTTTATGGAGTCCACTTATTTGCAATAGGTTATGCATATGTAAAAATTGCATGCATGCACGATAACCCATTAGGTGTGGACGGAATAAAATATATAACTCCTTCCATCAGTAACTTCTCCCAGGGCGTAAGTGCTACCGAATACCTTAAAATATCCATGGCTACCTCTTTGAGTTACGTTATCTTAAATCTTTGAACTTGATACATTATTTATATAAAATAAATAGAAACAGTAGTAGCAGTAGCAGTGGCAGTCGAAATATTAACTTGCATGTTTTCACTTACATTTTTCGCTGTATATTTCCAACTACCACATCTCTTTCAAGTATATGAGATAAGTATCTAGCAGTCCAATAGAGACTCTTTTATTCTATAACGACTAGTACCGAGGATACAGAATATCACGAATAAACCTCTTTTAAGAGGTCAGTGTGGTTCTATCTGTCTTAAAAAAATAACTGCCCTTAGACTCTAAAGTTCTTATGACAGGTAGACAGACAACTGACCATTGACAACAACTATTTAACCCTACCATTTATATGTACTGGGACAGGAAATATATATAAGTCCATACCAGAGGTGTCCACAAGTCCCCTTCTCTCGTTTTCTTTTAAGTTAAGAAGTAGTGTTTCGTTCGATTGACTTTTACTTTGTTTTAACGAGGAAATTAACATGGGTGGTCCATACCTTTTAGGATCAACTAATCTCTTGACTTGTA
>NC_087220.1:15362471-15374971 GCF_015104395.2 Macrobrachium nipponense | reverse complement strand
TGATTTCTTTGATCTTCTGTAATCCGAATGATTGACGGTAACATTATCAGTTTGAAGATTTTAGTGTATGAAATGAAACCTCAAAGGATATTATTACCCTCAAATCGGCATACTTTATACCTGACTGAGTAAAGTGTTATAAAATATGATAAACTATTACTAACGAAACAGGTACCAAATTGTAGACACTTTATTAAGAATTTGGACTTTATACTCATTCGTACTGTAATAACAATATTTAGTCACAATCACAGGTCCAACACTCTTTTTGTTGAATTTCAGTAATCGTTGGAACAGTTATTCTTTTTGGTCAAAATAACGTCCTTTGGGAAACTTTGAACAACTATCGATTTTAGCGGTAACAACGAGCTCTGATTCTCACCTTAAATTGTAGAATTTTGATTTATATAAACTGCCATAAAAAAATTATGAAGAAAATGGAATAAACACTTTCCGGAACTGAGGTATTGAAGCACACGTTGTAATCTTGATCGTACTGTATGGATTCATTCCACGAAGAACTGTCATTGACATTATTGTCATTGCAAAATAAAACCTGGAAATTAAGCGTCTTGTATATTCTCTGCTTGGCTTTCTATCTCTCGAAAAACATTACCAGTTACTAAGGGACCAGAGTCACGGTTAAATGAACTTAAAAAGAAACGAGACTACCTCATACTCCTTTTTACAGAGGCGAGAGAAAGATATTCTACTCGGTGCTGAAACTGATAGAGTAGAGGGGTTGTCGATCCCAGTCGCTGAAATCCTGCAACTGGGGAATTCTTGTTGAATTTTGTCATTCATAAATTTCCGGTGCATCTTTCCTGGAAGTGCGGGCTGATCTAATTCATGTGATGTGACTTTTTTATATGTTGCTAATATATTGCTACTTGGCGCAGATTTATATTCTTCCGGCAGAAATGACTGGGACAATATTTATACAAAACTGACGGCACGAATATTTTTTCCTAGCAAAAAATCTGAATACATCTATTTCAACTTTGCTGTAAGCTCACATGATCTAGCAAATTATACAATAATCATCGATAACCATATTAGTGAAGATTTTGTTGTATATTATTCAAAAAGAAAAAAAAAATCCAACTTTTAATAGTAATCTAAAGACCAGAGAGCGACAAGAAAGAAGAATAAGATATTTCTAGATGAAATCTGGAAATGGTGACACACACATGCATATACAGAGAGAGAGAGAGAGAGAGAGAGAGAGAGAGAGACCCTATCCAGAGTGGTCTCCTCACTTAACTTCCCAAACGTCGTTACAATTGCGGACCGTGCCAGGTTTCATGGGCAAATTAAAGGAAGAGGAACTAGGCCTCATTTCACCTCCTCTTCCCATTTGGTGACCTCTTACTCAACCTATTCCCTAACATTAAAAGGAATCCGATAAAAAGAGACAAAAATAGGCTTTATCTTCTCTTTGAGATGAACCTTGTGTTCTAAAACATTAGTTAATCCCTTTTCAATGAAACTATATCTGCAAAATCAGCCAGAGTATCACCTATCTGCTCTACATATTTCTCACAATTCGCGTTGACTAAATGATCCCTAAATATCTGTCTCCTAATCTGCATCTCTGCTTTAGAAAACTCATTTTGCTCCCCTACAATACCCACTGAACCACGATCATCGCTCCAATCTTGGAGGTCTAGTAAGATGTATGTGTTCCTCTGATATCTTCTGTGTCATTACAGTTCAACAATTCTACCCAAGTAACTCATGTATTGGACACCATATGTATGGAAATAGTACTAACAACACCCTTGAGTTTCTCTCTACCTTTAATGACATTTTAAACATCTTTCAACTGAACTTTCCCCAAACTGGCCATACTTTGTTCGAAAATAACATCCGATCCAGCGCAAAAGCAAGGTTTCAAACGGTGTTGAACAACCACTGAGCGCTGAGTATCAGCATTCCAGATATGAACGAACTTTGCACTGTCACTGACGATAAGAATGTAACGCCATCAAGTCAATTGTTTGACATAGCCATTTTTTGATCTCCCGAACTGAGCTTCTCGCAAATTAACGGGCTATATTTTACAGGCTAGCAATTAATCAGCTAGAGAAGTTCATGTACCTGACCTCTATAAATGTTGAAAATACAAATACCTGCCGAGTATATATAATAGTTAATAAAAAAATGTATAACAAAGCGTCTCATGATGGTTCACTTGTTATTCATCGTGGAAGAGAGGTTGAAGCCATACAATACTAAGCAAATATTACTAATCTAGCTCTCAGTGACTGGAATTTATAAAACTATAGCATGACGTTTTTAAAGGAAGTCCTTTCTTGAAGTATTTCAAAATGTGATCATAAACTACACTGAAAAAAGAATTGATATTATAAAATGCGGTAATGAGGTCTTTTGGCATTTATAAAAAAAATAAAATTTAAGAGCTAAACAAAAAACAGTTCATCAACCAGGATGATAAATATTCTAAGAATTCCGAAGATGGTAAACTTGCAGCTTCTAGAACTGAAGAAATAAAACGCTGATGACATTGAGACTCCTGAGTTTTAGAAAAATAGTTGTCCAGTGAATTAATGTCCTATTTGCATATCAGTGATGTCATGCCATCCCTCTACTAATACTAAAAATTATATTATTTTACGATCAATTGAATAAAAATAAAGAAGTTTTATATCATATGTTTACATGTTTGTGGGCATGAACAGTACATAACTCAGAATAGGAACCCAGCATAGCACAAGCGCTGTACTTTCTTTCAGTGAAAAACAAGAGCTACCCTGGACTAATCACAATATATATAAAAACGCATTGTAGACCCTCACAGAGCATCATTCAGACATTCCTCTCCTGGATGCGAGAGACGACCTCCATTCCATGAATTAATTCAATAGAGAACAGCTGCTGTAAAATAGACGAAAACGGATGCAGTAACTACTATCTAACGACTAAAATAACACCGTCTATTAAGCCAAATTAATTTTCAATCCCATTACAGTTTCTTCCCCGAACAAGTAACCCATGATGAACTTAATTAAATATTATCATAGTTAGCGATATTTTGAGTACATACTTTTTTACGTCTTACCCAAAGAGCATAGATACTACTTAAAATTTCGGAAGGAACAATAAACAAAAACGGTAATGGTATTTTTAAAAGATCATAATGAAATTGGAAATTTTAACGCCCAGTAACTTACAATTAATTCATCATTCTAAATGGGGCTAAAATTCCTCTTAAATTTACGCGGTTATGAGGGAAGCTCTCTCGTCAAAGTACTAAGTCATAACTTGAAAATCTTGCCTAAAAAATGAATAACATGGCGTGGAAACCATTTCATTGCCTATGCACAAAACCAAATCTTCGCTCAGGATAAAATTGCAGAGCACTTCGAGGAAAATACGAAGCCAAATTGCTGTTGCTATTTTTACAAGAAAGAGAGTCGAACGAATTTCCATTACTCTGGTTGTCCGGATGAGCCAGATTACTTCTTAAAGTCCCGGAAATTTATTTGTTCGTCTCAGGCCTTCGGAAAGAGGATCTTCTTCCGGATGGCTCTGGAACACCTAACTATTGTTTTTTGAACTCGCAACTGTTACTTTTCATTTTATATTTTACCGTGTTTACTTTTTCCCAATTGTAGATGATTTTTCTCTCAACTAAGGTAAACTGTAGTGAATCTTGATTTTCTATATGAATTTATGTTCGAGTGGTAGATGGTTTATTAGATTTTTCAAAAGTGTTAGTCGAAACTATTTTATTTCTTGCAAGAGCGTTTCCGGTAACACTTAATTTACCAAACCTCTGCTGATATGTGACATGAATTTTTTTTTCTTATAAAACAAGATTGGAGATGTATTCAGGAGGGGAAGGGATGGTTGGGAACTGATTATCAACCCTGTCTGTCATCCTGGTTTTACTAGTCTCGTCTGTTTTAGTGTTAGGGAATTTCCCTTTGTACAGTAAATATTTGTTCTTGATCACTATCTGTGATGCTTTTCTATGCTAAATTACTCATTCGGAAGCATTTTACAGCTGATTACTTGCAATAATCTATATATTTAAAAAAAGCATATCCAAATTGGTAGTTAAAGTTTGATGTAAAACAAAAATTATGTGAGTATTTGTAGACCTTCAATAAATAAAAGTACTAGATGAAGTTCCTCATACCCTACAAAGGTTTTATGAATCCCTTTTGCAGTTCTATTTACTTGTGTTAAAAAATAGGATATAAAATACATTTTATAACTCGGCCAAACCATTCAGTGATTTTTACTTTTATCGTTGGTTATGGGTTTGCTGCTCTATCTATTTCAGTAATTTTTTACTTTCATTTTAAAAGTGTAGGTAGCTATGAATTATTGTCATGGTGCTATTCAAAATAATTGTACCTTCGTGACTACACATTTTAGAGTTGATCTCTAAAAAGAAAAAGAAAGCTAGATCGGCTTCGTTTTTATGTTCTTCTGGAGTTTTATTCCTGATTTGTTTTATCAAATTTTTTAACGTAATTTCTGAAACTTTTTTACGTAATTTCTAAAACTGAAAAATGATTTTAAAATGAAGTAAAAAATTACTGAAAAAAAAAAAAAAAAAATGATAGAACACAAATCCACAACCAACGAGATAAAAAATAAAAAATCACTGAAGGTTGGCCGAGTTTATAAAAATGTATTTTCTTAGCTGCTGTTGATCCATGGCATCACTAGAAGAGAAAGTAAACTACGTTCTTAGTTGGCTGAGCTAAAATGTACGTCGCTGTCCAAAGAAGGTTTACAAGCAAGTACATATAATAAAGAAGCAATCACAATACTTGTGTACATACATTGAATTATTCAAAAATTCATAATCAGTATTGATTCTTTCATTAAACGGATGGCAGAAAATTTAAGTCGTGTATGTTCACTAGTGCTGATCAGTCTATAATCATTTACACATAACCAGAAACAAGTGACATTCATTATAAAAAAATTTTGTGACATGAAATTTTGATGAGAAATTGGCATTTACATCTGGGCATTGGATTTCATTGGGAATATTTCTGGCACGACACATTTCTGTGTTTCAAGCAGTCATGCATTAGCTTAGGACTAAACATTCTTAAATATCTTCAGTGCCTGATGCAAATTAAACGATAAACCATCTTCAACTGTATAACTAGATTAGAAGAAAACTAGAATGGACAGAAAAATGTACTATACACTTACCAAAGAATGTAATTTTTTGTTTAACAGTTTGTTATATAAGCAAATTGATGGTGTAAGTATGGGATCCAGTATAGGACACTTCTGGCTAATGCTTTATGTGTTTTATGGAGAAGAAATGGTTAGACGATTGCCCTTTAGATTTAAGCCCCCTTATTGTACAGGAGGTATGTGATGATACTTCTTAATTTTTAAGAGTCGTGACCAGAATCCTCGTTTTTTAGAGTACCTTAATGGTAAGCATATTAATATAGAATTTACATCTGAAGTCGAAGATAATTATACTTGCTTTTCTAGATTGAAGTAAAAAATCTTATAATAAATTTCACACTTCAGTCTTTAGAAAGCCTACTTTCACAGGTCTTATGTCTAAATTTCAATAAGCTACACCTTTGAAATATAAGATGAATTTAATATTTACGCTAGTTACCAGAGCATATAAAATTTGTTCCAGATATTTGAATTTACACGAAGAATTGGAATTTCTAAGGTCACTCTTAAAACGCAATTGCTATCCGTTGAATTACGTGAATACATATATTGGTAAACAACTTTCAAAATGTTATGTAAACAAACAACCTGAAACTACCGCTAACGTGAAGAAACCTGTTATTTATCTACCTTTAACTTTTACTGGAACTCATAGTTACGATCTAAAAAAGCAATTAATCTCTATTTTGTCCATTGGTTACCCTCAGCTAGACATCAAGATATATTTTACTTTAAAAATAAATTAGGAAATTTCTTTAAGATTAAAGACCCTATACCAACAAGCCTTCGGTCCAATCTGATCTATAAATGGCAGTGCAGTGGTTGTGATGCCACTTACGTTGGAAAAACTGCCAGATCAGCTTGGATGAGATGGTTTGAACACCTTGGTAGGTCATTTCGTACAGGCAATTATCTTACAAGACCTAGTTATAGTGCAATTAGGGAACACAGCGAGGAGGCTGGTCACCCTTCACATATCGATGATTTTTCTATTTTAACCTCTGCCCAGTTTGCTACAGACCTCGACATTTTAGAAGTTATATATTCTGTTAAGAAAAGCCTTCCTTGGCTAGAAATGTAGCTGCTACCTCACCTTTGTGTTTTTAGTCTTCATCCTGCTGGTTTGTATATCGACTTAGTATATTTACTGTTCCTTTGTACCACCCGTTTTTGTGACTTAAATTTGCATTCTGCTTCATTTTTATCTACCTAATAATATATATATATATAGAATACATATATATATAGATATATATATATATATATATATATATATATATATATAATATATATAATATATATATATAGATATATCATAGATATATATATATATATATATATTAATATATATATATATATATAATGTAAGACATAGGGGGGTTTTGATTAATTATATATTGTTCGTGCATTCTCTGTAACCTGTGGAGTGGAGGACAGTGCAGAGATAACGACCTGAGAGTAGCTGATGAATGAGTTTCTGGGATGGCATGAGATAAAAATGCTTAGTTTCGTCGAGTCAATGTACGACAGTTTATGAACTCTTCCCAAAGTGCCTTTGTGAAACTAGATGCAGCTAGAACCGCGAGGCGCTAGCGAACTGTGTGTTTCGTATGTGCGTGTGCGCCTCTTCTATTCATAATGCCAAGTTTATGGGAAGACTTGCACAGACATTCGGGGGGAGGAAGGCGAAGCCATGATGGCAGATGCCAAAGTGTTT
Organism: Macrobrachium nipponense; assembly: GCF_015104395.2. Classification (NCBI taxonomy): domain Eukaryota; kingdom Metazoa; phylum Arthropoda; class Malacostraca; order Decapoda; family Palaemonidae; genus Macrobrachium; species Macrobrachium nipponense. The sequence continues at coordinate 15,368,064 of NC_087220.1, read as the reverse complement.
TTATTTATCAGTGAGTGATATTCCGGTTGGGAATGGGTAAGTTGTTACCTTTACTTTAGCCAAAGGGGTGGCTTGTTTTTGATATCTTGTAAGATGTTCCATTTTATTAACTTTGTCTTTAAACTTGTGTGTCTTACTTACCGGATGTGTTCTGTATCTTTGTACAGATGGTTCTGATTTCGGTGGGACAGAGTTTCCCAGGGAAAGGTGTGACCTTTTGGGTGACTTGACAATGAGTTGTTTTAAGTTAGTCTGTAAGACTGGATTACTTAGTTAATCGACTTAGTTATTATTGTAAATAAACGTTATGTTTATGATGCAACTCTCTCATTTTCATTACCTGTTAGAATAGAGAAAGAGGTGGAGAGAGAGAGAGAGAGGAGGAGAGAGAGAGAGATGTGGGTGATTGCCGGGAGAGAGAGAGAGCCTGTCTGTGTAGTGGGTGTGGGGGTCTTGCCTTCCGTTTCGTGTCCACCCCCCCCCCCCCCCGCTTACCTTATGAAATACATGAGGGTTTTTTTCCACGTTATAGTGGTGTCAGCGGTTAAAGATGGGATATAAAAAGTTTTCTTGCTTTTCTATGCCTAGGAACGCCAATGAAGAGATGTTGGCCAGTTAGAAAAAGGGGTAGAGAAAATGTCCGTCCATGAGATGGGGGATGAGGAAAGATTTTCTATTAGGGTCATCAAATTTGCTCGTACCGAGATTCTTCAGGGCGGGAGTCGTGAGACAAGCAACTCAGTCTAGTTTCATGATTGAGTGTTGCTAGGGGTCATCTCTCCGGTCGCGTGTGTATTGTGCCGACGAGATTTACACGTTTTTACGAAGAATTTCGAGTTCCTTTTGTTCCCATTATGGAGTGGTGAGTGTTAAACTATTGTTTTTGAAAGGAGTGGGTGTTTTTTGTTTAAATTTTCAGTCGGGTTATGGGATTGGTTCAAGAGGTCAAAACAATTTTTTCTTTCCCATAGTGAAGGTGTTTTCTTTATTTGCACGTGTTTTTATAATAGACGTATGCATTCGTCTTTGTTTAAAACATAGGAGTGTATTTTTCTATGCATGGGAACTGTGCTTATATAAGCATATTTGGCTTAGTGACACAGAGCGGCCACATTTTAAGGGCTCAGCATATTTCTGCAGAGAGGCGCCTTGCATTGCGAGGGTACGGGCATCCCTTGGGAGGGTAGTTGCATGGGTACACTAGCCTCACTCGAGAGATAGTGCAGGGAGGGTATTGCGAGATGGGGATACTACTGGTATGCCTCGGGCTGTTCTGCCGCTCGACTGAGGGGTTGTTCTCAGGGGGGGGAGAATTTTTCTCAGTGTGGGTGAATTCCCCCTTTTTCCTTTTTTTTTCTTAGTGTTGGAGATGGGTCTGGCCTTGACATTGGATGCTAAGATATCAGCTGATTGATTAGTTGATGAAGTGAAATGCCCGTAGAGTCTTTTTTTTTTAGAAAGAGATTTTTTTTTTTTCTCCCTTGGATGAGAGAAAAGGAAATAAAGAGATTTTTCTTTTCCGAAAAATGAGGGGAAAAGTAGTTAACATGCACGGGATGTGTGTATATGTTTTCTTTGTGCCTTGAAAGACACAAATATAAGGGGGATACACAGATTATTTTTTTTATTTGTGTTGGAGAAATTACTTTGAAATGCCGATGATTGGTGTTGTATCTGTGTTGTGTGGCAATGGTGTTATGTCATGGTGTTGCATGCTGGAGAAATTGTATGTCATTAGATTCAGCATTACTGTGGTTATGCTATTTGATTTCACCCTTACTTGAAATCTTTGCAAGAGAATTATTGCTATGGAGAGTTTATTATTATTATTATTAATAATTATTATACTTGAGATGTGTCACGGGAGGTTTGCCTAAGTATAATTATCATTACGGGAGAATTGTTTTTACGAGAGATTTGAGATATTTCATGGGATGGGAGATTATTCATAATTATTACAGATAATTATTCAAGGAGAATTATTACGATGAATTAATGGAGAAGTCTTGTGTTAATTATTTGTTCAGTTTTGTAACTTTGGAGAATATTTCAGTGATTCACGGGGATGAGTTTTGCTGAATCTTGATGAATCTGGCTGAATCTTGGTGAATTGTGTGGGATTTTGCTGAATTTTGTGCTGAATTTTTGGAGAATGGACAAGCATTAACTTTGGTGATGTTTTTTTTTGTACTGATACTGATGATTTTGATGATAGCAATTTTTTTTGGTGATTTTGTTGATAATGATATTTCTGATACTGATTTTTTTTATGTACTAATACGTGGGTGTTTTAATGCTGTCAAGGAGGTGAAATCTTTTGTGATTATGGGAAGAACTAACAACACACTTGTTTTATTTTTTTTTTTTGTTTTTTTTTTTCTTTTTTTTTTATGAGTTCCAGCAGATAATTGCTTGACATCTAGTGAGTTACGGGAGATAGTTAATGGTGCCGTTGATTTTTCTTTTCTCCCTTTTTTTGAAATTAGCCATCGCTGACACAAGTTTTTTTACCATGGGTGAATTTGAATTTGTTTTTTTCTCCAGTTATGTGAATGTTATCTCAGTTTCATGACTTAGAGTCATTGTTCGGGAACGTGTTCGTGTTTTAGCTATTTGATGCTATAGAGTAATATAGGGGAGAATTTCTTGCATGTTTTGATGCATACGTAATGGTACTACATTTTTTCTCTGGATATTTGTGTTCCAGAAATTGTGAGTTTCTTGCACAATACCCTTGTTGTATTTGTGACAACTTTGTGAGAGATAGGAAACTTGGTTAAGTTTTCTAATGGCTATGTCGTAGTGCATATGGAGAAGTCTTTGCTTAGACACTGTGATTTGGAGTTCTGTTATAATGACTTGTGGCACATTGGTGATTTTTTCTAGAATTTTTCTAGACGTTTTATATGCCGAATTTTTGCCCTTTTTTTAGCAGTTGTGCTAAATGGAGTGAGTTTTTATAGTTTTTTACTATAACATTGAGTTATTCTCTGGAGAATTGGAGTTATAATTGAGATATATTATTTTGGGAGATAATTGGAGGTAATATATTATGGAGTTATATTTTGAGATATAATATATGGGAGATATATTTTTGGCCATTTTTGATATTTGCCAATGTGGTATGAGCTATGTTTAGTTCAATTATTTTGCAGCCATCTTTGTTGCAAATGGAGACACATATTTTGGAGATTATGGGCAATATTTGGGAGTTGTGTGAGTCAGATGCCTTGAGTGCACATTTTTTGGAGATATATTATTTGGAGCCTTGTTTTGTTCCACATGGAGTTATTGTGGAAATAGAGGTAAATATTTTGTATTTGCCGAATAGAGGTGACTATTCTCTATTCTTTGGAGTGGTGTCTTTTTTTCTACTGACATGTGGCTATTGGAGAAATAAGAGAATAATATAAGGGGGTTGGTTATTAACCAAATGGAGGAATATTTCTATAACCGGAGTGGTGTTATTATTGATATGATGTCTCATAATGGAGTTGGAATAATCTTGGGCGGGTAACCCTTTTTTTTTTGTGGTTATGGAGTTTTTTTTCGAGACAAGAGAAGTTTTCTGTGGTTCTCTTTTTTGGTTTCGTGTCTATTTAGAGGCGAATGGCATTATCTTCATTACGAGTTATTTGGAGATGTGTGCATTTTTCATGTTCACAAGTGTGTTATTCTTGGAGAAATATAATTTGGGAAAAGTCATGTTGAGAAGAATAAGTCTTCGAGACAAAATTTTGAACATATTAGTCATATCCTGGAGTTCAATTCTGTGAAATGTGTCAGTTAGACCTTTTTTTCTTGAGAAATCATGAGTTTCCCCAACTTACGTGTCTGACTGGACATTTTTGTGCTGTTGTTTGAGCATGCGTCCGCAGGTGTGATTTTTCTGCTGACAAGCGATGTGATGAGCCGTGTGCTGAGCTGTGCTGTTTCTTTTTTTCTTCTGATGGTGATAGATCAGAATTTTTGCAATATCTGGGAAATGTGGCTATAGCATTTCACGAAAGCGCATGTGTGAGAGTTTGCTTTCTGGCAAATTCCATAACTTTACATGGAGCAATTTTTGGGGAAAACGCGGGAGTTATGCATATTATACATGTACTATGTATTTTGTGATTGGGGAAATCTACTTGTGATTATCTTTTTTTTTTTTATTATTTTTTCTTCCTTTTCCTATGAGATATGATTTTGGGGATTGAGCTTAAGTTAGCATTTCTTTTTTGGACGGGAGATTTGATTTTACCGGGAGGTGTAATTTTTCGAGGGTTGTTACTTACGTAAATGGGAGTTTGACATTAAGTCCTCATTGTGATTAATTATTGAGCAGTAAAGGGGAAAGGGGTTTTTTTTTGCCGTTAAAAGTTGGAGATTTTTACTGATTTTGTGGGTTTGTTTAAATATCAGCTTGCGAGAACATTTTTGGGTCTGGGTGTTACGTGATTCTTTTCTTTCTTGAGCTCGTTACGAATTTTTTTCTTTTTTTTCTCTTGTGAGCACATTCGAGTTCGAAATGTGAGTGCAGAAATTCCGTGGAGTTGCTGTGATTTCTGAGTTGTGTGTGTGCTGATGTGCGAGTTTGGAGAATTGAGTTGGAGAACTTGATGTGGTTTCTTAGAGAGTTGTGATAATGACTTATCATTTTAGTAGTCATATTTAAGGAGTTTAATTGGGAGACGTTCAGTTAGTATTTCTGACCTTTTTGAGATCGTTGTTTGATAGAAGTAGTATGTTTGGGTTAATTTTCTTAGATTGACCAAAGACTTGACTGACATACTACGCCCAAAAGTCGCTCCCCGACGCCAGCAAGACGTCCACCAGCCGTGAGGTGCTGCCATGTTGTCCAGGGTGATTACAAGTATTTCCATGATGGTGTTCGAGAGAATTCTACAGCGTGTTTTTTTGGGGGGGATCTACAAGAAGCCGTGAGAGTCTTCTACGATGAGGAGGCATTCGTCTTCCTGCAGTTGCTACAGTCTACTGTCTGTTCAGCTACTTGCAGACAAAGCGAAGAGGGATATTCAAGAATCCTAATGCAGAAAATATGAGAGAAAATGCGTTTTGTGTTATTGGGAGATAAAGCGTGATAAGACTTTATTTTATAATGCCAGAGACGTGCAGTTTTACTTATTTTATTTTAAGCCGGCCCAATATTTTTGTATTATATAAGCAATTTTGCTAGGCGGAGCTAGCATATAGGTGCGAGCCGAGCAATCTGTTAAGACATAGGGTTTTGATTATTATATATTGTTCGTGCATTCTCTGTAACCTGTGGAATGTGGAGGACAGTGCAGAGATAACGACCTGAGAGTAGCTGATGAATGAGTTTCTGGGGGATGGCGTGAGATAAAAATGCTTAGTTCGTCGAGTCAATGTACGACAGTTTATGAACTCTTCCCAAAGTGCCTTTGTGAAACTAGATGCAGCTAGAACCGCGAGGCGCTAGCGAACTGTGTTCGTATGTGCGTGTGCGCCTCTTCTATTCATAATGCCAAGTTTATGGGAAGACTTGCACAGACATTCGGGGGAGGAAGGCGAAGCCATGATGGCAGATGCCAAAGTGTTTTTATTTATCAGTGAGTTGATATTCCGG
>NC_087220.1:15337471-15354971 GCF_015104395.2 Macrobrachium nipponense | reverse complement strand
CCATTATATCCGAGAAAACATAATGTAATGAAGCCCTTTTTACCCATTGGTCCGGGGTGTTCAAAAGTGGTTTAAATTTCAGATTTTGTTTCTGTCTGTCTGTCTGTTGGCCTTTCCACACTGGCGGACTGTTACTCAATTTCCGGCTCATGCTAATTAGTGGCCTCAGGCATCCACAGTCAAATTATTTACCGTCATTAGAGAGAAGGAATTTTCTGCTTTCATTTCCTACACTTTAAAAGCTCAATCTCTCCTGGATATGTAATAGCCAACTGTTTTCGACATGAATATCGAAATTTTAACAGAAGCTCAGGTTTCAATACCGCACAATAAATCACTCCAGTTACTATGAAAAATAAAAACTTATCAGTAATTATAATTGCCCGAACAGCACTATCAAAATGATATTTATGTAATGGTATTTAACTTTTCTATATATTTCAATTTAAGTTAACTAATAGATATTGACGGATTAGCTGCCGTATCTAGTAAGGATCTGTTTTTTTATTCGTTCTTGTCTATCTTGTGTCCATTGCCTCACTACAATTCAATGAGAAGCCGAAAAATTAATTGATAAAAGGAATTTAGGCTGTAAGTAATGAGAACGCGTTGACAGCATTCAAAATAGATATACAAAAGTAAGTACAATTATTTTATGTGAAAGTCAAATGTATTTAGCTTAATGCAGTTTAAGTAGGCTATACATTCCCATTTAACGTTAAACGTATGTAAGACAAAATCATTTATAAACAATGATTATGAATAACTTGTTTTTGAAAATCCAAATAAGACTCATTTACAGCAAGGTATTTCAGCGAATAGGAGATTTACCTCTCTAATCCCCAACTCTACCCAGAGCTTTTATATTTCGATTCGTAAAAAACGTAGTGTTTGCCAGCATGCTATCAAAGCACAATTAATTATTCAAGAAATTCCCTGGCAAACTGGTTGTTAAGCCCTGTTACGTTCCTTTTTTATTCGTTTCGTAATGCATCTCCTTCCCTTTTGGAACGACATATTACGTAACTAACGTTCTTAAATGCTCGAAGCAGCTTGTGTTTTTTTCGTGTATTCTGGTTTGACTTCTAAAACCAACGAAGCAACTCCAGTTCCAGTAAGTGACATATGATCAATTTTTTTTTCTTTCCTTTTTTCTAATAAAAATTCGAGAATCATTTGGTAATAACAGAAGTGATTTTATTTAGCTTTTGATCAGTCTTCATTAATGGTGAAATTTTTTTGATAACTTATCTACAGTTTCTTCCTTTTTATCAGAGACGTCCTCAGACCTATTTCTTTTATTCACTGATTGGCAGAAGGCTAGACACATTGCCCTACTCTACTGGCCAACTCAGAGAATTCAAGGCCATTTAATGGTTAGAAAGAACCGTGGATATAGTCTTAGGTAAGTTGGGCATTTTCCGATTTCTCTAGTTCTTGCAAGGCACAAGGTCACCAGTGTTAGAGGTGTTCTCACTCTAAAAATTGACATTCTCGAGATCAGTATTAATCAGGTCGTCACCGCAATAGGGATCAGGCCAAGGAGGTGGGAGCTGTCCACGCTAGTCTTCTAAAAAATAACGCCCAGACTGTAGCTCTTGCGACTACAGCTGATAGATAGTCTCCGGCATTTCTCATGTCTTCTCAAGGTTATAAGTCAACGCATCATTATTAATTAAGAGCGGAGATCTTTGATCATTAGAGGAACTGAAAAAAGATAGGTCTAAATGTGTCAGAAATACTTTTAGTTGTAGATGTGGGTGAAAACTTGGTTTATTTGAATTAACTCTGCGGTGTCAGACTCTCCAAAGTCGTTCGGCGCGATATTTATATGGAGGAAAAAATGTTCTAATTCATAAAATAGTAAAGGACACTACTGATAATGAGATGATCAGTTTTAGAAAAACTTTCTAAATATTAACAAGCAAACAGGTTTGAGAGCCTCTTAATAGGATTTGACAAGGTAAGTCTTTGTCTAGGAATGCTTTATATATATTTCTTCAAGTGAAAGAAGTAAGATAAATATCAATTCCTTTGTTGTTGCAAATCTGTTCAAGAAGCTAACCATTATTGTCATAGGAAAACTCATGGTCAACGTCACCTTTAAAAAATTTCTCTCTTCGTTTCTTTAGGCCCTCTTTATGGACATAAACGTCATTTAAATGTTATAAAACTGGCAATAAATATATTCACTGATTGATATCAAAACCGTTTATAGGTAATGAAACAGTTTCAAGATTTCAATGTTTATGATCATTTCTGCTAACTGATTTCAATTACCTTAGATAATGAGCTAGGTACAGACAATGGCAGTCACTCGAACGCTTAGGGATACTAAAGCAAATTAAATATCTTCACTGATTGATATCAAAACCGTTTATTCAATAGGTCATGAAACAGTTTCAGAGAGATTTTAATTTTTTATGATCATTTCTGCTAACTGATTTCAATTAGCTTAGATAATGAGCCTAGGTACAGAAAAACACAATGGCAGTCACTCGAACGCTTAGGGATACTAAAGCAAATTAAAAAGAACAATTGGTTAGGCAACCCGATGCCTGTATTTCCGATGCTCGAAGAAATAATACTAATAATAATATTGTATAATTTATTATAGTATATCATTTGATACAAATTCATAAAATTAGCAGAAAATGCTGCGAAGAAATTAAATGTTTTATGGAGATAACCCAAAGCAATTTTAATAATTGTACGTAAAATATATGCAGTCTTTGCAAGATAATACATAGACATAAAAATAAATAGGTGAAACAAAGCTTGACAGGTTTTGTAAATATTCAAAAGCGTAATAAAATCGTAAAAGAAGACAATGCAGCCTGCAACACAAAAAGAGCATTTATACAAAAACCAATAAATTAACATACAGGTCTAGCTTGTGTCCCAAGCAAAAAGATGCTTTAAAAAACACTGTTTAAAATTCCTTAAAATAGTTACTGCTCGCAAGTTACGGTTTTTTTTTTTTTTTTTTTTTTTGTATTTCTAAGAGAAACATAAAATGAGTCCTCTAAAAAAAATTATGTCGAGTTCATTGTTAAGCCCAATCAGATGATAGTGTAGATTTTCTCCTTTAATAATATAATAATAATAATAATAATAATAATAATAATAATAATAATAATAATAATAATAATAATAATAATAATAATAATAATAATAATATAATAATGGATACTGGCTCAAAAACTTCAAGGCCCTACACCCAAGAATAGCAGAACAACTCCAGCATTGTATCACAAATCACTATGTGCCCAAATGGATGACCACAGGAAGAGCATCCTTAGTCCAGAAAGACAAGAGTAAGGGAAATATAGCCAGTAACTACAGGCCTATCACCTGCCTACCAATAATGTGGAAGTTACTAACAGGTATCATCAGCAAAAGGCTATACAACAACCTAGAGGATACAAACACCATCCCCCACCAACAGAAAGGCTGCCGAAGGAAGTGTAGGGGCACAAAAGACCAGCTCCTGATAGACAAAATGGTAAGAGAAGGAAAACCAACCTAAGCATGGCATGGATAGACTATAAGAAAGTCTTCGACATGGTACCACAAACATGGCTAATAGAATGCCTGAAAATATATGGGGCAGAGTAAAACACCATCAGCTTCCTCAAAAATACAATTCGCAAGTGGAATACAATACTTACAAGCTCTGGAATAAGACTAGCAGAGGTTAATATCAGGAGAGGGATCTTCCAGGGCGACTCACTGTCCCCACTACTCTTCGTAGTAGCCATGATTCCCATGACAAGAGTACTGCAGAAGATGGATACTGGGTACCAACTCAAGAAAAGAGGCAACACAATTAACCATCTGATGTTCATGGACGACATCAAGCTGTATGGTAAGAGCATCAAGGAATATATATATACCCTAATCCAAAGTGTAAGGATTGTATCTGGGGACATCAGGATGGAGTTTGGAATAGAAAAGTGTGCCTTAGTCAACATACAAAAGGGCAAAGTAACAAGGGATAAAGCTACCAGAAGGGAACAACATAAACACATAGATGAGATGGGATACAAATACCTGGGAATAATGGAAGGAGATGATATAAAACATCAAGAGATGAAGGACACGATCAGAAAAGAATATATGTAGAGACTCAAGGCGATAATTGGGTCAAAACCCAACGCCGGAGACATGATAAAAGCCATAAACACATGGGCAGTGCCAGTAATCAGATACAGCGCAGGAATAGTGGAATGGACGAAGGCAGAACTTCGTAGCATAGACCAGAAAACGAGGAAACATATGACAATACACAAAGCACTACACCCAAGAGCAAATACGGACAGACTATACATAACACGAAAGAAAGGAGGGAGGGGACTACTAAGCATAGAGGACTGCGTAAACATCGAGAACAGAGCACTGGGGCAATATATGGAGACCAGTGAAGACGAGTGGCTAAAGAGTGCATGGGAAGAAGGACTGATAAAAGTAGACGAAGACCCAGAAATATACAAAGACAGGAGAAAGACAAGCAGAACAGAGGAATGGCATAACAAACCAATGCACGGACAATACATTTGAGCCTGTGCAAGAAACACCAGCTACCTTGCAGTAATAAGTGGTACGAGCACCAACCTGAAGGAGTGATGGAAAACGATCAGGCAAAGATCCTCTGGGACTATGGTATCAGAACAGATAGGGTGATACGTGCAAATAGACCAGACGTGACATTGATTGACAAAATCAAGAAGAAAGTATCACTCATTGTTGTCGCAATACCATGGGACACCAGAGTTGAAGAGAGAGAAAGGGATAAGATCTGAAAATAGAAATAAGAAGGATATGGGATATGCCAGTGGAAATCGTACCCATAATCATAGGAGCACTAGGCACGATCCCAAGATCCCTGAAAATGGAATCTAGAAAAACTAGAGGCTGAAGTAGCTCCAGGACTCATGCAGAAGAGTGTGATCCTAGAAACAGCGCACATAGTAAGGAAAGTGACGAACCCCACACTATAAATACCACCCAGTCGAATTAGAGGACTGTGATAGAGAAAAAAAATAACAATAATAATAACAAAAGACTGAGGGAAGGAAATGGGGAAAAGAACTCTTAAAACAAACCCACGAAGACATGTTTGAGAGTGAAACGTGAAATATTATAGATTTATTTACTTTTTATACTATTCCTATTGAAGAATGTTAAAGTTCATTAAGGGGAACTAATTATCATTTTTAATTAAATCTGGAGAAAAGGACTCAACTAAAGAACAAAGGGAGTCGTTTTATCATCGCCCTATGGTAATTAACTTTCTCACCTCCCCCTTCCCTGTTCCCAAATACATCCATAGCTATATTCTATGGTAACTCCCCCCCCCCTCCCCCGGTCATTAAAAATTAAATTAACCTCGAGCGTAGCTTGGTGTCGACGAACATACTTTTTCGTTTATCTCTTCCTAATTCATTGACGAATTATATTTTTCTTTATTATTTTTAAAGTACTTATAAAACGAAAGGTAACACAAACGAAAGTAACTCGCACTGTTGTACTGTTGAAATAAAATTTTATTATTGGAACTGAAAATAAAGCTGATCTAATCTTTGGAGTAACCGTTACCTCTATTTTTCCCTGAAACACTGACACCATAGCATATAAGCTAACTCTTTAGGGAGGCATAGATTCATATTATTTTCTTTTGTTTCTACGTACCTTTGCGGGGCGCAGTGACCTAGTCTTAATAAATTTCATCTCCAGTAAAGTATTTCTGAACTCTACAGACATAGGAATAAGGTTAAATGAATCTTTATCCATCTTCGCAAAATAATGTGCTCAGTGGCACCTCATTGACATAGGAAGGAAAGTTTATAGTAGTATTAAATAACATCCAGCTTTTAGATATCAACTTTCAAACCCTTAAAGAAAAGAATTATCACCCCAGTCTGAAAATAAGAAAAAATTAACTAAAATAATTATGCTTATCAATATACCTATTAATTTCCAATAATGCCAGGATTCATAAGTATTACAATACATTCATCGTTCGAAACATGACAAGCCTAATGGAACTAGACTGTTCTACAAGTATGTTAATATATACCGAGACTTGTCTTAGATTGCCTGTAACTTTTTTTGAATAAATATCTCCGCTATATACCATCAAGTACCAAATATAGGCCTATTAATTATATATATATATATATATATATATATATAGATATATATATATATATATATATATATATATATATATATATATATATATATATATATATATATATATATATATATATATATATATATATATATATATATATATATATATTCATCTTTGTACCTGGATATGGCATCAAACATTTTGTTCAATATTTGTAAATAGAAAGAAAGGAGGTATAAATGTTTAGCTTAGTTCAAGATTTAAAAGGAAAATCAATCTCTACATTCATTGACTATAATGACACCTGATGAAAAAAAATAAACGTAGGGAGCTCTAGGCACATGCTCCGTGGTCCTTTAACGTAAATGACAATGCAGTGGTGTCACTGACTAAAATAGCAAACGCCATTACACAGGCGAACGTACACACACACACACACAGAGATATATATATATATATATATATATATATATATATATATATATATATATATATATATATATATATATATATATATATATATATATATATATATGAGTGGTGTGTGCGTGTTTGATTGTCTGTCTTTGTGTCTGGATGTAAATGTTCGCTCGCGTGATGGCGTTTATAAGAATCAGCCAACAGCAGATTCCATGTAATTGGTACGAACTTGCAGTAATTAGCTTGAAACTTTGGTGACTTTTTCGTGAAGTGCAAGAACCTCAAGGCTCGGAATGTTCCCTTGTTTTTCCAGACATTAGGAGGCAACTTTGACGTCATTTCTTTTACGCATAAGTTGGTTTTAAAGTTGTTTCGTTGACTGTATTAACCGCTTTTACTAATGTCGTTTGTTGTAAAGCTTTGTAAAATAAGTTAATTAGAATGTTTGATATATGGTGCTATTTGCATTGATATTGAAGCTCTTCGGCCAGTAAGTGCTATAAAATGCTTGAATTGATCGTTTGGACAGAATTGGCTATTACTATGAGTCTGGAACTCGTACATAATACATTGCATAATTCTAACTTTTACTTATTAGAAGTTAATGAATTAATACAGTTTACCGAAGACATTATGTTGATGTGATGTATGGTGGTTAAAAGGGATTTATGTATGTGATGTAATGTAAAAAGCTGCCAAAATTTATTTTGATGCTTATCTTTCATTTTCCAATTTCATTGTTACCATTAATAAATGTCTTAAAGTCTATCCTTATTCAGAAAGTAGAAATAAAAAAAGTATTTTACCCTAAAAGAACAAGTTCAACAAAGATACCTGAGATTATTCGATTATTTAAGTCGTTAGAAAACATCTCACGTTCAGGAGCGGAAAAGAAATGTGATTAGCTAGGAACCTCGCCTTCTTTTGTTAGCCAGGTAAGATATTGGTGAGCCAAAGTTAGGCTTTTCTTCATCAAATAATAATGGCTACGTGTAGATCTACGGTTCTAATAAAAATTCAAGTTCTTACTACTGTTAATACCACTGGTGCTAGAACTAGATATAACTGTATTTTCTTAATAGATTAGAAAAGTCTTTCTTAACTTCTTTAATTGTTCTCTCAGAGATATTTAGAGTTTTTGACTTACATTAATCATTTTCTAGAAAAATGGAAATAACACATATTTCTGGCTCGTTTGTATATATACATACACATATTATAGCATATATATATATATATATATATATATATATATATATATATATATATATATATATTTATATCATATATATATATATATATATATATATATATGGTGTAGTAGGTAAAGCTTCACTGACGTTCCTGGGTTTGAAAGGATCCATAGGTTCGCGCCCTGGTCCAGGCAAATCTATTTATCGAGAAAAAATTCCCCCTTCGGTGAAGCATATATGAAAATATATTAATTCCGAGGTAGAGCGAATTAGATATTAAAGGACATTGTAGCTCGATATATGTATATGAATCACGGAAATGTGATATGACTTATAGTTGGCTACGTGCTGTCAAAAGCACTACAAACACTACCGGAGTCGAGGTGGGTTGATGTTGTCTCCAAACCACTAATTACCTGCGCGCGAAAGGTATATGAGGGTGAGAGGCGACATGAACTTTTAGCCTCTCGCGGTGGTGTAGTAGGTAAAGCTTCACTGACGTTCCTGGGTTTGAAAGGATCCATAGGTTCGCGCCCTGGTCCAGGCAAATCTATTATCGAGAAAAAATTCCCCTTCGGTTAAGCATATATGAAAATATATTAATTCCGAGGTTAGAGCGAATTAGATATTAAAGGACATTGTAGCTCGATATGTATATGAATCACGGAAATGCGATATGACTTATATATATATATATATATATATATATATATATATATATATATATATATATAATATATATCTGTATGTTATTATATATATATATATATAGATTATATATATATATATATATATATATATATTTAACAAAAATAATAAAGAGTTAAATTGTCCTTCGCACTACCCACATCTGGAGAATAGTACGTGAAGGTCTTGGAGGGTCCTGCATATGTGACAGGGTTAGCTCTGCTCCTGTGGACACAAGATGAGTAGGAAGACCCGGATCTACTTGGATGAGATCTGTGAGATAAGAAATGGAATGATGGGTATTGGTGGAAGATAAAGCACAGGATGGATAACGATGATGAAAGACATAAATGTCTTAATCTTTGGTAACATAAGCTAATTTTTTTTCTTTGATCTGGAACAGCTTATCTCTTCTTCTTTCAGATTCATGATATAATGCATCTAAGCCACAAGATTGAGATTGTACATTGCAGGCCCACTAAATACGTCTTCGTGTTAAGAATGTACTAATTTTCTTGATAAGTCGAGTCTATGCTAAAATAACTCCCCAATATGACGACAGGGAGGCTTTCACTAACGAGAATCCCACTGATACAGATATATTGACCTGGTAACTTTGGAAGGTTAAGTGGACCCTTACAGAATGAGTGGCTGCAGCCAAAGTCAGTTCTTTGGATGGCGTCTTGATTTACCTCAGCTTTTCTTAGGACCTTTTCCTGCTGACCAGCAAAACGCTTTTGCATCTCTCGAAATGAGCGCAAGGATATGAAGCGTCTGAGAAACCAGCAAATATCGACCTCTTTGCGAGAATTTCAAGACAGCCAAGTAAGCGCTGCACGATGGCCATATCAAGAACCCTGCCAAAAGAGCCATCCCGTCATCAACCCCCAACCCCCAGCAATTTTTTTTTTCAGATAAATGCTCCCTGGGTTTCCCTCCTAATGCAGGATGTTCTTCATATTAACAGGTCAAAAAGAAAAAAATACTTATCCTTAGTTTTCACTATATGCTATGTAGTATATCCTAAGCCATTTCTACCTGCAGTACCAGCTAATTTCCACTTTATCTTCATGGAAACAAATACGTAACTACAATAATTTGTGAAATTACTCATATGGTGAAGAGTAAGAGAAACTAAATTATATTGTTTCCGTTATGTTAACGTAGATATTCTTTTAATTTTCTGCATCTATATCTATAAAATAGCACTTGGAATGGGGTGAGGCATCTCACTGAAAGCACATACTTCGGAAATAGTGAGATGAAATGGCTATCAAGCGATAACAGACATTTTTGGAGGGCGCCAATATATCCGAGAAAACAAAATGCAATGAAGCCCTTTTCATTTGATCCGGGGTGTTCAAAAGTCGTTTAAATTTTAGGTTATGTGTCTTTCTGTCTATCTGTCGGCCTTTTCATACGGGAGGACTGTTACTCAACTTTCTGCTCATGCTAATTAGTGGCCTCAGGTATCCACAGTCAAAATGCAAAATATTTACCGGCATTAGAGAGAAGGAATTTCAGCTTTCATTTCCCACAGTTAATAAGCTCAATCTCTCCTGGATATGTAATGACCAACAGTTTTCAACATTAATATCGAACTGTTAACAGAAGTCCAGGTTTCAATGCCGCACACAAAATCACTCCAGTCACTATGAAAAATAAAAACATATTAGTCATTATAATTGTCCGAACAGCACTATCAAGATGATATTTCTATAATGGTATTTAACTTTTCTATACATTTTAATTCAAGTTAACTAAAAGATATTAAGAGAATCGCTACCGTATCTAGTAAGGGTCTTTTTTTTTTTATTTGTTCTTGTCTATCTTGTGCCCATTGCCTCACTACAATTCAATGAAAAGCCGAGTAATTAATTCATAAAAGGAATTTAGGCTGTAAATAACGAAAACGCGTTGACAGCAATGAAAATAGATATACAAAAATAAGTAAAATTATTTTATGTGAAAGTCAGATGCTTAATGTAGTGTAAGTAGGCTATACCCTCCCATTTAACATTAAGCGTATATAGGACAAAATCACTTTTATAAACAATGATTAGGAATAACTGTTATTTTGAAAAATCTAAATAAGATTCATTTGCAGCAAGGTCTTCCACCGAATGCAAGATTTGGCTCTCTAATCCCCAACCCTACCCGGAGCTTTTATATTTCGATTCGTAAAAAATTGTAGTGTTGCTAGAATAATATCTAAGCACAATTAATTATGCAAGAAATTCCTTGGTAAATTACGTCCTGTTACTTTTCTTCTTTGTTTCGTAATGCATATTCAAAACAGTTTTTTTTTTTTTTTTTTTTTTTTGTATCCTCGTTTGATTTCTAAAAAACAACGAAGCACCTTCAGTTCTACTAAGTGACATATAATAATTTGTTTTCTTTACTGAACATTAGAGAATCATTTGGTAATAAAGAGAAGAGACTTTATTTGGCTGTTGATCAGCCTTCCTTGCTGGTGAAATTTTGTTGCTGACTTATCTACGTCCTCAGACCTATCACTTTTATTTACTGATTGGCAGAAGGCTAGACACACTGCCATACTCTACTGACCAACTCAGTGAATTCAAGGCCATTTCAGGGTTAGAAAGAACAGTGGATCTAGGTTTAGGAAAGTTGGGCATTTTCCGATGTCTCTGGTCCTTTCAAGGCACAAGGTCACCAGTGTTAGAGGTGTTCTCACTTTCAAGATGGACATTCTCGAGATCAGTATTATTAGACCGTCAACTCAATAGGGTTCAGGCCAAGGAGGTGGGAGTTCTCCTCGCTAGTCTTCTATGAAATAGCGCCCAGACTATGGTTCTTGCGACTAAAACTGATAGATAGTCTACGGCATTTCCCATGTCTTCTCAAGGTTATAAGTCAACGCATCATTATTAATTAAGAGCGGAGATCTTTGATCATTAGAGGAACTGAAAAAAAGATAGGTCCAAATGTAGGTAGATGTGGGTGAAAACATGGTTTATTTGAATTAACTACATATACACGATGTGTATATTGAGGGAAAAATGTTCTAATTCATACAATAGTAAAGGACACTACTGATAATCAGGTGATCAATATTAGAAAAACTTTCTAAATGTTAACAAGCAAACAGGTTTGAGAGCCTCTCAATAGGATTTGACAAGGTAAGTCTTTGTCAAGGAATGCTTTATATATATTTCTTCGAGTGAAAAAAGTAAGATGAATATCAATTCCTTAGTTGTTGCAAATCTGTTCAAGAAGCTAACCTTTATTGTCATAGGAAAGCTCATGGTCAACGTTACATTTAAAACATTTCTCTTTTCGTTTCTTTATGAACATAAACGTCATTTAAATATTATAAAACCGGCAAAACAATTTGTTCACTGATTTATATCAAAACCGTTTATAGGTAATGAAACAGTTTCAAGATTTTAATGTTTATGATCATTTCTGCTAACTGATTTCAATTACCTTAGATAATGAGCTAGGTACAGAAAAACAATGGCAGTTACTCGAACGCTCAGAGAGACTAAAGTAAATTAAAAATAACAATTGGTTAAGCAACCCGGTGCCTGTATTTCCGATGCTCGAAGAAACAATAATAATAATGATTGTATAGTATATTTGTTATAGTATATTATTTGATACAAATTCATAAAATTAGTAGATAATGTTTTATTGAGATAGCACAAAGCAATTTTAATAATTGTACGTAAAAGATATGCAAACTTTGCAAGATAATACATAGGCTTAAAATAAATGGGTGAAGCCCAGCTTGACAGGTTTGTAATATTCAAAAGCGTATTATAATACAAAAAGAAGACAAATCCAGCCTGCAACATAAAAAGAGCATTTATACAAAAGCCAATAAATTAACATACAGGCCTAGCTTGTGTTCCAAGCAAAAAGAAGCTTTAAAAAACACTGTTTAAAATTCCTTAAAATAGTTACTGTTCGCAAGGTACGTTTTTTTTTTTTTTTTTTTTTTTTTTGTAATTTCTAACAAAATATAAAGAGTCTTCTAAAAAATTTCTGTCGAGTTCATTGTTTAGCCCAATCAAATGAAAGTGCAGAATTCTCCTTTTAATAATAATAATAATAATATAATAATAAAATAATAATAATAATAATAATAATAATAATAATAATAATAACTAATAATAATAATAATAATAATAATGGATACTGGCTCAAAAACTTCAAGCCCTACACCCAAGAATAGCAGAACAACTCCAGCATTGTATCACAAATTACCATGCGTCCGAAGAATGGACCTGACACAGAGAAACATCCTTAGTCCAGAAAGACAAGAGTAAGGAAATATAGCCAGTAACTACAGGCCTATCACCTGCCTACCATATGTGGAAGTTACTAACAGGTATCATCAGCGAAAGGCTATACAACTACCTAGAGAATACAACACCATCCCCCACCAACAGAAAGGCTGCAGAAGGAAGTGTAGGGGCCCGAACAGACCAGCTCCTGATAGACAAAATGGTAATGAAAGAACAGTAGGAGAAGAAAGGGGAAAACCACCTAAGCATGGCATGGATAGACTATAAGAAGGCCTTCGACATGGTACCACACACATGGCTAGTAGAATGCCTGAATATATATGGGACAGAGGAAAACACCATCAGATTCCTCAAAAATACAATGCGCAACTGGAATACAATACTTACAAGCTCTGGAATAAGACTAGCAGAGGTTAATATCAGGAGAGAGATCTTCCAGGGCGACTCACTGTCCCCACTACTCTTCGTAGTAGCCATGATTCCCATAACAAAAGTACTACAGAAGATGGATGCCGGGTACCAACTCAAGAAAAGAGGCAACACAATTAACCATCTGATGTTCATATCCAGAGTGTAAGGATTGTATCTGGGGACATCAGGATGGAGTTTGGAATAGAAAAATGGACCTTAGTCAACATACAAAAGGGCAAAGTAACAAGTACTAAAGGGATAAAGCTACCAGATGGGAACAACATTAAACACATAGATGAGACGGGATACAAATACCTAGGAATAATGGAAGGAGGGGATATAAAACATCAAGAGATGAAGGACACGATCGGGAAAGAATATATACAGAGAGACTCAAGGCATGTCAAAGCTCAACGCCGGAAAAATGATAAAAGCCATAAACACATGGGCAGTGCCAGTAATCAGATACAGCGCAGGAATAGTAGAATGGACGAAGGCAGAACTTCGCAGCATAGACCAGAAAACTAGGAAACATATGACAATACTCAAAGCACTACACCCAAGAGCAAATACTGACAGACTATACATAACACGAAAGGAAGGAGGGAGGGGACTACTAAGCATAGAGGACTGCATTAACATCGAGAACAGAGCGCTGGAGCAATATATGGAGACCAGCGAAGACGAGTGGCTCAAGAGTGCATGGGAAGAAGGACTGAAAAGTAGACGAAGACCCAGAAATATACAGAGACAGGAGAAAGACAAGCAAAACAGAGGCATGGCATAACAAACCAATGCACGGACAATTCATGAGGCAGACTAAAGAACTAGCCAGCGATGACACATGGCAATGACTACTGAGGGGAGAGCTCAAGAAGGAAACTAAAGGAATGATAACAGCGGCACAAGATCAGGCCCTAAGAACCAGATATGTCCAAAGAACGATAGATGGAAATAATATCTCTCCCATATGTAGGAAGTGCAATACGAAAAATGAAACCATAAACCACATAGCAAGCGAATGTCCGGCACTTGCACAGAACCAGTACAAAAAGATGCATGTTTCAGTAGCAAAAGCCTTCCACTGGAGCCTGTGCAAGAAACACCAGCTACCTTGCAGTAATAAGTGGTAGGCACACCAACCTGAAGGAGTGATGGAAAACGATCAGGCAAAGATCCTCTGGGACTATGGTATCAGAACAGATAGGGTGATACGTGCAAATAGGCCAGACGTGACGTTGATTGACAAAAGTATCACTCATTGATGTCGCAATACCATGGGACACCAGAGTTGAAGAGAAAGAGAGGGAAAAAAATGGATAAGTATCAAGACCTGAAAATAGAAATAAGAAGGATATGGGATATGCCAGTGGAAATTGTACCCATAATCATAGGAACACTGGGCACGATCCCAAGATCCCTGAGAAGGAATCTGGAAAAACTATAGGCTGAAGTAGCTCCAGGACTCATGCAGAAGAGTGTGATCCTAGAAACGGCGCACATAGTAAGGAAAGTGATTAACCCCACACTATAAATACCACCCAGTCGAATTAGAGGACTGTGATAGAGAAAAAAAAACAATAATAATAACAAAAGCCTGAGGGAAGGAAATGGGGAAAAAAACTCTTAAAACAAACCCAAGAAGACATGTTTGAGAGTGAAACGTGAAATATTATAGATTTATTTACTTTTTATACTATTCCTATTGAAGAATGTTAAAGTTCATTAAAGGGAACTAATTATCATTTTTAATTAAAACTGGAAAAAAGGACTCAACTATAGATCAAAGGGAGTCATTTTATCGTCGCCCTATGGCAATTAACTTTCTCTCCCCTTCCCCGTTCCCAAATACACCCACAGCCATATTCTGTGGTAACCCACCATGCATTCAAAATGAAATTAACCTCGAGCGTAGCTTGGTGTCGACAAACATACTTTTCCTTTTATCTCTTCCTAATTCATTGATGAATTATATTTGTCTTTGTTATTTTTAAAGTACTTCTCAAACGAAAGGTAACACACAAACTAAAGGTAACTCGCATTGGTGTACTGTTGAACTAAAATTTAATTATTGGAACTGAAAATGAAGCTGATCCAATCTTTGGAGTAACCGTTACATCTATTTTTCCTTGAAACACTGAGACCATAGTATATAAGCTAGCTCTTTTAGGGAGGCGTAGATTCATATTTTTTTTTCTACGTACCTTTGCGATGCACAGTAACCTAGTCTAAATAAAATTTTATCTCCAGTAAAGTATATAAACTCTACAGACATATAATAATAAGGTTAAGTGAATCTATATCCATCTTCGCAACATAATGTGCTCAGTGGCACCTCATTTCCATTACCTTTCTTCTGTTCTAATCCCTCTACGGAAGTTGGGGGTTTCTTCATTTATCCCCTTTTTAGTTACAAGGCTTTTAAAAAGAATGAAAAGACAATGGGAACCAAGAGGTGATCAGGGCTCTGTAAATACATATATGATCAAACTAATTCTTTGATTCAGGTCTTTAAATTCTTGATAAAACCTTGATGGTAACAAGAACAAAATCACAGTTGTTCATTTCTGGATGAACATTTTTGATTAAGCGAAAAAAATTCTTTTTCTCTATATATATATATATATATATATATATATATATATATATATATATATATATATATATATATATATATATATATATAATTTTATTCTGATTACATTTTAAGATTATACTTGTACGTAGACACATTACTTTTACCTTCATCCTTTGAAAGTAATTTTAGTAGTTTGTGTTAAGGTTTATGCTATTTTCCGATCATAGTTGCTGGCCACTCCTAGTCAGGATTGTCGTTTCCAAAAGGCATTTTTTAGTGGACCCAGTCCGTTTTACTTTCCCCAAAAATAAATCTCAATTCCTTCCCCGGCCCTTATTCATAAATACACACACACACACACACACACACACACACACACACACAGTACACACACACACACACACACACACACACATATATATATATATATGTATAACATGAATCACGAAAGTTAGGAACGTGATAAATCCATAAATAAAGATAAATGCCACGAAGGAAAAATAAACGAAGGAGTCTGCGAGATCTTTCGGCTGAAAAGCCCTTTACTTAAGCAGCTACTGACAAAAATACGAGAAAGACAATAGCAAGAAGGTTCGTAATAACTGGACAGATAGGGATTATAAAAGGATTAGTGCCTAGAAATCCGACACACCTGGAAGATAAGAAAAACCTTCCCAACAAGCATAAACAAAGGGTGCAATTAAAGGTTTAAGACAATCATCTCAGATACAATCTCCAGTACAATTAAGGATTATGGTGACAGCTATTACGGAACCTGGTAGACAAAACCATATTACAAAAAATGACAGACATACATTACAATAATTTTTTTTTTTTTTTTTTTTTTTTTTTTTTTTAATAATAACTCTAAGGCAACTGATTTTTATTTAAGTCAGTAATTATATATTTTGAGGTCATTCTTAAACATGTTACAGATACAAGGGTCTAAATGAAAAAGGCCACGACTAACATTGAAATTACAATGAAAAGTAAGTTGTATTAAAGCCAGATTCTAAAAGATTTCGTGATAAGACATCTCTTGACCGTGCAATTACTGAACTGTCAATCAATTAATTCGGTGGTTGTTTTCACTTAAATGAATAAATAATGCATTAGATTTTTGCCCAGTTTTTACAGAGTATTTATGCTGGGCTTAGCCTTACTTCTAAGCCCTTGCTCGACGTCCCAGGTAGAATGAGGGACAATCCATACATGGAATTTTATATATTATGTTGTTGCTTTTCTCTGGCGGGGCCATTTTTTATTAACATTCTTTTTAGTGTGTTATATAGGAAGAAACAAGGTTGACATTAAAAGCTTTTAACAATGGTTAATGGTTTCAAATCCGTTTAAAAATAAGGCAAACTGAGAATGTTCTTAGAATTTTCTTTCTGTGGGGGGTGTTGTCAGTAAAACTTTTTTTTTGTGGGCGTTTATTATAACAAATGTCTAATATATGTGAAGGATAGCATAAATCTTTCCCTATTTTTCTTATGTATTCAATTTCTTGATCCAAATATTGTGGACTGACAATTCGTAATGCTCGTAAAAACATAGAGGAAAAAATTGATATTTTTATATTAAGATGGTGGCCTGAGAAGAAATGAACATAAGTTAAGTTGTTAGTCGGTTTCCTATAAATACTGATTTACATTGAAATGGTTCTCTATGTATCAAAACATCTAAGAAAGGGAGGCAATTGTCTTTTCTAATTCTAGAGTAAACTTAATCGATGGTACCTGGTTATTTAATTTAGAGAGTAAATCATTTACATCAATACCGACAGGAGAAAACAGCTAAA
>NC_087220.1:15312471-15327471 GCF_015104395.2 Macrobrachium nipponense | reverse complement strand
ACTTTTGGCGAAGGATAAGAAGCGGTATTAGTAAACTAGTCAATTGTTAATTAATCAAGGCAGGGAAATAATAATTATCGAATTAGTGATTTGGTCGTTGGTATTATCATCTTAATATCTTAGAAAATGTTTTACCCTTTTATTTATTTATGGTTTGTAGAAATATTCGGCATTGTGTCCTTTCGACCTAATGTATGTTAGGTATTTTGTCCGTTCGGCGTTGTGCCTCTTGGGCATTCCGTCCGTCGGCTTCCTGGCTTCTGCCTCTGTCCTTCGGCAAAAAGTCCATTCGGCATCCCGTCCGCGCACGTAATCCCAGAATGGTAACTTGTGTTCTTTTGAAACTGCACAAACTTAAAATCCAATGGCCAGTCACTTGTATCATTATCACGGAGCCATGAAATGAGCATGTCTTTTATATTACAGTTGAGGTGTTCAACAAATCGCTGACTGCGGATGCCTTGGTTTACCATGGATGAACAAGTCTGGACAAAGAAGTTTGAGTTCCGAAATGACTACCACTATACATTCCCTATAATTATCGCCCTGATGAATTTGAGGGTCTCCAAACATTGGAAATTTGTCAATTAGCTGGAATATGACCTCATCTGTCCTTTTGAAGTTGAGGGATGCAATATACAATACTTTGTTCAATGATCTTCATTGCATCATTATCCACTTATATGTTTTTTCCTTTGGCACAAAACTGCATGTCAACGAGATCCACCTGAGCTCGTGAGCCCAAGTCCTTTGACAAGATCGGTTAGACAGTAACACCCTTGGTCATACATCCTTTCCGTTTCTTTTGACACTGAACGTTTGCATATCTTGACAAAGCTCTCGCCATTTTGGTTCTGCCGCTAAGGTCCTTAGTAATATGAGGATTTCTATTGGGTCAAACATATCCTCAATGCTTTAAAAAAAAGAAAAAAATAGGTTCTTGAGTTCTACCACTCTGTTTCTTTTCCAACTTTCCACATAATCGCATTGAAGAATTTCGCAGCGTCCACAGATGCAATACTGTCCGATTTACTTTATTTTTTTTTGCAGATGCTGCTACTCTAAGTTTCTCTATCAGATTGTAGTATTCAATTTTAGTCAGTAGTAATGATGTTGATTCAGAGTTATTCTTCAACACCACTTTCTCATAAAATAGTGCCACCTCAGAACACACCATATCTTCTACAGCCCAAGTAAACGCTGTGGCAGGACAAGGGGTTCTGAAAAACTGGGTAAAGTGGAAGTGTGGATCAGATGAAAGCACGCAAACACACACACACACACACACACACACACACACACACACACACACAAACTATCAGAATTATAGTCATCGTCTAAATTGCCTATAAACTTTAACTGATTTCTAAATTGACTGGGTGAACCGGACAATTCACATATTGTCTGAAAAGTTCAGTGTTCTTTCAATTTGTCTGAATTTAGACATTGACTGTTATATTAAGGAATAGATTATACTCAGAGGGAACCATTAAATGGTAAGCACATCTACTTTGCCGAATGGATAATCCAGTGAGTCCTGTCACCTCTGTATGCAACGCAAAAATAGATAAACCTACTATATATGATTCACTTGTCTTGTGAGTTATTTGCAGGGTATAGTAAATTCAGTAGTTAAAGGATATTATGTCTGTATTTGTGAGGTATGTCTATATATTGCCTTGTCCTTGAAGCGGAAGACCTAAATTTTGGAATTGGTCCCTCCGTTTCCATTATTATTTTCAATGTCTGTTACAGCCCTTCTTTTAGTAATGTTCCAAGCATAACCAGAAAGTATGTGATGAAAACTATATTATGAAATGCAATATACATATTCAAGACAGGAATGCTATCAAAAGGGCTTCTAGTATGAATATAACTCCAGTCTATAATTTTCTTCTATTTATGCTTTCGAAAGCATAATTGAAAATATAATTCTTTTGAGTGGATGATTCATTCATAATAGGAGAGAAGAAGCTATTAGTAAACTCTCCGATTCGCTTGACCATAATAATACTTTTTTATAAACCAGTTGTTACAGTTATATATGTTGGGAAATTTATTTGATAAGCATTGATATTTGTAAAATGTTACAAGACTTTCATTGACAAACAGTTCCCAAAAGAAAAGTAGCACATTTACCCATGGCAGGAATTTCACTTCAATTCTTACGAGGAAGGGACAGAAGGTGGAAAGACTCCAAAGGGTAATATGATAAAGTTCTTCCTGCTTCCCTTGCTCTGGAAATTCCTTTTCTTTTCCTCTCCCCTTACATTCACCCCTTACATTTAATCCCTTTCGTATTTGTGAAGGGACCATTTCAGGTTTTGATAGTCATGTTAACGTTCATTGCTCCATTTGATTTGAGTTATTTTTACAATCTGCGATTTGGTTCTCTTTCCTTGAAAAATAATTTCACACTTTTCATCTGTCTTTATTTTTCAACCAGTTATGAAAAGGATTATCTGTAGATAACAGCCACCCCGCAGCCTCTTCAAACTGAATAATTCTAATCACACACCTTATCTTCAATAATTATTTTCAGTCGTGGAAACACGATACGTCAAAGTCTAAGATCACATGTATACAAAACTATTCATTCTCCTCTCTTCATGTTCTCATGCAAACTTCACTTAGATTATAAACACTTACAATTGTTTTCAACAGTTCCTTACATCGTCAATCCATCTACATTACCTATGCTAATCTTAACCTTATCTTATCTTTTTGTGGTCCATATACTCAAAGTTTTTTCTAAGCCTTGTCTCTGAAAGAGATGGTAATAAGCCCCTAACTATGATAAAAAGAAAAAAGAAGTAGACGTCTATCATTCTACCTAAATAAAATCACCAACCGGCTTTCTATCCCGGCGTCATCTCACTGATTATCACTTAATGAATCAATTCCGATTTGATATAAGATTATACTTCCTGCCCACACGGTCCCTGAAGCACATACTAAGGGCAGACTCAATTGTCCTCAAAGGTTTCTTTGTGCATTCCTTTGTGACGCAAAGATCATGCGATACTCCCCCTCATCAGTCAACTTGTGGGCGCACGTACCCATTCCCCTCGACTTGAGAGGTTTAACGATCGTCAGCGTGCACTTCATTCGCTAAAATATCCGCTGATCGATCCGCTTGAACACACAAAAATTTTCAAACCACGAAACTGCTCTTGTGAGCATTCCAGTCTCTCCTCGATAGAGTCCGTTGCCCCTGTTTGACATCATAACTATTAACCACCTTTGAAGAGCGACTAACTCATGTAAAGCAAATGTAGATCTTCTCAACTTTCAAGAATCTGAATTACTCCTACATTATAAACACTTTTCAAAACACCCGCATCTCTGTTTAATTCAGCCCCTGCAATACTACTACAATATATCTGCCAGTAGCAGTCTTAGTGATGTTAAGAAGCCTATAACTCTTCCAGCCACCTCTGCCACTTCATCCCTTTGAAAAAGAAACAATAACTCCGTCTCTGATTCCATTCGAACAATTCTCATTTCCTGTCAGCCTTACAAGTAGTGGTTGTCCAAGCAAGTTTCACCACTTCATCCATTTTACATATTTTCATTCTTAAAGTAATTCATAATTCTTTCTTATAAGTCTGAACTTCTTTCTTTTGCTACCTTATTTTTCTCAGATCCTTCAACATGATATTATTCTTATAACATCATATCTTTCTTATCTTTGCAAGCCCGAATCGTTATGCCTTTTTCAGAATTTTATGTAAAAAAATGTCTTTGTCTGTACCTCCTTATTTGCAAACTAGAAAATTTTGTTTTTCCGTTTCTGTAGATGCTTAATGCAGCTTGCCATTTCTCATATTAATGATTCCATTTCTTGTACACCGACTACTATTCATTCTTACTAGATATTGTTTCCTGATAAAAAAAAAAAAAAAACGTTTCCTGTGAACGTTAAAGGCTTAATTTCCATAATTCTCTCTCTCTCTCTCTCTCTCTCTCTCTCTCTCTCTCTCTCTCTCTCTCTCTCTCTCTCTCTCAAAATAGTGAATGTACACTATTTGCGTGACCTTTAAAAGGATGCTTCAAGACAAAGTTCCTCTCTATGACATTTTGATTGTTGATTAACCTTTCTGTATCAAAGGTGACGAAACAGGCAAGTAATGTCCTTTTCAAATAAAATCTTGAAGGAAAATTAGGAAATCTGAGAAGGGAATGGAACGAACGTAACAGGAATGAAGCCAAAACATGTTGTCTTTGAGAGAGAAAATTCGTCCCATCTGCTGTTCCCTTAAAATGAAATAATGGCAAAATGGCCGTAGAAAAAAGGAATGCGATTCTCCCTGGGGTATTTGTATGGTTACTCCCCCTTCTGTCTTATAATATTCTCTTTAGACGTTCCAAGAGAGAGAGAGAGAGAGAGAGAGAGAGAGAGAGAGAGAGAGAGAGAGAGAGAGAGAGAGAAATTATTTATGGGACAAGAACGTAATTTGAGATGATCTCGGCAAGAGGTCAGTGTGCCTCTGTTGGCGTAAGTTGTGTACTAATACCTAGTAATCTGTCCACTGTAGTAAATCGCAACTATTGCGCGAAGAAGACATGGCGATGGAAACACAAAGGATAGTAGCTTCTGGAATCGGTCCTTTGAAACGGATAATGTTTAGATTACAAAAATGCTGTATTTAGTAAAAAGCTATTTGATCGTTATGCATTTAGCTAAAGATTCTTATAATTTTAGTTTTCAAAATATGAAATTCATTTCCACCTTATGTAAAACATCGCATCCCATAATGAAAGATCAGTTCTAATTATTAATTATGAAAGTGGAAAAGCAAATTACTTGTGTTGATGATATTGCTCTAGAATTACTTAAAACTAACAGTGGCAACGGAAATCATTCTTCCAAGAAAAGTAGAGCGAGCATAATAATAATAAAGACAACAGCAACAACAACAATGTATATTAGTAACTGTTTAGTATATTAAATTTTCTAGTAGATCTTTTATTTCACATTATCAGAGAATCTTCCAGTCGAATAAAATTTAATTACTTCCTAATATAATTTGAACTTTTCGGTCAAATTCTATTACTTCATTCTTTAGACATCTTTAGCATTTTCCAGTGCTGAAAATCCCATTGGATTTATTTATTTATTTTATTTTATTTATTTATTTATTTATTTGATTTACTTTATTTATTTACTTATTTATTTATTTATTTATTTATTTATTTATTTATTATTTATTTATTTATTTATTTTTATTTATTTATTTATTTATTTATTTTTCAGCTGAGAGGAGCTGGGAAATTTTTTGAATAAAATCTATAACATCCTTGTAACCTCACTACCGATATGTCTTTTTCTTCTTCATGTCTTCGGTTTATGTTTTATTCCTTGGTCAACTCAGAATCTTTCTTTTTTATTACTTGTCCGTTATTAATTTGAGCGCTATTACGCTCTGTCTATTCACCTGCATATCCTCTTCGTTCCTGTTTTTCAGCGTATCATCTTCATTGATTCTCATCTCCTTAACTAACTTTTAATGATATACAAATTGTTCTCCTTTTTATTAGGTAACGCCAGTGCCTACAAGCGTTGTGATTTTCGCAGTTCTTTATATTAAATCTTAATTAGCTTAATTAATTTGTTTCAAAGGAAATTAAGAATACTGAAATTCTAAAATAAATGTCGCAGAGAAAATATTCTCACCCCTTTTTTATACATTTATTGTGAAACTAGAACATTTAATTTTTCGTTGCCTGAACATTAAATGAGTTAGTCATGAAATTCTCTGATAAGCCGAAAGTATCGTTCAACATCCATTCCCTGTACTTTCGTGATATCTTATATTCAAGAGCAGTGATTCTTAACCTGCCACGCCCCACTAGGGGGGCGTCTGCAATTTCCAGGGGAGGCTCGAGCCCTAGGGAAAAATGGAAAAAAAAATCTCTTATTATATCCGTTATTCTCTTAACAAGAGTGAGGAACTATTATTCTGAAGTTTATGAAAAAAAGGCAAAAGTATCGCCTTATAACGTTAGTTTTCTTTAGTCTACTACTCTAGTTAGGCTCGTTGGGCTGACCATGTTTTGAATTATTGACCTCCCTTCCTGTTCCCTCGAAACCCTTCTCTTTCTCATTTTTTTTTTATTTCATGAAAATCTGGGAAAGAATTTTACTCAGATTCAAGGGGGGCGTGAAAGGACCAACTCTTAGAGGGGGCGTGGCAATAAAAAGGTTAAGAACCACTGTTCAAGAGGGATCATGATTATGAAGTGCTTCGTCCCCGACAGGTTTCGAAGCGATGCTTGGTTTGGAAACAATGATAAGCAGGGCCCAACTATCACAAGAGATATAAGATGATAGCAAACTGAGGTTCTTTACTTAGATTGGGATATGAGACGATATTTGTAGCGTAATATGCGGAAATATGAAAGAAAATGTCACGCGTGCATAGGTGTCAAAAATTCATGATTAGCGAAGTGCTACAAAGTTACACATATGTACTACTGCACATTTATTTTATCAGGTGTGTTAAAGTATATCGATATTTATGATTGTTCTTTTAACCATTTTCACGCAAGAGAACATTCATTGAAGATTCACTCAAATGAAAGCTATTCACACTAGACAGAAAAAAGGAATCTTATACGTCGTTTTCTTCAAGTTGCGAAAGGAATTTATTTGACTGCAGGATGCAATAATATTCCTGCTACAGAGGCGCGTGTTTACTCCTATGTAGGGAATGGCTAAGTACCCAATAAATATTCTGTATGGGTTTGTTGTTGTTGTTGTTGTTTTAGTGTTTGATGCAGCCAGGATCCCTTTTATGAGATGGGGGGTATATGGTGGAAGGTCAGAGTTCTTAAGTCGACCTTATCCAATAAATAGACCATAACAATGGAAAAGATACAGTTTTCTTTTTGTGAAAATATGTCTGTTGATGCAAAAGTTTATCTCATCTAAATTTGTGCTCAGACTTTCATCTACATCACCGGAAACTGTTTCATTTGGATGTATGGAAATAATGTCCCTCAGCGAACATAACAGTCCAGGAACCAGCTGAGAGTATCGCTAAATCTATGATTATGAAGTATCATAATTATTTTGGGCAGATATATTTTTAATATGGGACATTCTCAGGAGGGCAGCCATTTTGGAAAGTGACTGTTCCAAATACTGAAATTGCCAAAGATTTGGCATTTTATTGTATGGAAAGGACTGATAACGCGATAGTTTGTATTTTAATGCTGCGGACAAAGTGAGTGCATTAGAATAGATGATTAGGTACTCATTATTCCCCCGTGAAGAGGCTTCATGACATGGTCATGACCTTTTAGGCCGAGGAATTAGAGTTAGTGTAGCCTCTTCTTCCCCAGTTTGAGCTGAGGGCTTCGATTTGTGGTTTTTGAGCTTTGTTCTATTATTATTTGATTTTTTATACTTCCTTCTTTTATCAGGTGGTGCATTTCCTTTGTTGCCCCATAGCCTAAATCTTTTCTAAATTGGTGTAGACGTCACTGGATACCTCCATTTTTTCAACTTAAAGCCGTCCTTTATTCTATATATATATATATATATAGATATATATATATATATATATATATATATATATATATATATATATATATATATATATATTCATACATACATAAGGCAATATCTGGCTGTCTGGTAACATTATGATTGCTTTTCTGACCAAAAATTTCCTAAATGGTTCTGCTTCATTAAACAATCATCACCGTATTATTTTCAAGAATTCTGGCGCCAAATTAGCATTTCAATGTTATGATGGACGTATCTTCGCCGGAGAGACGATATTTTTGGATTAGAACATGTTTATATCTTCAATGGCAAACACTCTTGCTCTTACTAAAAATGCTTTTTTTCCCTCTTAATTTTTTTATATTTTGATATTAAAAAGATTACGAGAGTAAATAGAAACTGTCGTGAAAGGTAGGTACTTAGGGTTTCACATTTTCTTCAATGAAAATCATGTTTAGCAACATAATACGGGACAATCTTTCTTTAACCATTTGTGAGTAAGCGTATTCATCTCGTGGTGTTTCCATTTCCAGGACCATTTTGTCAATAAAGAACTGAACTGGCCCTCCTCTGTTCCTGAAGTGATCAGCGCAGACAGCATTTTTTTCTTCTGCTTAACTCTTTTAGTCTCAACTTTTTCAATTTTACTGCAACTATTGAAAATTATTGAAGAATGACGTTCACTAAACAATTAAGTCAGTGTTATAATGCCCCTGATACAGGCTTCAGTACCTATATTCTGCTGTAAAAATATTCATTTTTCCATTTTCAACTCATATGACATTTTCAAGAGGCAACTGAAATTTTGGTGTTCCCACCGATAATATTATGACCTCTTTTCTTGCATTTTATTTATAAACTGACTCTAGAACAATAATTCTTGTTCATGTAAGATGTCCTCTACTGGCAAGCTGTACAAATTTATATTTATAATTAATCTTCATTGCTTATGAAAAAAATCTACGCTTAGCAAAATTATGTTTTTACCTTTATACAATTTTTTTCTAAGTAGCTTGTTGCTTTATGTTGTAGTATGTGCATGAAGATTTTCCTCAAAAGCAAGCATATTCTAATATGCAAGATAGAACTGGTGGCCAAATTTAAAGGATAACAAAACAATTATGTCGTTTGTTCATTGGTAAGAGCTCAGACATTCACAGACAAATTCCCTAAAACAAAATTATTTCATATTTCACTGAAATACTCACACAACGATGATTTCCATAGAAGGCTAAGATGTTGTCATGACATTACATAGGAAGATACCGAATATTAATTATTTTGTAATGGTTGTACTTCCTATAAGGTTTATAATATTCTTACAGGATAAAGCTTTAAGTTTGTTACTTTGCTATAGGAAGTCATTTAGAAACCTGGATATGCCTTTTTATAATGACGTCCACTGAGAGAGTGGGTGGTACCCTGGCTAATAGTGCATTGCAAGCGGCTTCATATTGGCAATCCTCTCTCTCGCTCCCATCTCTCTCTCTTCTCTCTCTTCACTCTCTGTGTGTGTGTGTGTGTGTGTGTGTGTGTGTGTATGTGTGATAGCAAAAGAAATTAAATCTGAAAAATATCAGAATTATTAAAAAGAGACATTCCCAATGGCAATCAGCTTCCAAACTGAAATCCTCTAGAGGGGCCAGAATAACAAATCATTTGCTCCAAGTTCTTTCAGGAGACAAATAATTTAGCAGCATAGTTTAAATTATAAGTATCCTTAAATAAATGACGAGGGCTTGAAGAATCTTACTATTGAATTAGTGAGTTTAGCACGTTTTCTGTTCCTATTAGGTAAAGGAATTTATCACTGAAATGTATAAAATATCAGATACAATTAACGTGTTTTAAAAAAACATGATGTATTTGTTACGCTCAAAGAGACATAAGTTATCGTGATAGTGGGCTTTCACTTTACAGTAATTATGATTATTATTTATTTATTCATTAATTTAGTCTATCACGTCCTCTAATTCGACTGGGTGGTATTTATTGTGTTGGGTTTCGGATTGCATCCTGCCTCCTTAGGAGTCCATCACTTTTCTTACTATGTGCACTGTTTCTAGGAGCACACTTTTCTGCATGAGTCCTGGTTATTATTATTATTATTATTTTTTTGCTCTATCACAGTCCTCCAATTCGACTGGGTGGTATTATAGTGTGGGTTCCGGTTGCATCCTGCCTCCTTAGGAGTCCATCACTCTTCTTACTATGTGTGCCGTTTCTAGGATCACACTCTTCTGCATGAGGCCCGGAGCTACTTCAGCCTCTAGTTTTTCTAGATTCCTTTTCAGGAATCTTGGGATCGTCGCCTAGTGCTCCTATGATTATGGGTACGATTTCCACTGGCATATCATATATCCTTCTTATTTCTATTTTCAGATCTTGATACTTATCCAATTTTTCCCTCTCTTTTCTTCAACTCTGGTGTCCATGGTATTGCGACATCAATGAGTGATACTTTCTCTTGACCTTGTCAATCAACGTCACGTCTGGTCTGTTTGCACGTATCACCCTATCCGTTCTGATAACCATAGTCCCAGAGGATCTTTGCGTGATCGTTTTCTATCACTCCTTCAGGTTGGTGCTCGTACCACTTATTACTGCAAGGTAGCTGATGTTTCTTGCACAGGCTCCAGTGGAGGGCTTTGCTACTGAATCATGCCTCTTTTTGTACGGTTCTGTGCAAGTGCCGGGCATTCACTTGCTATGTGGTTTATGGTTTTCACTTTTCGTATTGCACTTCCTACATATGGGAGAGATGTTATTTCCGTCTATCGTACTTTGAACATATCTGGTTCTTAGGGCCTGATCTTGTGCCGCTGTTATTATTCCCTTCAGTTTCCTTCTTTAGCTCTCCCCTCTGTAGCCATTGCCAATTATCATCGCTGGCTAGTTCTTTAGTCTGTCTCATGTATTGTCCGTGCATTGGTTTGTTGTGCCAGTCCTCTGTTCTTTCTGTCTTTCTCCTGTCTCTGTATATTTCTGGGTCTTCGTCTGCTTTATTAGTCCTTCTTCCCATGCACTCTTTAGCCACTCGTCTTCACTGGTTTCAGATATTGCCCCAGTGCTCTGTTTTCGATGTTGACGCAGTCCTCTATATTGAGTAATCCTCTCCCTCCTTCCTTTCGTGTTATGTATAGTCTGTCCGTATTTGCTCTTGGGTGTAGTGCTTTGTGTATTGTCATATGTTTCCTGGTTTTCTGATCTATGCTGCGGAGTTCTGCCTTCGTCCATTCCACTATTCCTGCGCTGTATCTGATTACTGGCACTGCCCATGTGTTTATGGCTTTTATCATATTTCCAGCGTTGAGTTTTGACTTGAGTATCGCCTTGAGTCTCTGCATATATTCTTTCCTGATCGTGTCCTTCATCTCTTGGTGTTTTATATCTCCTCCTTCCATTATTACCCAGGTATTTGTATCCTGTCTCATCTATGTGTTGATGTTGCTATCTGTAGCTTTATCCTTCAGTTCTCGTTACTTTGCCTTTTTGTATGTTGACTAAGGCGCATTTTTCTATTCCAAAACTCCATCCTGATGTCCCCAGATACAATCCTTACAGTCTGGATTAGGTTATCTATTTCCTTGATGCTCTTACCATACAGCTTGATGTCGTCCATGAACATCAGATGGTTGATTCATTATTATTATTATTATTATTATTATTATTATTATTATTATTATTATTATTTATTATTATTATTATTATTATTATTATCAGATTTCAAAATATAGCTTGAAACTATCCCAATTCTTTCTGATTAGCTGACCCACTTCATTAAAACCTGGACCCATTTTAAAACTCACAGTATAAACAAATGGATAAACTTTAAAATAAAATATCAAACACATATATCTCTTCAGCATAAAAGATTACGACTAAATTTTAATGACATGAATTTGCAGCCATATTTCAAATAAATTTTTCGTTTTCGGAAAGACGTATGTGCCTCTTTCTGGGCCATTCAATGACGTTGAAACTGGTCATGCTCCGAGTTCAAAAAATATCAGAGACTAAAACGGTTCTCGAAAATACTCCCGAAATTATTATTATTTCTATTTTTTTTTTTTTTTTTTTTTTGTTTTTTTTTTTTTTTTTTTTTTTTTTGCGGGGAGGGGTTGTTGATGAGGAGGTGCTTTGATCTTCAAGCGCGCGTAGAATAATAGTAACGGTATACATCCCTAAAACCATACTATTAGGCAAATCCAATAGTTTATTATTTCTCTTATAGGGTATTGGAACCAGGCAACACAGTGCTTTCTCTACTCGAAAAGAAATGTTTCACCGTCAACTGCAGGTGGATTGTCATTTATAAGCACTAAAAAATAAATGAAACGTTGATCATTATTTTGCAAATGGAGTCCTTAAAGAAACCATATAAAGATTTTCTAATTTTATAAAGAGTTATCAGTTTTTAGGTATCAGTTACTTTTCTTTAGTGTATGAGCAGCCTATTACTATGAGATTTAGGGCCTCTGTAACACGGTTTTTTCCCAATAACTTTTTATCTATGCATTCATAAATATAACGCTTATTGAGAATACACATTATATCTACACATAAATTTTGACTGTATTTGCATTACGTAGGTTGAATAAATTGGTACTTACAATGTAGAAGTGACTTTTTTTGAAGACGGGCCAACATACTCAGAGAAAACGTTTCGAACGCACTCGTTACGTAACTTATGACAGCATTCTTCCCTCTTTCTCGATGGAGGATTGGCTATACGTAACAAAAGCTATACTTCTGGCAACAATGACAAACAAATTTAAATACAAGCAAAGCAGCACACCTTTATGAACTCTGAACTTCTCCACTGATAATTGTCATAATGAACAAACCAACAAAATAGTTAATAAATACAATAACACTTCGATTATTAGTCTAACTCCCAAAATAAGTTCCTAAGAAATTGCAGTCTGCTTTATAGGTCACAATCAGATTGACAAGAAGTAGGGAATAGATGGTAATTTTCAAAACATAGTAGACAAGCTTGATTTGATAACTGCTATATCCAATGTCATGCAATTTTTATTTATTGGCTATCTACCTATTTACTGAAAAAAAAAAAAATAGCCGGTACCGTATTTTGGCTTTAAACTTCACCAATAATTATCGTCAGAATGATAACTTCATGAGGCTCCACCCACTTTGGCCTTGTTATAATTCAGGATAACACTGAAGGCTATCATGGGCATTGTTGGATTAGAAAATTTAACTCTGGCTATAAAAAACTCATTTCTCGAGTAGTTGTAAGAAGTGCTAAATGATCCTCAAGGATCCCAGCAGTTGGCCTATACCTTTAATTCATGTATATTACTGCTATACTGTTGCGGCACTACTGCTACAGTAGTATTACTACGCTAGCACAGATACCCCACCCAACATCTATGTATCGTTTTTCCGCCATTCACAAAGTCTTTGGGTTCAGAGCCGATGGAACAAGGTGAATGGGTTTCTGTCTAGTGGATGGGCGGTCGTAACATTTCGTCAAAAGGTGTTTACATTGCTTACGTAATGAATGTTTTTCGACTCTTGGCTCGTAATCATTGGCCATGGCGTCGGCTAGATAATTTTTACTCTATAAAATTAAAACTATCGTGTTTAGGTTATTGATAATACTGACAAAATTTGTGTGTGGTTGTAAAATATGCATATGTCAACTTTTCAGCTACACCGATGCTTTGCAATGAGCAAAGTCCCAAAATACCGTGTTACAGAGACCCTGAATCTCATAGTAGGTCATATCATCATGCGCAAAGAGAAAAAAGACACATACACATCTGGTTCTCGTTGATGTTAATATATTGTTTCAATAACTTACTAAATCTTGAGACTAAATACAATTCTTTCGATTAAAACTTTTATTAAATCAAAGCTCTAATATAGATAGGCAGGTTTTTCAGCATTTCAAAACACGAAGGTTTTACAATCATACATATGTTGGGCTTTGAAAAAAGAGCAGCGTTTTCCTTCTATTATTACATGGCCTTGCTGTAACACTAATTGATATTTACAAAGAAAACCCTGATTAATTTACGTTTACACGAACTAATTTACCGTTTTGGAAAAGATGAGAAGATTGAATGGTTTTGAAAATAATGTCACTCGAAAGTAATTTTCTTGGGAATCTGCAAATAGATTTCATTTGCAAATAACATAAAAAATGGTTTGAAACTAACAGTAAACCAGAGGTTAATACCTATTTACAGATGGAGGATATTCAGGCAGCAAACCTGTTTAAAATGAAAGGGTTTGTAAGCAGACGCAAATTTTTATACAGGGAATGAAAATTAGGCAATTATTGCAATACATTAAGCAAACAGTCAAACGGTACAAAAAATGTCATGAGGTAATCGTTGTGACAATGCGTTCATGTTACACACAAAATCCATTAACCTTTTCAATCACTAAGTCTTTGTGAGCCTTGTCTGGTTGCTTTGTTCGGTGCATGAAATATGAACTGTGATTCCTGGGAATGCTGTAGCTCACAGATTGGTCCCTTGTCCTACAACAAAATCTACATTTCATTAATTTTACGTGTATTTGAACTGTTACATAACAGTGTGCTTCTCCAAACAAACAATTAAAAAAAATAATAGAGTGAGGTTTGGAATAATTGTTACATAACAGTGTGCTTCTCCAAACAAACAATTAATAATAGAGAGAGGTTTTGGAATAATTTCTGTTCAAAACTGAACGAATTACTATATCCTGAGTATGAATAACAGAGAATATTTAAAAGTGAATTTTTGGAAAGATGTATATTATTAGTTTCCTTCCTCCCAGAGATGTTAAACATATCTTCCTGGGTGACTTCCTTTCTCGGGGGGATTGTAACTTTCATTTTCCCCAAAGAAGATAATGGTCTCGCCCCCCGGTATGCCTCCTTTTTCATGAATTTCCATTCTTATTTTGCTTATAGATAAAATGTAATATTCAAGGTAATTTAGTCCTAAAGGGACAACTTCACATTCATCATATATATGGTTATGGGATATGAAAAAAAAAAAAAAAAAAAAAAACTTTGAAAAAAAAAAAAAAAAAAAAAAAAAACTTTGTTAATGAATGGAGTACATAATTTTATTCAAGAATAAACCCCTCTCTCTCTTGCGTAATGAAAAAATAAAAATAAAAATTTTAAGCCTGGTAGAATTCTATCCGAGTCACGGAGCATACATCATAAAAGAATTATTTTATTTAAATAATCTGATTTCCATAATCATGCTATGTTAGTGGCATTTACCCACAAAAGTCAAACCGAACGGCTCCTGAATTAAATTTTCGCTGTGGCATAAATATGCAGGTTATTCAGTGATTAGAACTTAATATTATTCATCTTTAAAGTTTAATATGAATGTGAAGACAATGAAAATAAAATGTACTTTTATTGGTGGCTGAAATATAGTTAATGTCTCTAATTTTTATCTTTGAAACAGCCCTATTTAGGAGGAGACTATGACGTAAGGCTGGATTCAGGA
>NC_087220.1:15299971-15307471 GCF_015104395.2 Macrobrachium nipponense | reverse complement strand
ATACGTAAGTTCAGTTTTCCAGCAGTTGTTTAAATTTAGCTAGTATGGTTCACGGGGACTCTGTCAGCCAGAGGAAGGGCGCACAGGGCCCAGAGACTAAAGACTGACTATATTGCAAGATAAGAGATTCACCAGATGAGCCATAATCGAGTAATGTTCGTATTTCAGCAAGTTAGGTCAGGACGGATTTATTTTCTTTAAATATACAGCAGTATGATGATGAAAACATTTGTACAAGAATTTTGGAATATATCAGTGATATGCAAATAGTAACACCTATTGAACAGTAAACTGGAACGGCTCCCATTTATCTTCAATTCCTCGATTGTTGCCCGGGTTTTTGGAGGGAGAAAATTCTGTATGTCTAAAAATGTAGTAATGAAGGCCTGTCTTATCTCAAATGACATAACTGGTAACATGTTTAAGCTGGTTTGAAAACGTATATTAGATATGGTACACAGTTTACTATCAACAAAGAGATCTTTATGATCTCTGTACATTGATACACAAAAACATCCTCAAAAATTTATTAGAAAAATGGCTTAACTCGGCTGCTGAGTGCCGAGGAGGTTCTGAAGAAGAAATTACCAATTTCATTGTCATATTGTTTGAGTAATGCACAACCTATCATAAACAAAAATTAATTCAATAATTTTGTTTGATGAAACAAAAATATCCCAATAACTTTAGACTGCTCTTTCTGCCTAGCTCTCTGTTTAAGGTTTCACGTTATCACAAGTTACTCTCTCTCTCTCTCTCTCTCTCTCTCTCTCTCTCTCTCTCTCTCTCTCTTTCTTTTCCGAGGAAGGCATCGGCGAGTTAATCCCGTGGCTGAAAAGGAATGGCACCGATCCTCAGGTTTGAATCTAAAGAGCACACTTTCTTCTGTAACTTCTTTATTTATAAGTATATGTATACATTTATCTATACATTATGTAAATTACGCAAACACATATACACATGTATGTATATATATATATATATATATATATATATATATATATATATATATATATATATATACTATATATATATATATATATATATATATCACATTACCATCCATGATTCATATATATATATATATATATATATATATATATTATATAGAGAGAGAGAGAGAGACGAGAGAGAGAGAGAGAGAGAGAGAGAGAGAGAGCTACAAATGTCCTTTAATATGTAATTCACTCTACCTCGGAATTAATATATTTTCATATATGTTTAACCGAAGGGGTAATTTTTTTAGGCGATAATAGATTTGCCCATCAGCCGGCAAAATTATCTATTCTCGCCTAAAAAATCCCCCTTCAGTTAAACATATATTAAATATATTTATTCCGAGGTAGAGTGAATTAGATATTAAAGGACATTTGCAGCTCTCTCTCTCTCTCTCTCTCTCTCTCTCTCTCTCTCTCTCTCTATATATATATATATATATATATATAATATAGTATATATATATATATATATATAAATATATATATATATAGATATATATATATATATATATAGATATATATATATATTAAAACATATTAAAATATATTTATTCCGAGGTAGAGTGAATTAGATATTAAAGGACATTTGCAGCTCTCTCTCTCTCTCTCTCTCTCTCTCTCTCTCTCTCTCTCTCTCTCTCTATATATATATATATATATATATATATATATATATATATATATATATATATATATATATATATATATATATAATATATTAAATAGCGAGCAACGAACTCGATTGGAATTAATTTTATCTAGCTGCCATGTATTGTAAAATGCACTTCGAGACGTCAAACTATAGATCAGCAATAGTTTGGGTGGATGCCCAGTAGATGCCAACGTAATAAACGTCGAATTGTGGAGACGTGATGGTTGCGCGCAAATCCGACCCAGCGGGTGGACCTTGTGATGATTATCGCTTGGTCGTGACTTAGCGAAGGAATGAGAGCAGGAAACATGGGAATGCTCGTGTTAGTGTGTTTGTACATCAGGATGTGTATAGAATGACCTTCTAGAAGGATTTGGTGCATTCTTATGAATGCCAGCAACGCACAAGCTGGCTTACAGTGCTTCACTGCATAGTGTTTCATTTGTGTGCTAATTTTAAGGGTATGCGATCCTCTTTTCTTATTTCATTTAGAAGGACCATTGTTTGCTTGCATAGTAGTGGCACTTTGCCTTGTAATAATGAATAACTGAAGTAATGTCCCCAGCACCACGGAGCCAGACAATGCTCCTGTAATCTTATATCTTCTGATAACCCTTTTAGAAGACTGAAGTAATTTATGACAGAGTATGTGACATTCAATCCTTGTTTGATATATGATTAAATTTTTTGCTATTCATACCGCGGAGATTGAACAAAAGGAAATAATTTTTTGAGAATTCATAAATTTTGGATTATGAGTAAAATTTACACTAATCTGGCTTGCAAACTAGGTCCGTAAGCTTAGAAGAAATTAGCAGTTGCTAGAACAAATCTAAAATCATTCAGTTAATTAGCAGATCAGTTATGACTGACTAGTACTGAGCGTATTTTTGCACTATTATACTTTGACATCTGCTGTCTATGTGCACACAACGGAAAGTAAGATTTCGTTTGTGTTACATTTTGATTTTTGTTTCATTTCAAAGTGTTCCAGTGATTTCGAATTGTGATAGCGTCAAGTGCAGCTGATTGCGAGTATCTATCAACTGTGACAATCGCTTTTCCACAGACCGTGTGTCTCTTATGTGCTAACGATTGCTAGACAGATATCTTATGCAGTAAAGGGAGAATATTAATTTTATGGGAAGGTGTGTATTTCCCTGTTAAAGCATGATCAATTTCATTATTACACAGCCATTTCTGACAACGCCACCACACTCGCTGTTCTACCAACACCTCACAGTAGCATATTTAGAGCAGCCAACGCACTACTTTAAATTCTTTATTTGCAAATTGAATGATTGAATGCGTCATATTAAGAAACTTGATGAATTAAACCACATCTCTTTTCCAATATCACAACGTATGTGTTTAAAAGTGAATATGTAACTCTCGATAAAGTAAATGCCTTTGAAGCTGTAAATAGCATTGAGATATAACTCGTCATGAGCTCAGAAATTCGTTAGGATTCGAATGCTATGTAGAGAATTGTGAATGTTCAGTTCTGCTTCCCTTGCTCCCTATTGTGATCTTGACCGTTCATTAGTTTAAAGACCAACAAAAGACTCTTTGCTTTCTCTTTAATGTAGCCGCAGTTTTGACACTTAGCAAAAACGTTCCTATTTGTCTGTTTTTATTATTTCGTGAATTAGTAGTTATTTCTTTTACTTTGAGAAAAACAGCTCAATATGTTATAATTGTGTGTAAATACAATGAAGGATATACAAACCACTCTTTTACTACTTAACATGGTACAAATCCATTAAAGACTTCAGTCAAGACCCTTTTGATTCCTGTTTGGATTCCGGACACGTTGTGTCGCTTTACCAACACATTTTGAGTCGTAAGAAAACCTAGGGGTCTGAGTGAGTGTTTCAAGAACACTGCATGTTCCAGTGGAGGACCTTTGTGCCGCGTTTTCATGTTCTTACACACTTTACAGTGCCATTGTGAAGACCTGGTGCTTTGTTGATTGGTGGTAGTGGCATTAGTTAAGGTAGCATTTTGTGCTCCTTATTTTCAGTGGTACCATCCCTGACATTGTTTCACACACTTTTAGAGTACCACTCAAGCTTTGCAATTACTTGAGAATGGTTAGAGTGCCAGTAGTGTAAGGAAACAGGTTGCTCCTTGTAGTATATCATTGCCATTACCGCTGCCAATGATTTGCACTTTTAGAGTGCCACACTTTTAAGCCCTTGTGTTTGGTGAAGCTATTGAGAGTTCCAGTAGTAGAGGGAGGCTTGTCACTTGTTTTCATTGTCACCATCGCTGACAATGTTTTGCACTTTTAGAGTGTCAAACCTTTAAGCCCTTGTGCTTGCTGAAACTTATGAAAATGCCAGTACTGGAAGGAGGCACTTCACTCCCTGTATACCAGTGCCACTATTGCTCACACTGTTTTGCACTCTTAGTGTCACACCTTTAAGGTGAGAATAGTGAGAGTGCCAGTAGTAGAAGACAGGTCGCTCCTAATTTCTCTGATTACCATCACAGCCATTGCTTTGCACTTTTATAGTGCCACCCTGAATCCTTCGTGCTTACTGTTGACTTGTGAGAGTGCCAATAGTGGTAGGAGGCAGGTCGTTCCATGCTTTTATTATTATCATCGCTGATAATGCCAGTCCCATTTGTTTAAAAGCCATAGTGCTTTGCTGTTGACTGGTGAGAGTGCCAGTAGTGTACGAGAGCTCTTATTGCTCCCTATACATGAGTGCTACCTTTTGTGGGCACTGCTTCAGCACTTTTGTGTATAGCTACAAGATTTTGAAGTTTGAGGGCTGGTGAGAGTACCAGTAGTTGGAAGGAGGCAGGTTGCTCCGCTTATTTACGTGTCACCATTGCTAACCCTCTCATGCAATTTAGAGTGTCAGTTCAAGATTTAGATGTTTGAGAAGTGGCGAAAGTGCCAGGTTACCACCTGTGTCACAGTAAACTTATGTGAAGGAAAAAACTTACGAAACTTGTATTCCGGGTGCCACCATCGCTGACACCCCTTTAGAAACTCCCTTGAATTGCCTAGAGAGTGGGCTTGAGAGCCTGAATTTGAGTTTGACTTTGTGGAAGTACGTAAGTGCTTCACAAACTTGTTGCCTTGAGAGTAACAGACTACTTTGAGTGCCACTAACCTGGAAGATTAAAATTGAGACTTAGAAGAAGTCTAGTTTATGAGTGTCACCATCACTGGCACTGTTGGCCAACGGTACAGGATGCCCAGTAGTCCCTTCGGTTGCAATTCTTTGAGAAGTACTAGTGCTTGACTGTGCTTGACACTTCCGTGCTAGAAAACATGGCAACTCATCCTGAGGAGATTCCTTTACAGCTTGGATTGAGGCCTAAATAGAGAAAGCTCAAAATGCAAGACTGGAGGCTGAAAAACAAGACAGAGTGGTGCAAGAAGCTATTACGACCCATGATTTGGAGCTGGCATACATCACTGCTAATACCATTAGACTACCTACACCTCTCACCACACTCCAAGGAATAAATAATTTAGTGTAGTCATAGTTCGATGACGACCTTGAGGGATGGCTTGATCATATTGACTGGGTGTTTGAGAATTTCCGTCCTGCTATTGAAATTGTGCTTGTATTGACTATGCATATTCAGATGAATGGCTATATAGCCTTTTGGTCTATCTCTGCAGAGGACCATGGGCATTTAGATGCCATCATCAGAGCTTATGGAATAATCCCTGAAAGATGGTGGCAGAATTGGCACCAACTCCCCAAGGATGCAGGCTAGAACTGGACTAATTGGATCTATGTCAAAAATAGGAACTTCAACTACCGGATGGAATCCCTACCCACTTGGGATATGGAGGTGGTCATAGTGAGCTTCAGAATAGAAGATTTCTTCTACTACACCTTTCTTCTACTACACCTGGTGACATACTTGCATGAGATGAAGTCCACCACAGTGGTGGAATGTTTCAGTTTGGTAGATGAGTGGGAGACTCACCATACCCAGCTGAGCTCCTTGCACAAAAAGCTTTCAACTTCTAGTTTCACATCACCTGTGCTACCTATGCAAGAAGCCAGGGCACCGAGCTGATGCATGCCCTACCAAAAGGCTGAATAAGAGGAAAACTGGGGCTACCCAGCCTGTTGTATACGGTTCCGGCCCCTTAACCAAGCCCACCTCAAGAGGATTTAAGCAGGACTTCAGCAAGGAAATGTGCCATGATTGCAAGACAATAGGCTGTTTGAAATATGGGACTCAAGACAAAATGACATCACCTATGCCCATTGTTGCTCCGGCAACAGCTCCAACCCCGCTTGGCTCACCCACAGGAGAACCTATCTATGTGACATCTACTAAACGAAACTCTTAATGGTGCCAGGTTCGAGCTGTTCACTACACTGGCACACAAGTATCAATCATAATAGAAGGCAGACTCCCGTATGGGGTTAATGCAGACCACCATAAACCTATAACCCTGGAAGGTATAGTGGTATTATAATGATTCTCCCAGCTGTTCATTTGAGCATACAGAGGCCTCATTTGGCCCAAGCCTACAAGATAGCTGTTGCAAAGGCTCTTCCAGGGGTTTACGATCTTTTGCTGGGAAAGGACACCCGGAGATGCACTCCAAACTCAGTGGTGCCAGTGCCACTTGGGTGCACCGGGGAGTGCCAGACTCCGTCTTGTTCAGACATTGGGAAGAAACACAAAGCACTCCTTAAGACTGGCTTGGCAGTAGGGCCAGAGATACTGCATGTGTCACTATTGCACTACCCATGCCAATTACTTGTCTTGTACAGTGCAGAGATCTTCCTAGTAAATATGATGAGACCAGCTACATGTCTGACCATGTCAAGATAACAGTGCCAGGGTTGCCTCAAGACCTCCCTTCCTCTCTGCCCTTAGAAACAGGTCCTGATGGGGCTGTCTGCCATA
This sequence comes from Macrobrachium nipponense, assembly GCF_015104395.2. Taxonomy (NCBI): domain Eukaryota; kingdom Metazoa; phylum Arthropoda; class Malacostraca; order Decapoda; family Palaemonidae; genus Macrobrachium; species Macrobrachium nipponense. Next base: position 15,300,922 of record NC_087220.1, on the reverse strand, counting down.
CATCAGCTGGTCATGGGGATAAAGATTTGTGTCAGCGTGGGATGAATGTACGTATGTAGCTCCACCCTTGATTAGGTTGTCGAAGCAGCCAGACAGGGTGGCACTCCCGTACCTCCTATTGAACCATCGAATCGTCAAATTGGGAAGAGGCTAGGAGGTAGAGAGGTAAATGGCACTGGGTATCCAAATAGCTTAAGAGACCCTTCTAGTTTCTCATTGCACTGGTGTCAACCTGGCACAGTGCCCCACATCTTTTCTGAGTGACTTGGTACTGTAATCCAGAGTCACATTCTCTGTCACTCCCTTTCCCTAACTCTTTATGAACTGAAAATCATTTCATTTTCTTGTAGTTGGAATCATATATTATTGTTCTGCCTTACAGTAACATTCTTCTATGATTCAGGAGGAGTCTGATTATTAACCCTTTAACCGTTTAGTAGTATATATACGTAGCACACCACGCTACCTGAGCCGTTTAGTACGTATATATACGGAGAGCAGATGTTTTGGCCGTGACGTTTAGTACGTATATATACGATTGATTTTTCCTACCTTTTCTTTCAAGGTAAAATCCTCTATAATGTATTCTCTCTAGGTCCGAGGAAGTGTTGTTGACCTTATCCAAACAAAAACACTTCCTCCCGAAGCCCTTTTTATCTAATTTTCCTGATTTTGTATATCTAAAGCGGAATTCGCCAATCACTTGGCTGAGTCGCTATGTAGCGAGAGAACACGCTGCTGGCTGGTCGTTCATTACACGGAATTTTGGTCTTTCAACGCAGGGGGTAAAAGGGCTATAATCCTTTCTAAACCAACTTAGCATCGGCCGTGAGTTGTTTTTGTCTGTTTTTCTTTTCCAGTTCTAGCGCAAATGAAATGGGATAAGTACGTACTTGTAGTTTATTGACATTTTTCCCACTGAAATATAAAAGAATTAACTGGAACGTTACA
>NC_087220.1:15272882-15299471 GCF_015104395.2 Macrobrachium nipponense | reverse complement strand
GCACGTGTATCTCTTCTCACGTCCTGTTGTTAAAAAAAAATAATTACTATGCAAATGCATTTAATAATAATAATAATAATAATAATAATAATAATAATAATAATAATAATAATAATAATAATAATATGAAAATATATGGGGCAGAGGAAAACACCACCAGCTTCCTCAAAAATACAATGCGCAACTGAATACAATACTTACAAGCTCTGGAATAAGACTAGCAGAGGTTAATATCAGGAGAGGGATCTTCCAGGGCGACTCACTGTCCCCACTACTCTTCGTAGTAGCCATGATTCCCATGACAAAAGTACTACAGAAGATGGATGCCGGGTACCAACTCAAGAAAAGAGGCAACAGAATCAACCATCTGATGTTCATGGACGACATCAAGCTGTATGGTAAGAGCATCAAGGAAATAGATACCCTAATCCAGACTGTAAGGATTGTATCTGGGACATCAGGATGGAGTTTGGAATAGAAAAATGCGCCTTAGTCAACATACAAAAAGGTAAAGTAACGAGAACTGAAGGGATAAAGCTACCAGATGGGAGCAACATCAAACACATAGATGAGACAGGATACAATACCTGGGAATAATGGAAGGAGGGGATATAAAACACCAAGAGATGAAGGACACCGATCAGGAAGATATAGCAGAGACTCAAGGCGATACTCAAGTCAAAACTCAATGCCCGGAAATATGATAAAAGCCATAAACACATGGGCAGTGCCAGTAATCAGATACAGCGCAGGAATAGTGAGGAATGGACGAAGGCAGAACTCCGCAGCATAGATCAGAAAACCAGGAACATATGACAATACACAAGCACTACACCCAAGAGCAAATACGGACAGGCTATACATAACACGAAAGGAAGGAGGGAGAGGACTACTAAGTAGAGAGGACTGCGTCAACATCGAGAACAGAGCACTGGGGCAATATCTGAAAACCAGTGAAGACGAGTGGCTAAAGAGTGCATGGGAAGAAGTACTAATAAAAGTAGACGAAGACCCACAAATATACAGGGACAGGAGAATGACAGACGAACAGAGGACTGGCCACAACAAACCAATGCACGGACAATACATGAGACAGACTAAAGAACTAGCCAGCGATGACAATTGGCAATGGCTACAGAGGGGAGAGCTAAAGAAGGAAACTGAAGGAATGATAACAGCGGCACAAGATCAGGCCCTAAGAACCAGATATGTTCAAAGAACGATAGACGGAAATAACATCTCTCCCATATGTAGGAAGTGCAACACGAAAAATGAAACCATAAACCACATAGCAAGCGATTGCCCGGCACTTGCACAGAACCAGTACAAAAAGAGGCATGATTCAGTGGCAAAAGCCCTCCACTGGAGCCTGTGCAAGAAACATCAGCTACCTTGCAGTAATAAGTGGTACGAGCACCAACCTGAGGGAGTGATAGAAAACGATCAGGCAAAGATCCTCTGGGACTATGGTATCAGAACGGATAGGGTGATACGTGCAAACAGACCAGACGTGACATTGATTGACAAAGTCAAGATGAAAGTATCACTCATTGATGTCGCAATACCATGGGACACCAGAGTTGAAGAGAAAGAGAGGGAAAAAATGGATAAGTATCAAGATCTGTAAATAAAAATAAGAAGGATATGGGATATGCCAGTGGAAATCGTACCCATAATCATAGGAACACTAGGCACGATCCCAAGATCCCTGAAAAGGAATCTAGAAAAAACTAGAGGCTGAAGTAGTTCCAGGACTCACGCAGAAGAGTGTGATCCTAGAAACGGCACACATAGTAAGAAAAGTGATGGACTCCTAAGGAGGCAGGATGCAACCCGGAACCCCACACTATAAATACCACCCAGTGGAATTGGAGTACTGTGATAGAGCAAAAAAAATAAATAAATAAAAAATAATAATAATAATAATGATAATAATACGAACACCAACCTACAGGAGTAATAGAAAACGATCAAACAAAGATCCCATGGAACTATGGTATCAGAACGGATAGGTTGATATGTGCAAATAGACCAGACGTGACGTTGATTGACAAAATCAAGAAGAAAGTATCACTCGTTGATGTTTCAGTACTATGGGACACCAGAGTAGAAGAGAAAGAGAGAGAAAGGTTGATAAGTATCAAGACCGGAAAATGGAAATAAGAAGGGTAAAGGATATGCCAGTGGAAAGTGTACCCATAATCATAGGAACACTAGGCACCATCCCAAGATCCCTGAAAAGGAACCTGGAAAAAGTAGATGCCAAAGTAGCTCCAGGATTCATGCAGAAGAGTGTGCTCTTAGAAACAGCGCACATAATGAGAGAAGTGATGGTCTCTTAAGGAGGCAGGATGCAACCCGGAACCTCACGCTATAAAAACCGAATAGTCGAATAAGATGACTATGATAGACCAATAAAAATAATAATAATAATAATAAGGAGTGCTAGGGAAGAATGAATGATAAAAGTAGACGAAGACCCAGAAATATACAAAGACAGGAGAATGAACAAACAGGACGGAGGAATGGCACAACAAACCAATGCACGGGCAGCACATGAAACATACGAACGAACTGACCAGTGATGAAACATGGCAATGGCTACAGAAGCGAGAACTCAAGAGGGTGACAGAAGGAATGCTAACAGCGGCACAAGATCAGGCCCTAAGAACTAGATATGCTCAATAAATGATAGACGGAAATAACATCTCACCCAAATGTAGGAAGTGCAATATGAAAAACGAGACCATAAACCACATAACAAACTAATGACCGGCACTTGAACAGAACCAATACCAAAAGGGGCATGATTCAGTGGCAAAAGCCCTCCACTGCTGGAGCCTTTGTAAGACACAGTGGAACGAACACCAACTTGAGGAAGTGATAGAAAGCGATCAGGCAAAGATCCTCTGGGACTATGGTATCATAACAGATAGGCTGATACGTGCCAATAGACCAGACGTGACGTTGATTGACAGAGCCAAGGAGAAGTATCGCTCATTGATGTAGTGGAAATAAAAATAAAAATGATATGGAATATGCCAGTAGAAATGATACCCATAATCATAGAAACACTTGACACGATCCGAAGATACCTGAAAAGGAATCTGAAGTAGCTCCAGGATTCATGTAGCTCACATAGTAAGAAAAGTGATAGACTCCTAAGGAGGCAGAAGGAAACCTATAACCTTACACTATAAAAACGCCCAGTCGAATGGGATGGCTGTGATAATAATAATAATAATAATAATAATAATAATAATAATAATAATAATAATAATAATAATAATAATAATAATAATAATTCATGTATATTACTGCTATACGTCACGCAGGTAGAAGCCAATCACGAGGCTCCCGGTGATACCCCCTACCTGAGAAGGTCTGCAAGACTCGTCAACGCCCGCCGTATGAGTCACCTTCCCGGGAACCAATAAAAACTCGACCTGCCGGAGAAGTGCTCTGACCGTACTGAAGAGCTCGCAACACCACGATAAAAGGAGAAGGACTCGCACTGGAACTTTACGGGCTGCTCTGTGAGCAAGAGCCCGTGCTGACACAAGGTCAGCTAAATCAAAAACAACAAACAAACAACCACTGGAACTTACGGGCTGCTCTGTGAGCAAGAGCCCGTGCTGACACAAGGTCAGCTAAATCAAAAACAACAAACAACCACTGGAATTCAGTCCCTCAGCAGTTATCGCTTGATAATGTCCTGTCGATCAGGAGGAAACGTCGCGTTAGAGAGAGAGAGAGAGAGAGAGAGAGAGAGAGAGAGAGAGAATTGTATAAGCAATAAATCAAATGACTCAACCGAATTTTACCATGCCCTTTGGTGCGTTGCTCGCCAGTCTAAGCAACAACGAGAAAGCCGTCATCAGAAAGATAGAGAAGGACTCTTTATATAGTTAATAGTGCTGAAGCAGCAGTCATTTTAACAAAACAGGTCTACGAGAGGGTCTCCTTCCGAAATAATAATAATAATAATAATAATAATAATAATAATAATAATAATAATAATAATAATAATGGTGTAATTTACATTTGTTGAAAGGTATTCTAGAAACACCTTTAAAATAGGCTCTCGATATTTTTATTTTTTTACTTCAAGAAAAGTTATTCAGAGTTGCCATCCTTCGCTACAGAAAGATCACGAAAATAACTGATTTTCATATGAGCTGGTCTGAGAAGCCTTTGATGTCAATGCACTTAGTTCGTCAATTCAACTCCTATAAACTTCAGGACAAATGTTTCAAATTGTTGAATAATTTGTTAGTTTCTGTAAAAGATAACTTAATTTACAGTTACCAATTTTGAATGTAAAGTTAAACTCAACTGTGTCAGAAACAAATTATTCGAATGTTTTCATGTATAGAAATTTTGGAACCTCTGAACAGTCTTTCCATATTTGCTATTTTCATTACCACTATTATTTTTGCTGATTATAAAAGATTAACCTAAAAGAGATACAGTTTGTTTGCTATATAACACGAAATTAACCCCCTCCCCAATAAATTTTATGGATAAAAGGAAAGAAGAATCGTAATGTGAATCAAATAGAGATATGCTCGGATATTCTGAGTGAAATTCCGCCGCCCTAAGCTGCATTAAATGCTTCTTTGTATGAATAATTCAAGAGGAGAGTAAATAGAAATTAATTGGTTCGGCATAGATGTAGATCCTTTAATAACGAGATTTTTCACGAATCTCTAATGTCATCTCGGTAATTAAACTCAAATTGCAGTTACGGGCTGCGAAATGCAATTCACTTTCCATTTCCTTTCTCAGCTTTTTATATTACTCAATTTGAGAAAAAAAAAAAGGTTTGCGGAAGTTCTCAATACTTCTGTGGTATAAGTATACAACATCTCTTTTTTTTCCCTTTGGAAACATGGAGAAAGCTAAGGAATATTCGAAAAAGATGCCAATAAAAAAATTAAATAAATAATTAAAATCAACACGACTAAACACTGATCAAATTAAACCATTTCTTCGAATCAATCCTGTATTACAATAGGTAAACAGTTCATAGAATTATAGTAACTAATATAAACTATTTCTGCATAGGTGTAACCATTATTTATATAATTCCTGATAATCACTCTCTCTCTCTCTCTCTCTCTCTCTCTCTCTCTCTCTCTCTCACACACACACAAACACGCACATATGCATCTAAACCGAAAACAACTTTCCTTTAAAATGGACAGTATCATCATTTTCCTCAATCTATCCCCATTATCCTTTTTTAAAAGGTAGTTCCTCGTGTTTGCCTATTCGGATGTTCACAGAAAACGTGTTGATGGTGATGATGATGATAATGGGGACTTCTGAAGAAAATGAATAAAATCATTCTGCAATGATATTCTATTATTCAGGCTTCTCACTATAAAAACTTTAAGGTTTTTAACTTTTCTTTATCAGGGAATATTATTATTAATTTTACAGGAACATTCACGATGCATACAGTACTAAAATGAAAAGCATTAAGCAGGCAAAGTAGTTGAAATAATTTTGCTTTCAGTATTAATAAAGAGAGAAAATAAAATCTGCGTAAGATTCAGAGACGTAAAAATAAACAAATTAGTGTTTATGCTGGCAGAAAAGAAGGCCTGCAAAGAAGTAATCTCTGAACAAGTAACCGCAGGGTAGAAAGGCATTTCCGAAATAATCAAAATTTGCTTGATAATTCCTCTGCATCTCTGTCTCACGACCAAACCCACTGAATTATGCTACTGGGTGTATTCTACTTGCAAAAACTATTAGACGAAAAGACCGCAAATCTCTAGCAATACAAGGGAATGAAAGTTAATCACAATAACAAAATACGACAATGGACTATAATTTTATCTTCTTTAAAGCAATTATAAACCTCCATTTGTCGATAGACTTAAATTACTACTCCTACATAGCTAACACCTTTGTTACTGCGTGTTTCACTCAATCAGTCACACTATGAAAAACCAGGCAATTTTAAACTCCGACAAATTAATTCTGCTAAGCATAATTTATGATAATTAATACCTGTTTCAGAGTTTGTGGGTTAAGCGTATCTGTATTGCCAAAACATAATCAGAATATACCCAGTATAAAAAACAGGATAGAAGGAACTAGATACATACCCTAGAAGGGTAATTTTAACGGAAAAAAATCGAAATACCGTAAAAAAAAATCTTATGTACTGCAATATACAATACAATTATACATATTACCCCATCTATAATTGTTTCATTTTGACAAGACAAGAGAGCGGGTATTTAAAACATTCCACCACGCATGGATCATGCAGCAATCACTGTCACCCACCTATCTTGTAATAGCAGCCATCTGGTCCTTCAGCTCCAGAAATGTTCTTCTTGACGCAGATGCAATACCCGTGAGTAACAAAAAAATTAGCATCACCTTGCAGGGCGGAGGGGGTTAAGTTCTGAGTAATGTTGATATAATTAAAGTCTGGGTCACCCATCGTAGATTTCAGACTGCACAAACCGTAACAATCTAAATTTTGCTCATTACGACTCCATTACGATCTCATTACAACCAAGTCACCATAAATCGGAATAAATTGTAACCAAGGTCATCTACTTTGACGACAAGGCTGCCCAATTTTAGTCGTCGTTGTCCCACGACTACGTCAAAAGTCTCCATGTCATGGCACACCACGCAGCAATATCATAATTGCCGCTCGACTTACAGCATTTGATTGAAAAAGTTGTAACTAGCAATGGCGAGTTACAGCTTCCAGCACGACATAGGCCATGTACTTGGCAACCCCACAGTATGCACAGTGAGTAAGACTGTCATGTGTGTCGACAGCCTATAAAGTTCAAGGGCTTAATTAATTAGCTACCCACAGCTGCCTCTGTTTTTAGTTTAGAGCTAAATATATTTTGGATTCAAGATGTTCTGTATATAACTCAATATGACACTTAATATTTCTTAAAATTAACATTTATTCAGGAAATTTACAAACTTTTTCAGCATGATTTTCTTTAGTGAGTTCATTGTAATCAAATTAATTCAGTTCATTAGGATCATATAAAAATCGAAAATGCATTCTACTAATTCAATATGTTCTCAGGTATGAGTTTTCGGAACATCAATGCCCTTCATTGTCCCTGCTCTGTCTGGGTCTGCTTCAAGAATGATGGGTGCTGAGTTACCTGACACTTTGTATATATTGTTGCATCCATGGCCATGGCTCACTACGATCCCGTTACATAAGTCGCAATATTACGAAGCTAAATCGCAATTACATCGTTAAAAATCGCCATGCCTTCACGGAAATCGCCGTCCTGTAAAAACTGTTAAATGAGGGCGTGACCTAAATAATCAGTGACTTCCATGTACGACTGCGTACCTACGTAATCTCATCCCAGCTTGCGCAAAACTGTCGTAATGGTTAATTGCGGGAGTCGTAATGGAGTCCTTATTAGTTAACATTATAAATCTCGTTTATTGGGGCCGGCGGGGAGGGAGGGAGTGTTAGCAAGGCCCGCGACTAACGGCGATTGATCGTCAAACCCTACCATTATGACAGTAGCGGTATGAAATCACCAATCTTTGACGCAGGCTTTTAGCTTACTTCGTCTCTGTCGGTTTCAGTTTAGAAATATAATTCCCGTGTTAACCCTCCAGATTGTTTGTTATTATTTTTGTGTGCTTTGTTCATATTTATTTGTTTTTATCAATTAGTTATGATGTAATCGTAATATGATATACTAAGTGTTTAAATAAGAGAAAAACGCAGTCTGATATTCTATGTTTACAATTGCTACTGTATTAGCAAAGAATCTGACGGTACGCTGGACCCCAGTCTCAGTGCCCTGAATTACTCTAGAAATTTGGAAAGAAAGTTATTTGTTCATAATATGGAATTAAAACCCCAATGCAATTCACACTCGAAGCAACTATTACTTGGGTTTCGTCCACGTAACAATATTTGTTTAAAACACATTCATTATTTTGCGAGACATTGAACTGATATACCTTTCAATAAACAGCCTGATATGAGTAATGCCAAAACCTTTGTTGAAGGAGATACCAGATTTTATTTTCTTATTCCATTTAAGTAAAAACCTTAAACGACAATAGACAGCGACTACAAAATATAGTAAAATTGAGGCTGAACTGCATCGATCAACTATGACCCACAAATGACGACCTCCGCATGAAGGGAAAACCAATCACCCAGAGCCACTGCAACCGACCATTGTTCTCACTGCAGTAGAATAATTTCAGCTTCCAATCATGGTCGTTTATTCCACGCTATGGAATGGACAAAGTTCATTGTATGATAGAGCTCCTCCGATATCAATTCATAGCACATGGGATTGCTTCACACCCCCGCCACCACAATTGGAGATTATTGTTCTGCCAGTGCAAGTGATAAAAATATCCCGAAGATTAGTTGCTGGAGATATTTTATTCACTGTTCAGTTATAGTCAGGTCAGATATTGGTTTCGTTTCAAAATGAAAATCTTCATTAAAAAGGTAAACTAATCACTGAGCTAGATAGTAGCTCCCATGAATAATTTTAATTATCAGTTGTGCCGATAACATTTTTTCACCTTATCTATATTCCGGCAGATAAACTTCAGCAGCCATACCTCTAAATATTTACCTTTTAATATGTTAGTAAATACACATGTTCAAAGCATACAGGAAAGTCCACTATGTAAACATACCGATATAATGACTTATCGAGAAGATTACAATTAATTTAGTTCGACCTACTAAAACAGGAGTAATCTAAATAGAGATATACCGTCCAGTATCAGTACATAAATCCATTCTTGCATCTCCGAGATATAGTTCATAATAAATTTTCTTGAGGTGTCAGCAGGAACAAGCACAAATAAGGAGCTGAATTTTGTTACCCACATACCCACTTTGGAAAAATGGAATGATAAAATAAAAAAAGAAACTACTTTGGTTATTCAAAGATCTAAATTTATTGTTTTATAACGCAATATGCCTCGCCTTTATTCTTTTGTATTTTGCTCATGAGTAAGTGGCCATGGGTAAAAATTTATGAATTACGTTATGAGGAAATTATTTCTTTATCCTCTTCTTTTTCAGAAAACCTCCCATTTAAAACTTTTCCTTTGAAGAATAACTTTCAGTTCATTCAGTTAGACCCCCAGGGTTACCTCAGATTGAAGTGTATATTGATAACAAATATTCTGGTCGAAATCAGGAGCTTTATTATACCCAGAATGCATCCAACATTACCCTAATTAGATTATCGAATATTTTCTATCGTTGTTATAAATAGATGCCATTACTTAATTGCAAACAAATGCAGGTATCGCTTCCAAATATATTAACAGGCAAAGAGCTGTTTCATGTACGGTTACAAATTAATGGAGGCTCACGAATACTATTTATTACAAAGTAGAGTCAGACAAATACTCTGATCTGCAATCGTATACTCATCAAAAAATAAATTTGTTCATTCTTTTCAGCAATTTTCTTTTCCGTTATTTAAAATTTATTTTATAAATATCTAAATGAGAGAAACAGATAGAAATCTTTACCTTCACTCTATACATATTCTTTGTACAGTATAGTAGGTCGAAAGATGCAAAATGAAGCTGTTCATATTATTACCTTAAAAGACAGGAATGAAACACAGAGGTAATTTGAGAATGGATGGGTGAAGCAATCACTCCTGAATTAAATAAATAAACGAGACAGCTTCTAGCTATGAGCTAAACATTTCACAACTTCACCAATAAAAACTTCAATCATTTTCCTCTTCACATCTTTTTCTTCTTGGTCTAAGCTTCCTCTTAAGAGGATTGTTCTTTTTGTCTTGTAGCAGCATCATTACACCAGTACCATTTCCCTTCTCCAGAATTTGTGCGACTTTTACAGAAACCAGAAAAGGAACAAGTTTCACTGAAAAGAAGAAACGTAACACCTCGTTCTCAACACAACGTTTTTTTTTTTTATGACGCAAAGGATTAATTATTTCGAATCCGATGCTGACAAATCGTCTCCTGCACATGTCATGATGTCCATCAAAAACGACTCATCTTAAAAGGAAAAGCTTTTCCATTAGAATGGCCACTGAATTACATGTTTAGTTAAGGGAAGGTTTAATAGTCTTATCATATTTTTTTTTTTAAACGCCAACTATAAAATTGTAAGAGATTATTTTTATTAGTAATATAAATTACATTAGAGAAATCATACAGCTTTTGGTTAGAGCAATAAAATTTAGCTCTTCCAGCAACGCACTATTTCAGCTTTTCTGCTCACGTTATAAATATAATGCATTATGATTTAAAGCCCATATATTGAGGTACTTCTGAGAATATAACATTTAATCTTATGTATATAAATGGTCTGTTACTATACACTTCATAACCTGTGCTTTCTTTAAAGTATATAAGAAGAATAATTCATACAATATGTAGTTAGTATGTTTATATTATTATTATTATTATTATCATCAATTAAAACTCTTTCGATTCACGTACATGTGTTAAAGGAAACACCTGCTTTTGCTAACATTTATCGCAGGATAAAGTAACAACTGAATATGTCCCGAAATTAGTTCAAAATCCTTCCCGAAGTCTCTCCATTGAAGGCAAACTTTCTCACTTTAAACTGTCGTTGGAATTTTAGCAAAAAGTTTCCTGGTTCGGTTCTTTCTTCTGTCATCCTTTTTTATGCTTAAAGGTAAAAGATCATCCTCAATATCGCCAGCCCTCAATTTGGTGTTTTATTTCGAAAGTATAGCAACTAAGAAGTTCATGCTTAAGCCATTGATTCCTATTTTAGTTAATACAGCTTGGAGTCCCTGCTCAGTTTTGGTCATTCAACTTGACTATGTTTATACAATAGCAAAACTAACTTGATTTGTTGCTATGCTTAGAATGTAAGGTTTCTTGTTTCTTACGCACAACTTCTGGAAAAAAAAATCCATGTAAAAGTTAATAGATGAAATTCCAAAATGGAATCAATGTTTTATTTTGTTATTATTTTTCATCCTCCTCTTTTTAATTACGCTAAAATAATACGTAAGAGACTATTGAAAACCATTGCACTTTTGCAACGTTTTCACAAGTATTGCTGTTTTTAGCCCTTGGTGTAGTAGTTAAAAATAACTTTTGAAAGCAATTTTATAGCGACAAAATATACTGTGAAGAATGCCAAGAATCAATACCAGAATTTAAAATGAAAGTTGCCTGTACCTTACATTTATTACGACCTATTTTCTACGAGTATCAAAACATTCTCTGGTGCACTGTAAGTCAAAAAAAAAAAAGATAAAAAAAAAAAAACTGTAAAAAAAAATGTATCATGTTTGCTTCAATAATCTCTTATTTTTTTTTTTCCTTAATCATTAATGTTTCTAACAGATCTTTTACAGCAGTTCCCAGTCACATCCTATTAGAGACTACAGAATGTCCACCAAAACATGGTTATGCATAACCCCTGATTCCAATTGCCAACATTGGAATGAGGAGCTGCAAAAGATTCCGCTTGCGCCTTTTAATAACATTCACCCCAAAGTTGAACTGGAAAAATATCAAAGGTTGATTTGACGATTCCGTTTGAAGGCTAAAACCAAATTCTACAGGGGTTTGGCCAAGGATTTCAAAATGCTTTTTCATTCAGGGCAAATTCTTTTGAGAACATTGCAACATATTCTGGCATGGCTGCGTTATTGATAGTCATGGATGAAAATAGTAGTTAAAGGATTTCCAGTAAGAGCAATTGACATTTGCATTATAACGGGTTTTATTCTTACAAATGAACTGTCAAGAATCCAATATGACAGACAATTCACTTACAGAAAAAAGGAAATGGAATGCGAAAACGAAACTGAAATTACTGTTGACTGTAATAGGTGAATTTAAATTCAATAATGCTGAGGTTAACGATTTTTTCCCGTTATTACAGTTTCCATATTAATATTATTTAGTAAATGCTATAAATAGTAAGTGTAGAGAACCTCAAAAAATTTAGAAGACTCTCTCGGTTTTGTTTCAAAGATGTATTTAATCATATCAAATATCTGTTCGTTATTCTCTTAATTTTTCCTTCGCTCATTAAGGTAATCGAACTTTAATAATAAGAAAATATGTTAATTCCGAGGAAGAGCGAATTAGATTATTAAGGACAGTTGTAGCTCGAGTATGTATATGAATCACGGTAATGTGATATGACTCATATAATGGTTACGTGCGGACAAAAGCACTACAACGTTACCGAGGTCGAGGCGGATTGAAACAGTCTCCAAACAACGAATACCTGAGAGCGACAGCTATTTGTAGGTGAAAGTCGGCATAAATTATAGCCTCTTCCGGTGGCGGTGTGGTCTAAGGCTTCACTCTGCGGCCTGGATTTGTAGGTGTCGATGGTTCGCACCCGTGAGCCGACAGATCTCTTATCGACTAAAAATTTCCCTACAGTTAAACATATATGAAAATATATAAATTTCAAGGTAGAGCGAATTAGATATTTTATTTTCTCTATAGTGCCCGTGTTCGTGAACCTTCACCCATTTCTCCTTAATCCAAATGTTTCTGTAACGAACATGGAAACATGGATGTAAACATGCTTATTTTTTTGTTTATGATTTCTGCGGTTCCTTCTTTTTTTCTAGTATGTCTTCTCTTTTTTTTATTTAATTTATGCATGTCATCAATTGCTTTCATTTAATTTTCTTAATAATTACGTATAGGATTCCTTATTTGGAGATGTAATTTCAGCATTATTGTTATAAGAGCATTGCCATAAAACTGGAAGTTAAATTGATGCAATAACAGGAGTTTAGAAGCAGCAATACAATAAGCCAAACGAGGGCCTCCATCGGCAACAACCGTTGCATTTTCATTTCTCGGCCACACAACGGATCATATGCGACTCTCTAATTGGGGAAACTGGTCTCTGTTGGACAGCCCGGCTGGCAACAGGAAGTAAGGGAAACAGTTATATACAGTATTCAACTCTTAGCTTGTTTATTGTTTATTCTGCGAATCTGCGAATTCGCAAAAGCATTCTTACCAAAACTAAAAAAGATGGGTAACACCTTATCTAGACTTATCTAAATGGTTTCATGATTTATCAGTAATTGTGACACTATATCTGCAAGATATGACGAAAATCTTTCCAAAAACCAATATTAGGGGTTTTTGTTTATCAAGTTTCACACAGGCTACAAACTTTTGCTCCTTAAATAAAGTTTTCGTAGTACTTAGCTTATTTTTGGGGGGTTTTGCCTTCACCTATAAAATTTATTTTAATAGATCCCTTTGTTTGAAAACGTCAACGGAAAATCTAATTAAAGGACAGGGGCCTGATTTCAAATACTATGAATTATAGAAGAATGCCCAAAGGTATCCATCTTGTCTTACTTGTGACTGACCCTAGCGTGTAAGGCAGCAATCAGGAGCAATAAATGCTTTTCAAGCAAAGGGAAAGAGGAAACCAAATCTGTTGTGATGAGAATAATAGTGTAAATCGCTCGTCATTATTAGTAATAAATATTACGAAAATAGATCACTAATGCCAATGTTTTCCGCGCCTGTAGTTTGAACAACTGTGCCTTTGTATTTGCCCTCTGAAATTTCAAAATCCAAACGTTGTTTTCTACAAATGCATCGTTGTTTGACAACTGGATATACAGTAGTGGCGTTTGAATGAATAGTGTTTCTCTGGCACTGGGGACATCATTTTTGTATGATCGTGCTCGATCATATAATAAAGAGCAGTGAGAAGCAAATAAAAAAATATTCACATTTTATATTTCATGACAAGACAACGCTTCCATCAGTCATTACCCTACAAGGATTTATTAGATTATGAAATGCATATTTTCTCAACTAACCATTATCTTTGTATAATATAAATAATGCAAGAACAAAGTGAGCTTGTCAAATGCGTGTTTCACTGAAAAATTTGAAATTGTACTTTGATGTGTAATGTATGTGGAAGATTAACCTCCATGTACCCTATTCTATGCTCTAATTGCTACTATATGTACTTACTCCCTTTAGCTATTCTATTTTCCCTCGTGTTCTTCATACAACTACCTTCTCACACACTGTCTTTGTCTTATCCCTTACGGGGAACACTCAGAGTACTTATCTCATCAAGGTTTAGTTTTAACATAAACAAACTTCTAAAAGTTCATTTTGACATCCTCCCCTGAGCCAGATTTAGCCTTTTAGGATTAGGATTAAATTCTTGCTGCGATCCCGAGAGCAAGTGGATGTGACCAGCTGGAATTGGTGCGCCTGTCAAGATTATCTATTTTGGCACAGATATTTGGTATTATAGACGTATGAACTATCGCAAAACCAGTTTGCATTCATGACGGGGAAGAAAAATCACAATTGTACAATGATAGGGCAAGAAACTATTTTTGTATTGGTTGTGCAAACTTATATTTTTGCAGTTATCCACATTAATTTTCCTTGTAAAAATTCATACGTAATTTTTATATAGAATCTATCTCCATTTCGTGATTAACGGTTTGGGTTTAAATACTATATTGTTTAAGGCTGGTGGCAGTTAATCTCAACTTAGGCAACCAATCAAACCGAGTGCCTAAGACCGATATCAAACTTTATCTTGTCATCTGTTGTTCCTACATTTCCCCGTTGTATATAGCTGTCTTCCATGAAACCGTTTTGCACTTGGGCATATAACATCTGCCTGTCTGTCCATGACCACTGAAGGACATTGAACTTGAGAGGAATCTTATGATTTACTGCTTGGCTTTTTCGATATTGGAAGACCTTAGATGGATTCCTTCCTGTTGTTGCTGGAACAAGCTTTTTCCTTAGATATTTACATCTGCGCATCTCGGTAAACGAATCCGTTGGAATAAACTACTTTAAATGAAACGAGAAGAAACGACTATCATGCACATATGAACCTTGCACTAATTTTAATCTCTTTTGTTTTTTGGGGGAGTATGTCTTTGTTATTTCTGCCAAATGAATAGTTTTTACTCTTCTTTTACAGATGAATAATGTTTACTCTTTCACTGACCTCCGTCAAATGAGTTTTGATATTCCACTTTCTTTTATGATGATTCAGACTGAGATATAATATTTACAAGATTTAACTTACATTTATGACCTCATACTCTGTATGGCAACATCTGTAATATGTTTAGTTATTATCCAGCAAACGGGGTGACAGAAGCGATAGGGATATTTGTAGTCTTTAAAATTAAAGTTCTTTTTATGGTTTTGTAGAAAAGCTTTGTTTTACAGTTATCCCTCTTATATATATTGGGCATTCCATAAAGGATATGCAAGTGATCGTTTGTGGAAATTTATTCAAAAAGCATTAATGGATATAGTCTATCAAATAACAAAGAGAGTTGTAGTGGGATACAACTTCCAGAAAAGAAATATCATCGTAGCTCTGGCAGGGATCTCACTTCAATTGAATTAATGGTTGAACACATCCAGAGATTGTTTGTTATAGTCATTCCTTTCATCGCCTCTTGTGGTGTTCCCTTTCCTCTCGTCCTACATTCGCTCGTTGCATTTAGACATAGTCGTGTATGGCAATGCATCATTTCAGCCATTGCTATTCATGTTTAATGTTCGCCACTCTATCTTCATTAATTCAATGTAATACCCTTAATGAATGTTTTCTATTTTTCACATTACACACATTCTCTCTTAAATAACCTAATTAATATTTTATCATATTTCTCTCAATTTTCTTTCTAAATACATTACCAAATAATCGTATCCAAATGGTCAATGCTCCTTTGTTTGACGTAAATAGCCGATTAACATCTATAAATCAGTCGACTGTGGTGAATCGAATTCCGAGTGAAGGAGAGCATGGCGCTGAACCAGAAGGCTGATATCTTCTGGAGTCATCCGTTTAAAACGGAAAATGCTTCTTAGATACAAAAAACTGCATTACCTATATGATCGCTATGCATTTAAAGATAACATTGATTACCAAAAGGTAAAATTAATTTCCGCTTTCTTACCTACTGTAATTCCTAATTGTGAAGCCGTAGGAGTAAACTACTACAGTTAATTGTACTGCTCTAAAATTACCTCTAAATGCACATTAACGACTGAAATTATTCTTGTGTAGGTCTACTCAACAATAAGCCTGAATTCAAGATCGTCTCCCTTGGAGGATTCCATTTATTCAAGGATTCGGTCGTTGTTTTCTTGTAAAAAGCGGACAAGATAATGAACAGCTTAAGTTTTCCTTTCAAGTTGTGAAAAGAAAAATGCTAAAGTTTTTGGCCGAAATGGAACAAAGGCGTAAAATGTACTATTTTGTCAAGAAAAAGTCTATTATGGTAATGGGAAAAGTGAGAATCTTTTCTTTCTCTATGGAGAGATATATTACCTACTTTAAATTCTCAGAAAAAAATAAATTAAGCCTACAGTATTTATACTTTTACATAACCGAAGCCTTTGTATAAGCAATTTGAAGAAAATTTCCAGGAATTGATTGATGCCCAATTCAGAACATAGTGAACAGTAGAGGAAGAGGGGCATTTTACGAAATTCTTTTTCTACCGAAGCAATATTAATAGCTTGTTTGTTCTTTATATATTTATTTCGTTCTGGCAAGGTTATGCTTTTGATCATAATTTTCTGTCCATTACTGTTTGTTCTCTGTTCTCTAACAGAACTCTGACGAAAATATCAGGAAAGGTGGCTGTCTTGATCAGCAAGATTCCGATTAGAATCCTGAATGAATAAATCGTTCCATCTTTACTGAAGGTCACTGGTAAAAATTAATTTACCTTTAGTAATGACCTATGAGTCGTTTGAAATAAAGAATTTCCTAATGAAGCTGATGTGCAAAGCGTCGTTAAGGTCAAGGACAAGGTCATACTTAAAGGTCAAAGGTCTAAATGTCCTCAACTGTCATGAAGTACCCAAGAGATCTAGCAAAAGTCCATCAGTGTAAGCAGAAATGTGTTGAGGAAGATTATTATAATAATGAGACCATCAATACGAGTCTCATCTAGAATATGTCCATATGATGCACCCGACATCATACCCGTAAATACGTTTAAATGAGGCCTTCTCGTACACTAGTATATATGTGGTATTTTTTTTTTTTTTTTACAGAAAAACGATTTTTTTTTTTTTTTTTTTTTCACACAGAGACACTCTGCCTAAGAAGACAGCACGTTTAGGGATGCTTCTATTACCAAGGGAATTGAGTTTTTATTTTATTTTTTTTTATTTCATAAGAAATATTTTATTCCATGTTTGCTGACTGGAAATTCTCATTGTACTTACTTGAATGTTGCTCTTCCCATCGTGTGTTGTTGCATATCATATGGGATAGCATCATTGCCCCTACTTGGTTGTTGCAGTACAGTATATATATTGCTGTTTATGTCTTTGCACATGGTTATATATATATATATATATATATATATATATATATATATATATATATATATATATATAAATATATATAGATAGATAGAATAAGTATATATATATATATATATATATATATATATATATATATATATATATATATATATATATATATATATATATATATATATATATATATATATATATATATATATATATATATATATATATATATATATATATATATATATATATATATATATGTATATATATATATATATATATATATATATATATATATATATATATATATATATATATATATGATATATTATATATATATATATATATATATATATATATATATATATATATATATATATATATATACTATACATATATATATATATATATATATATATATATATATATATATATATATATATATATAATATATATATATATATATATATATATAAATATAAATATAAATATCCGACGTGCATCACTGCAAAGGAACTTCTGGATATTCTATAATGGGATGCACAAGTTTGTTCCTACGAGCATAGCGTGCCTCTAAATTTTTCAGTATGGATGAGATATAGTCTTGGTCTCCAGCTCGTTCTAATTAGAATAAAAGGTATTTGTCTGTTAAAGAAAAAAAAAAGTCCCTTTCAGAACTATTATTTGAATACTTAATATGAATCTCTCTCTCTCTCTCTCTCTCCTCTTCTTTTTTTTTTCATAGTTATTTGCTTATCTGCGAATAAAAGATTTATGATGTCCGTGTTTTTATCTAACTGAGTTTCAGACTCTAGATGCTAACTATACCTATCCGACAAAACACCTATGACAGCAGAACTTACTTCTCTTAAGAAGAAAACATTTGAAAAGGCAATGGTCATCACATCGTCTAATTAGCTACCTAGCGACCATGCTAATCAATAGGAAAGATGTAAAAGATAAAATAAACTCACGGATTAGAGGGATGATGCCAATGATTCTCCGGATAAAAAAGTGCTTATTTATCTAAGTCAAAACTTTCGCAGCTTCCAGGATTAGTTTTCTAAATACGCAAATGAGAAATAAATGGTCCTATGTTTCCCACGCTCACTTATATAAACCTGCAGGTACATGTATATGAATCCAGTATGGCTTGTCGCAATGGAATTATGTTGTTTATTCATTTATTTTCATTTAGAAATTAGAAAGACTGGCTGTTGCACGCATACATGCTTAACTTTTGTAATTTTTTTCTTTATGTTATTTTCTTGGGATTTTCTGTTTCGTATTTTTTTAAGTTGTCCTTTTGGTTGTTAGTTTTGTTATTTTGAAATTGTATTCGTTGTGCAACTTCGATTTTTGAATCTTAAATGTATAGCCTTCTTGAAATTTATATTTTATTTATTTTGTACAGAAAGAAAAAGAAAGTGTTGCATGTGCATATATATATATATATATATATATATATATATATATATATATATATATGATATGCATATATATATATATATATATATATATATTATATATATATAGATATATATATATATAATATATATATATGCATATCTATATATATATATATATATATATATATATGTACTATATATATATATATATATATATATATATATATATATATATATATCATACAGTATCATCATATATATATATATATATATATATATATATATATATATAATATATCATATAGTATATATGAATAACTTGATCACGAAGTATATAAAACGTGATGCTATGTATAAATAAAGTTTTTTTTGCCACGAAGGAAAAAAAAATGAAAAAACGAGTTGGCCGAGTACTTTCGGTCCTATTCGGACCCTTTACTATGGCATACTGGTTTACAAAGAACACCATAGTCAAAAGAAGGCTTAATATACAAACTGACACTACCAAATTAGCCATAAGGTCGATTTTTCACTACTTAGAGAGGAGGAGGAGTCATAAGGCTAGCCACACCTTGAAGGATACCCGCGGTAAACAAGTGATTCTTCCAGAAAAAACAGTACATTTTGAAAACAACACGCAGCATATACAATTTAATATCATGAATTTTTACACAAATTTTCCCAACAAAAATTATTATTAATGAAGAGACGAAAGAAAATGGAAAAATATATATATATATATATATATATATATATATATATATATATATATATATATATATATATATATCGAGCAAGAGAAAGAGGAGAGAAAATATCGAACTTCCAGAGAGAGAGAGAGAGAGAGAGGAGAAGAGGAGAGAGAGAGAGAAGAAGGAAGAGAGGGAGAGAGAAGACAGAGAAAGATCAGAGAGAGGAGGGAAGCAGAAAGGACAGAACAGAAGACGATGGACGAAGAGATAGAGAGAGAAAAAGAGAGAGAAGATTAATAACTATATACATGTGGGACTAATTTATTAGTTGTTCATTTCTTTTGAGGTCCTTCATAAACATCTTACAAATATGTGGGTCCAAATGGTACATTCCCGCCCAGACTAAGATTTAGGTTGTTTTTATTAGTGATTTGTATAATTGCCGATTCCAGTAAATTTCTTGAAACATAATCATTAGATCTAGCAATTACCGAGGCATCACCCCAATTAATACAATGAGATTTTGGCTGAAATGATGCCTTGCCATACAAGAATATATATAAATGCAACGGGCGAATGTAGGACGAGAGGAAGGGGACCACCACAAGAGGCGATGAAAGGAATGACTATATCAAACAATCTCTGGATGTGTTCAACCATTAATTTAATTGAAGTGAGATCCCTGCCAGAGCTACGATGATATTTCTTTTCTGGAAGTTGTATCCCACTACAACTCTCTTTGTTTTTTGATAGACTATATCTATTAATGCTTTTTGAATAAATTTCCACAAACGATCACTTGCATATCCTTTATGGAATGCCCAATATATATAAGAGGGATAACTGTAAAACAAAGCTTTTTTTACAAAACCATAAAAAGAACTTTCCTTTTAAAGACTACACATATCCCTATCGCTTCTGACACCCCCTTTGCTGGATAATAAGTGAACATATTACAAATGTTGCCATACTGAGTATGAGGTCATAAATGTAAGTTAAATCTTGTAAATATTATATCTCAGTCTAATCACCATCATAAGAAAGTGGAATATCAAAACTCATTATTCATCTGAAAAAGAAGATTAAACTATTCATTGGGCAGAAATAACAAAACATACTCAAAAAGAGATTAAAATTAGTGCAAGGTTCGTATGTGCATGATAGTCGTTTCTTCTCGTTTCATTTAAAGTAGTTTATTCCAACGGATTCGTTTACCGAGATGCGCAGATGTAAATATCTAAGGAAAAAGCTTGTTCCAGCAACAACAGGAAGGAATCCATCTAAGGTCTTCCAATATCGAAGGAGCCAAGCAGTAAATCATAAGATTCCTCTCAAGTACAATGTCCTTCAGTGGTCATGGACAGACAGGCAGATGTTATATGCCCAAGTGCAAAACGGTTTCATGGAAGACAGCTATATACAACGGGGAAATGTAGGAACAACAGATGACAAGATAAAGTTTGATATCGGTCTTAGGCACTCGGTTTGATTGGTTGCCTAAGTTAAGATTAACTGCCACCAAGCCTTAACAATATAGTATTTAAACCCAAACCGTTAATCACGAAATGGAGATAGATTCTATATAAAAATTACGTATGAATTTTTACAAGGAAAATTAATGTGGATAACTGCAAAAATATAAGTTTGCAACCAATACAAAAATAGTTTCTTGCCCTATCATTGTACAATTGTGATTTTTCTTCCCCGTCATGAATGCAAACTGGTTTTGCGATAGTTCATACGTCTATAATACCAAATATCTGTGCCAAAATAGAAAGGAAAACAGAGACGATTTTTTTATGTTAGATCTGAATAATCTTGACAGGCGCACCAATTCCAGCTGGTCACATCCACTTGCTCTCGGGATCGCAGCAAGAATTTAATCCTAATCCTAATAGGCTAAATCTGGCTCAGGGGAGGATGTCCAAATGAACTTTTAGAAGTTTGTTTATGTTAAAACTAAACCTTGATGAGATAAGTACTCTGAGTGTTCCCCGTAGGGATAAGACAAAGACAAGTGGTGTGAGAAGGTAGTTGTATGAAGAACACGAGGGAAAATAGAATAGCTAAAGGGAGTAAGTATATATAGTAGCAATTAGAGCATAGAATAGGGTACATGGAAGTTAATCTTCCACATACATTACACATCAAAGTACAATTTTCAAATTTTTCAGTGAAAAAAAAAAACAAACACGCATTTTACAAGCTCACTTTGTCTTGCATTATTTATATTATACAAAGACAATGGTTAGTTGAGAAAATATACATTTCATAATCTAATAAATCCTTATAGGGTAATGACTGATGAAAGCGTTGTATTGCCGTGAAATATAATATGTGAATAATTTTTTATTTGCTTCTCACTGCTCTTTATTATTTGATCGAGCACGATCCTACAAAATGATGTCCCCAGTGCCAGAGAAACACTATTCATTCAAACGCCACTACTGTATATCCAGTTGTCAAACAACGATGCATTTGTAGAAAACAACGTTTGGATTTTGAAATTTCAGAGGGCAAATACAAAGGCACAGTTGTTCAAACTACAGGCGCGGAAAACATTGGCATTAGTGATCTATTTTCGTAATATTTATTACTAATAATGACGAGCGATTTACACTATTATTCTTATCACAACAGATTTGGTTTCCTCTTTCCCTTTGCTTGAAAGATTTTGTTGCTCCTGATTGCTGCCTCACACGCTAGGTCAGTCACAAGTAAGACAAGATGGATACCTTTGGGCATTCTTCTATAATTCATAGCATTTGAAATCAGGTCCCTGTCCTTTAATTAGATTCCGTTGACGTTTTCAAACAAAAGGATCTATTAAAATAAATTTTATAGGTGAAGGCAAAACCCCCCAAAAATAAGTTAAGTACTACGAAAACTTTATTTAAAGAGCAAAAGTTTGTAGCCTGTGAGAAACTTGATAAAAAAAAACCCTAATATTTGTTTTTGGAAAGATTTTCGTCATATCTTGCAGATATAGTGTCACAATTACTGATAAATCATGAAACCATTTAGATAAGTCTAGATAAGGTGTTACCTATCTTTTTTAGTTTGGGTAAGAATGTTTTTGCGAATTCGCGGATTCGCAGAATAAACAATAAACAAGCTAAGAGTTGAATACTGTATATAACTGTTTCCCTTACTTCCTGTTGCCAGCCGGGTTGTCCAACAGAGACCAGTTTCCCCAATTAGAGAGTCGCATATGATCCGAGCGTGGCCGAGAAATGAAAATGCAACAGTGTTGCCGAGGAAGGACCCTCGTTGCTTATTGTATTGCTCCTTCTGAACTCCTGTTATTGCGTCAATTTAACTTCCAGTTTTATGGCAATGCTCTTATAACAATAATGCGAATACGGAATCCTATACGTAATTATTAATAAAATTAAATGAAAGCAATTGATGACATGCATAAATTAAATAAAAAAAAGAGAAGACGGAAACATTTGGATTAAGGAGAAATGGGTGAAGGTCCACGAACACGGGCACCATAGAGAAAATAAAATATCTAATTCGCTCTACCTTGAAATTTATATATTTTCATATATGTTTAACTGTAGGGAAATTTTTAGTCGATAAGAGATCTGTCGGCTCACGGGCGCGAACCGTCGACACCTACAAACACAGGCCGCACAGTGAAGCCTTAGACCACACAGCCACCGCAAGAGGCTATAAGTTTATGCCGACTCTCACCTACAAATAGCTGTCGCTCTAAGGTATTCGTTGTTTGGAGACTGTTACAATCCGCCTCGACCTCGGTAACGTTGTAGTGCTTTTGTCCGCACGTAGCCATTATATGAGTCATCACATTACCGTGATTCATATACATACGCGGGCTACAAATTTCCTTAATAATATAATTCGCTCTTCCTCGGAAGTAACATATTTTCTTATTTTTAAAGTTCGATTACCTTAATGGGCGAAGGAAAATTAAGAGAATAACGAAACAGATATTTGATATTATTAAATACATCTTTGAAACAAAAACGAGAGTCTTCTAGATTTTTGGATGTTCTCTACACTTACTATTTATAGCATTTTCTAAATAATATTAATATGGAAACTGTAATAACGGGAAAAAATCGTTAACCACAGCAATATTAAATTTAAATTCACCAATTACAGTCAACAGTAATTTCAGTTTCACGTTTTCGCATTCCATTTCCTTTTTTCTGTAAGTGAATTGTCATATTGGATTCTTGACAGTTCATTTGCAAAAATAAAACCCATTATAATGCAAATGTCAATTGCTCTTACTAGAAATCATTTAACTACTATTTTTATCCATGACTATCAATAACGCAGCCATGCCAGAATATGTTGCAATGTTCTCAAAAGAATTTGCCCTGAATGAAAAAGCATTTTGAAATCCTTGGCCAAACCCCTGTAGAATTTGGTTTTAGCCTTCAAACGAAATCGTCAAATCAACCTTTGATATTTTTCCAGTTCAACTTAGGGGTGAATGTTATTAAAAGGCGCAAGCGGAATCTTTTGCAGCTCCTCATTCCAATGTTGGCAGTTGGAATCAGGGGTTATGCATAACCATGTTTTGGTGGACATTCATGTAGTCTCTAATAGGATGTGACTGGGAACTGCTGTAAAAGATCTGTTAGAACATTATGATTAAGGAAAATAAGAGATTATTGAAGCAACATGATACATTTTTTTTTACAGTTTTTTTGTTCTTTTTTGACTTACAGTGCACCAGAGAATGTTTTGATACTCGTAGAAAATAGGTCGTAATAATGTAAGGTACAGGCAACTTTTCATTTTAAATTCTGGTATTGATTCTTGGCATTCTTCACAGCATATTTTGTTGCTATAAAATTGCTTTCAAAAGTTATTTTAACTACTAACACCAAGGGCTAAAAACAGCAATACTTGTGAAACGTTGCAAAAGTGCAATGGTTTTCAATAGTCTCTTTATGTATTATTTTAGAGTAATTAAAAAGAGGATGAAAAATAATAACAAAATAAAACATTGATTCCATTTTGGAATTTCATCCATTAACTTTTACATGGATTTTTTTTCCAGAAGCTGTGCGTAAGAAACAAGAAACCTTACATTCAAGTTATTTGCTATTGTACAAACATAGTCAAGTTGAATGACCAAAATTGAGCAAAGACTCCAAGCTGTATTACTAATAGGAAAAATGGCTTAACATGAACTTCTTACTTGCTATACTTTCGAAATAAAACACCAAATTGAGGGCTGGCGACATTGAGGATGATCTTTTACTTTAATCATAAAAAGGATGACAGAAGAAAGAACCGAACCCAGGAAACTTTTGCTAAAATCCAACGACAGTTTAAAGTGAGAAGTTTGCCTTCAATGGAGAGACTTCGGGAAGGATTTTGAACTAATTTCGGGACATATTCAGTTGTTACTTTATCCTGCGAATTATAAATGTTTAGCAAAAAAGCAGGGGGGGTGTTTCCTTTAGCATATTTACGTGAATCGAAAGAGTTTTAATTGATAATAATAATAATATAAAACATACTAACTAGATATTGTATGAATTATACTTCTTATATACTTTAAAGAAAGCACAGGTTATGAAGTGTATAGTAACAGACCATTTATATACATAAGATTAAATGTTATATTCTCAGAAAAACCTCAATATATGGGCTTTAAATCATAATGCATTATATTTATAACGTGCGCAGAAAAGCTGAAATAGCGCGTTGCTGGAAGAGCTAAATTTTATTGCTCTCACCAAAAGCTGCATGATTTCTGTAATGTAATTTATATTACTAATAAAAATAATCTCTTACAATTTTATAGTTGGCGTTAAAAAAAAATTGATAAGACTATTAAACCTTTCCCTTAACCAAACATCTAATTCAGAAGCCATTCTAATGGAAAAGCTTTTCCAATCAAGATAAGCCGTTTTTGATGGGCATCATGACATGTGCAGGAGACGATTTCTCAGCATCGGATTCGAAATAATTAACCCTTTGCGTCATAAAAAAAAATCGTTGTGTATAGAACGAGGTGTTACGTTTCTTCTTTTAAGTGAAACTTGTGTTTTTTCTGGTTTCTGTAAAAGTCGCACCAATTCTGGAGGAAGAAAATGGTACTGGTGTAATGATGCTGCTACAAGACAAAAAGAACAATCCTCTTAAGAGGAAGCTTAGACCAAGAAGAAAAAGATGTGAAGAGGAAAATTATTGAAGTTTTTATTGGTGAAGTTGTGAAATGTTTAGCTCATAGCTAGAAGCTATCTCACTTATTTATTTAATTCAGGAGTGATTGCTTCACCCATCCATTCTCAAATTACCTGTGTTTCATTCCTGTCTTTTCAAGGTAATAATATGAACAGTTTCATTTTGCATCTTTCGACCTACTACATTGTACAAAGAATATGTATAGAGTGAAGGTAAAGATTTCTATGTTTCTCTCATTTAGATATTTATAATGTGTATATAAATAAAAATTAAACTTTAATAAACGGAAAAGAAAATTGCTGAAAAGAATAAAAATTTTATTTTTGATGAGTATACGATTGCAGATCAGAGTATTTGTCTGATTCTACTTTGTAATAAATAGCATTCGTGTGCCTCCATTGATTTGTAACCGTACCTGAAACAGCTCTTTGCCTATTAATATATTTGGAAGCGATACCTGCATATGTTTGCAATTAAGTAATGGCATCTAATCATAACAACGATAATAAATATTCGATAATCTAATTAGGGTAATGTTGGATGCATTCTGGTATAATAAAGCTCCTGATTTTTGACGAGATATTTGTTATTAATAAACTCTTCAATCTGAGGTAACCCTGGGGCCATCTGAGTCTAAGTAAATGATCTGAAAGTGAATCTTCAAAGGAAAAATGTAAATATGGAGGTTGTCTGGAAAAGAAGAGAATAAAATTATAATTTCCCCATAATGCATTTAAGGAATTTTTACCCATGGCCCCAAATGATTAGCAAAATAACAAAAAGAGATTATGAACATCAAAATTATATTGTGTTATAAAACAATTAATTTAGATTTTTGAATAAGCAAAGTAGTTTCTCTTTTATTTAATCATTTTATTTTTCTGAAGTGGGCACGCGGGTAACAAAATTCAGCCCCTTCCTGGGTGACACCTCAAGAAAATTCATTATGAAATATATTT